>NC_049907.1:13481722-13790472 GCF_001411555.2 Juglans regia | reverse complement strand
ATTCAAACATACATAAATACATACAAACGCACATACACACTGTAAGGAAATTTTCTCCAATCAGTCATAATAGTAGGCCTACGTGGGATAACTAGGGTGTCAATGGGCAATTAGGGACCACGACCAAGCGCAACTGAGTCCAATAATTCTCACCTTAAAGGGAATTAATTGGCCTCTGCGAGATCCCGGCCCATGAAAAAAAACTTATTCGTAAAGAAAGTTGCAGACAGTAAGGATCCTGACTAAAGTGAAGAGTTGAAAGGATATTGGCTCCATGGAGGCAGACACGAACTATCCCGCCCACACCCAGTATCCTAGTATAAAAGCCGATTCTCAGGTATGAAGAACTCTTTTTAAACTAAAGTGAAGAGTTGAAGAACTCTTACGCACTAACCTCTAAGGTGATATACTAACTTTTGCATCCGAGGGCCTCCACCAAGGCCCTCTTTCCTCTGAGTTTTCTTTGAGTGTGCAGGTGAAAGCCTAAATACCCTAGTTGTTGGAACCAGGCCAAAAGGCATACGAAACACGACTTTAATAGTGGCAACGTTTGTAGGATACCTATAAACTTTAACTATCCTTCGTATGCCTTCGGCTGCCTGTTCTAATAACAACTTGGAGACAAAGACAAGTAGCGCCAACAAACGTGGAAGCAAAACTTGTTGAGACGGAACAACTAGTAGGAAACCTAGTTGCTGAAGTAGAAACTCTTCGAAGAGAGGACAAAACACCCAGAGTAATCACCAATAGACTAGAAAATGAGGTGAGACTTATTAACAACGAGCATGTAGAGCCCAGAAAGGTTGGATGGGGAGGTGACCTGGTGGAAAAACGAGAAAGCGCGTTGAAAGTGAGTCCCAAAAGTGGTGGGGTATACACACACGCACACACGCACATAAATACACACATGCACACACACATACCCACATGTTTACATACATACATACACACATGCACACATACATAGACATACACACATACATACATTCATACATACATACATACATACATACATACATACATACATGCATGCATGCATGCACACATGCATACATACATACACGTAGACAGGCACTCATACATACACACACAAACATACATACCTACATTCATACATACATACATACACACATTCGCATATACATACATTAAAATACAAATACACACACACTCACACATACATACATATATGCATACATGCACACATACATACAAATATACATACATAATACATACATATACACACACACATATACAAACATACATACATAAATACATATAGATGCACATACATACTATAAGGAGATTTTTCCTAATTGGTCCTACTAATATGCCTACAAGGGATCATTGGGGAGTCAACAGGCAGTCAGGGACCTTGGCCAAGCCCAATTGAGTCCAATGATCCTCACCTATAGGGAATTGATGGGGCGAGATAGGCCCATGAACAAAACTAGTCCGTAAAGCGACCTGTAGACGGTAAGGACTAATGAGACTCGCTGACCTGACACCCCCAATGGTTTCCAACTCTTAAGAACTTGTGTAAATAGGTAGGCAGAAAAAGTAGGGAACCCTTTCTGAATCCCTGATATGAGGCAGGGAAGGGGGGTTAACAAGGAAAGTCGACAAAATAATGTAAGTCAGGAAGCCAAGTCGCATTAATGACGGTGTCTCAAAAGCCATGCTACGTTATAGGATCTTGATTAAATTGAACAATTGAAAGGACATGGGAACCACAGAGGCAGACACGAATTGTGCCACCCAATATCCTATTATAAAAGTCGATCTCCAGGCACGAAAAAATTTCTCTGAACTCTCTAAATTTACACACAAACTCTTAATGTGATATACTAACTTTGACATCGGAGACTCCCTGGCCTCCACCAAGGTCCTATTTCCTTTGAGTTTTCTTTGAGTGTGTAGGTGAAGGCCTGAAGAGACCATTTGCTATAACCCAACCCAAAGGCTTACGAAATATGACATTAACAGTGACATAACAGTGCCCTTCATGTGGCTTCGACAACCTGGTCTCATAACAACTTGGAGACAAAGACAAGCAGCGCCAACAAACATGGAAGCAAGATTTGTTGAGATGGAACAACTAGTATGAAAGTTAGTTGCTGAAGTGAAACTCTTCGAAAAGAGGACGAAACACCAAGAGTAACCACCAACAGACCAGAGAATAAAGTGAGACTTGGTAACAGAGGGCACGTAGAGCCCAGAAATGTTGGAAAGGGAGGTGACACGGAGGAAAAACAAGAAAGTTCGTAGAAAGTGAGTCCTAGAAGTGGTGGGGTATATACACACATACATACATACATAAATACATACATACACACACATATATACATGCATACATACACACATATATACATACATACAAAGGTAAACACATACATACATACATACATACATACATGCACACATACGCACACGCATACATGCACAAACACACATACATACATAAACATACATATACATATACATGCACACACACACACACACACACATACATACACACACACACACACATATATATATACATACATGCATACTATATACATGCATACGTGATGGTGATTAACTCTAGTTATCAGTCCAGTGCGCTTATCCTTTGTGATCCCTAATTAACTGGAGAGGACGTCATCTGTTTTGTAGGAGTCATCTTACTCAAGATATTTATGTCTAGTCCTTGGCCTCTCCCTAGTTCTTCTGGGTTATCTTATCCCGTAATTGTGGTTACGAGTTTTCTGTCTGTGGGGCTCTTAGCCTTAAGCTTTCAATAAGTTTTCTTGAACTTATGGATGAGCTTGGCTTTAGAGATGGGCTCGAAGCCCAGGGGTCTAAATGTACTAGATGTATTTTGATTGACAATGGGAGTTCCGTTGACATCATTTCTGGGACGCATTCACTAGAATGTGGATCAGCACCGACAGGTTATGACCATCGCCTTCACCATTAAAAAGACTTTCGGAAGAAGTAGTCCAACCGATTGGCGCCATCACATTCCCAGTAACAATTGGGCAAGGCACCCATGCAGTCACCACCATGATAGAGTTCTTAGTAGTAAGAGCCCCGTCGTCCTACAATGCTATAATAGGGCGCCCGACCCTAAATGAGCTCAAGGCGATTACCTCTACATACCACCTTAAATTCAAATTTCCAATGGAAGCAGGCGTTGGCGAAATTAGAGGCAAACATACATTGGCTCGAGAAAGTTATGTCCAAGAATTGAAGAGAGGGACACTGGCAGTAAGTATAATAGGCAGTCCAGGGGCGTGTTTGCCACTACCACCCCCTCCCTCCATGTAATAGGCAGTCCAGGGGCGTGGCAGTAAGTATAATAGGCAGTCCATGAGAGATGTCTGCCATGTAATATAAGGATGTGCTTGAGGAATAAATTAGTTATGTCTTGTGTAGTGCATGGGTGTTTGAGGGGCGTTATGTGGCTGTATTTTGTGAGCATGTCAACAACCACCCATAGGCTATTAAATCCCTTAGAGTTAGGAAGTTCTTCTACAAAATCAATTATTATGTGGGTCTAGGGTTGAGTGGGTATAGGAAGGGGTTGTAATAACCCACTTGGTAGTGTGTTGGAGGACTTAACCCTTTGACAGAGGTCACAACTTCTTATGAACTGTTTAACATCACTCTTGAGGCCTGGCTAGTAAAAATCCCTTCTCATCCTTTGAACAGTTTTATCAAAACCTAAGTGACCCCCCCCAAGGGCTATTGTGGCCTAGCTCAAGCAATCGAGTCTTAAACTCATCATGTTGGGGAATATATAACCTCTATTTGTACAAGAGTAAATCTGACCTCATAGTGTACTCGGGGCCCAATTTATTCTCTTTGAAAAGTGAAATTAGAGCTTGTAACTTAGGGTCAATTGCGTAGGTAGCTTTTAGGTCCTCTAGCCAATCAATTGTGGGAAAGGAGATGAGCATTAGTGTCTCTTCCTCAATCTGCTCCCTTGGGGATAGGGCATCTGCAACTCTTTTTTTGGCCCCTTTTTTGTACTCCACCATAAAGTCGTAGCCTAGCAGCTTGGAAATCCATTTATGTTGCATTAGGATTCCTACCCTTTGGTCCAATAGGTGCTTTAGACTTTGCTGGTCCATCTTAATCTTGAAGGTCCCACCTAGTAGATATGGTCTCCATTTCACCACAACATTCACTAATGCGAAGAGTTCCTTCTCATAGGTTGATAAGTGTAGGGCCCTCCCTTTAAGTGCTTGGCTGAAATATGCAATGGGTCTACCTTGTTGCATATGGACAACTCCAATAGTCGTGGCTAGAGCATTGCACTCGATGGTATAGGATTTTGCAAAATAAAGCTAGTACCTGGGGCAAGAAACAACTTCCTTCAATTTGTGGGAAGCGACTTTTGCTTCCTCGCTCCATTGAAATCCATCTCTCCTTAACATTCTAGTTAGTGGGCCAACGATGTCCTCGTAGCCCTTAATGAACCTTCTATAGTATCCGATCAGCCCCAAGAACCATCGCAAGGCTTTGATATACCCGGGAAAGGGCTAGTCCTTCATGGCTTGTATTTTGTTTGGGTCCGCCTTCACACCTTGGCCAGAAATTAAGTGTCCCAAGTAGGCTACCTCTTTGCACCCAAACCTGCATTTAGAAAGCTTAGCATACAACTTGTGCTCCCTTAGAGTTTCGAGAGTCACCTGCAAATGTCTCAAATGGTTAGTTTCAGATTTACTATAAATTAGTACATTGTCAATGAATACCAATACTATAAGCTGGTGCCCTAAGTTTTAACACACACCCCCTTGCACTTCCTTTCACTTGGGAGGACTTCCCCACTTGCTACTTTCACTTTCACTTTTTCCTTTTGATTAAATGGGTAGTTTGACTTGGTTTAATACGACTGGGTCCAAGAAGTTGTGAATTGATCCAGTGTCTATTAGTATTGTTACCCACTGAGGCCCAATCTTCCCCATCACACACATGGTTTTTGGGTTTTGGGATCCTGTTAAAGCATGGAGAGAAATGTTTGGGTTGATGGGATTGTTTGGTTCTATTTTGAAAGATTATGGGTTCTCAACCTCACTCGCAGGTTCCTCCACATCCCCTTCTTTTTCAGATTCAAACAAAACCTCTTCTAACATGTACAACTTGGGGTTTTGGCATTTATGCCCAAGTGTTCACTTCGAATCACAGTAATAACATAGCCCTTTTTCTCTTCTTTCTTTCATTTGATTTTGGTTTATCTTGTGGATCTATAGGTTTGGTTTGGGAAATGTTTTGGAAGGTTCAGTAATGGGTAGGTTGGGTCTTCTTAGGATACCTGGGTCAAGAGAATACATAAGGCCAGACCTATTTGGTTTCTTGGACAAGTTCATGTTTTCCTCTTGTATTTTAGCTAGATTGTAGGTAGTAGTTAAGTTGGGTGGATTGAACATTCTAACAGTTAGTCTAACTCATCCTTTAGACCACTAAGAAAACAACTTAACTTATATTGTTCTTATGAGCCCCTCAATCTATTAGATAAATATTCAAATTTATCCTAGCATTCCTCCACTATATTGCTTTGCCTCAACTGAGTCAGAGACTCCATTGGGTCATCATTCCCATTTGGACCAAACCTGGCCAGTAAGGCCTCAGTCATAGAATCCCACTCATGTGCTCGTCCTGATTCTTCCCAATCTTAGAACCAAGTTAAAGCTTTCCCATCCATATGGAATGAGGCTAACTTAACTTTGTGTTGTGAAAGGGTGTTATGGAAAACAAAAAATAGTTGTACTTTGTAGATCCATCCCGTTGGATTATTTGCATGGAAAGTGGGAAAATCAAGTCTCACCGTCCTTGTCTGAACATCACCAGCAGACCTCGGGTCCCCCTCTTCCTTGTGGGCATGCACTCTGTATGAAGATCCTCCAGGGCTATGATTGTGACTTCTCCTTTGCAGCTCACCCAAGATTATTGTTAACTATTGTAGCATTGTACCAATTTGTCTTTTTAGGGCCAACATTTTAGTTTCTAGGGTTTTATATTGGGAATCTATTGTCTTTTTTAGGTTGTTTAGCCCCTCTTGTAAATCCTTGAGCCTTGTGTTTTCTTCCATCTCTGAAAAAAGGTAGTGTAGGTTTTTCACACGAGGTGTCTCTAGTACCACTTTGTAATAGGCCTAAGGTAAAGGCTATAGAAACTAGGGTTTTGCTCTCTTTGAGGGGAGCTTCTCCAAAAATGAGAGAATGAGAGAGAAATAGAAAAGGACAAGAAATTTGTAATTTCATTTAGCAAAAACAACAGCAAAGGACACTGTCTAGCTTATAAAATGTTAGGCTAATAGTAAGGATAAAGCAAAATAGACAAAGCAACAAGCAACAAGCAGACCATGTAAGGCCCCCACGAAATAAGGCCAGAAGGCCTGTCCAACATTAGGAAGCACTAAACGACGGGCTCAAGGGAACATACTCCCTGCCCACTACCTAACAATGCTAGTAACAAAAATAAAAAGGCCTCCAACGTTCTTGAAGCGTCCATGGGTCTGGGCCCAGCCCACTAGCCATATGTTTGACCAACCTTCACTTCACTTCATTTCCAAGCTTTGACCGAAGCCCTCGACAACTAGTCCTCCTTCTCCCCACAGAATGCCCTTTTTTCGTCCCATCTGTTGAAACCCTAAGATTGGTCTCTAGTAAGTCGTGTGACATTTTGAACAACTGCAATACAGGGGACTCCGTGCGAACCCAAGCACCTACTTACCGTGTTCTCCATTTAGCATTGGTAATGGCAACAGATACAGAAGAGCGTCTCAGCTTAAGTTTGACGGACATAGAATATCTTGCAGGATCTCAACTAACCATGCCAAAGCTGGGACAGATTCTCATATTTTCCAAAGCTCTCTTGATGGTTCTCAAAATGCTTTCCATTTAAGAATTGGGTTCCAGAATGTAACAGATCTATAAAATAAACTTGTATTGATAGCAAATCTTACTTCGAGGGTGAGTACCTCCAGAAAAAGTTGTAAGAGAGAAATAGAGATTTATGATACTTTTATGATAAAACCCTAATACAGATAGACTAAACCCTTACATACTGATGCCCTCATCGTGGGCCAACTCTACTGGACTGAAACTAGGAAATTAATTAAGTAAAAAACAAACCCAATGTTACGGCCCATAGCCCAACCTAGCTACAGTACTACTAATTAAGGATTACTAAACTACTATGACTTCAAACAGGCTGTAGCCCACAACAAGCCCATCATAACCATGGCCCATAGGGGTGTAACCGGTCCGGTACGGTCCGGTTTTAGATAAAATCTAGGACCGAACCGGTATGTACCGGTTTTATATTTTTCAAAACCGATTAAGCACCGGTTACCCTCATAAACCGGTACTTTCGGTTTTACAGGTTTCCAGTCCGGTCCGGTCTGGTTTTTCGATTTTTTTAAAATGTAAGTTTCACAATTTGTCATTAAAAATTTGTTTATAAAAAAAAAAACCTGATTTAAAAAAAATTGTTTTATACTTTTATTAATATGTTAGACTATATAATAGTATTAATATTAGATTATGGGTATAGTTATAAGTTATATATTAGTATTAGTTATAAACTTTTAGCGATTTAGTATTAACATTTTATGTAATATTTTATAAAGTATAATAAGAAATTATTTCATATATGAATATATATAATTATATATATTATATATAAGAATTTCACATAAAAATTTATAATTATACATTATATATAAAACTTATATATATTAATATTTAATATATAAAAAATATTTTGTATAAAACTTATATATAAAAATATTATTTTTTATTTTTTTTAATCAACCGGTCCGATCCGGTCCAAAAAATCCCGGAACCTGAACCGGCCGGTTTTTACATTTTAAAAACCGGTAAAACCGGTCCGGTTTTCCGGTTTGAGTTTACACCTCTAATGGTCCATCCCAAGCCTTTGTCTTCAAGTGAATAATCCCACGCAACAACAAGACTTCAGATCACTTCTCTTCAACAGCAAGTACACCAAGCCCATCATAACCATGGCCCATCCCAGGCCTTAGCCAACGAAGTACTTTCCTCTAGAACCCTAACTCCATTCATCTTCTTCCTTTCGCATGATCAGGCCTCTCTCATGAGTTCTTCCTCTTCACATGGTTCTCATGTGTTCTTCTTTTTCTCATAGTTCTCCTGGCCTGATTGTTACAATGAATTGCATGGTACCTCTCAGGTCTTGTTTATTTTCACAACTCTTTTCAAATCATCTCATCTCATCTAATTATTACAATTTTTTCAAATTCTAAAATAAAAATAATATTAAAAAAATACATTCTAATATTATTTTATTCAACTTTTAACTTTAATTTTAACTCATCTCATCTGCGAAAACAAACGAGACCTAAATAGTTTTATTTATGGGTCTCTAAACAGAGGTTTCAGAAGGAGTTTATCTAGTTATGGAAGCTTGGCTCAAAGGTTTTTTTCTCAAGATGCGAGTTTAACAAATAGATATGAAAACATTGGTGTTCGTGGTAAAGAGGGTGATGGGAAGTCCTTGAGATTCCAACCATTTAGTGAACACAAGAAATGAGCAAAAGCATTGGCTGCTCACATGAAAAAAAACAGCTGCAAATTTGAATATTTCAGCCTCTAAGATGTCGACATGATGACTTCTAGTGAACAGTTAGTGGGAGATGGGAGTAAGGATGCGAAGCTGGGATCAAATATTTCAATTTCTCCTGTTAAAAATGATAATCAGAACACTGAAGTTCATGGGAAACAGAAGCAGCACTCAAGAAGCAAGAAAAACAAGGTGCATAAAGTTGCTGCTAATGCTTCAGAAGAAGCAGTTGAAGCCAAAGGACCCCAAAGTTCTTCTCAATCAAAGACGTCAAATGCTGGCAAAAGATGCAAGAATTCCACACAGGCGTTAGAGGTTAGAAGTTACTAATTTGTAGGATCACCAAATTGACTTATTTATATAAAAAGGATGTAACCGCATCAAAGTTAAGTCATTTATTTCATTAGAATATTTAACCTTACACCTCAGTTTTTCAGAAGAGTTCAGTCGGGAAAACACATGTGGAAGTACTTGATGGTTCTGCTTCAAGAAAAGCTCAGTTGAATGAGAAAAATGGGAACTCTTGTAGAAAGGTGAAGTCTATCAAAGTAGCTAACAAGTCACCAAATAAACAGAATTCACAATGGAGAGGCAAATTGAATAATCAGGGTCTAAAGACATTGAAACAACTATATTCCTCCCTTGTGAAATCTGTAGTGTTGGTAGAGTCTGCAACAAAGGCTAAGGTTATTCAGGGCTACCTTGGTGATATGTATGAAGTATTTCCTAGCTATGATTGCCTAGCTATGGTCATGTAAGAGACCTGGCTGCAAGGTCAGGATCTGTGCGGCCTGATGATGACTTAGCATGGTGTGGGAGGTCCCATCCGCCGCCTGGACCCATTTGAAGAGCATCAAAGTTGCACTAAGTGGGTATGGTTCTCATTGCCTTCAATCACCTTGAACTATTCTAGAGCAGAAGTATTGAACAGACTACATAAGCACAGTGGAGCATTTATCTTTTGTTATACATATCACCTTATGTTTAATTTTAAGTTTGAGGTGTTTTTTCTTTGTGTGGTCATTTTCATAATAATTAGTGATGCTGATGCATTATGCTAATATTGTTAGTTTTTATTTGTGGTTTTTCATTATTATCTCTACCTTACTTGTGCTTTTCTGTTTTTGAATTTTCTCATTCATGTTTCCTTGTTTCTCAGAGCAAAAAATCTTATCCTTGCATTAGATCCAGACTGTGAAGGAGAGGCTAATGCCTGGCACATCATTGAGATGCTGCAGCAGCAGGATGCTTTACGTGAAGACATTAACATTGCAAGGGTTGTCTTTCACGAAGTAACGAAGTCCTCCATCAAAAGTGCTCTCGAAGCTCCAAGAGAAATTGATGTAAACTTGGTTCATGCTTATCTTGCACGGCGTGCTCTCGATTATTTGATTGGATTTAACATTTCACCATTATTATTTTTGATGTCGTGTTTCGCGGCCCGAGCTACACCACAGCAACCAGACCACAAGTGACCTGCAACAACGAAAGAGGATTGGCCTAGGCGGTGCCCTTGGCCACTCCAATGCCTAGTAAGTGAATAGCTCTCTGGTGGCAAGTAAAGTTCAGAAGGTTAGAGAGAAATGCAAAAGGTTTTGAGAGCCTTCCCATTGTGGGGATGGCTTATATTTATACTTGTTTCGGACTCTCCTGCTGAGGGAGATCGTGGCGTGTCAGGCCGTACCTGAATCAGTCCTGCAACCACTCCCCCTCCCTCCTGCTGGCACAATGTGTCAGTCCATAGCTTAGTTGGCCGGGGGGAGATTGTGGTGTGTTAGGCCGTGTCTAGTCACACCTGCTGCCACCTTTTGGCGGTGTAAGGTCATGGCCGATCCGTCTCGCATCCTCTAGTTGCACGATGTTGCGTACCGAGTCCTTTGACACATGCATTGAATGCGACGTGTCGTAAGTTTGACAGGGCCACGACTAGACACGTCCAGCCATCTGCACATGATAAGGTATCTTGTGCGATGCCATGTGGCAGGACTCGGTAAGTTGCCGAGTCCTTGGATGTTCGAGCCCTTAACTCCCGAATGGACCTTGTCTAAATGTCTGGGGTTCCGTAACTTGACTTTCTTGGGCCTTCGGGAATGGGCCCCTCCCTTGCAATTATGGAGGAAACTACCTGGTTGCTAGTTAGCTGGGTGAGTACAATCCATTTCGCTCTCTCTTATATGTGACAGGGAAATGGAAATTGATGAATTAAACCTCAGGAGTATTAGAGTATTGAGGTGAAGATGAACCAACATGGATCGGGTTCTTTAGTGAATGGCTTTTCTTTCCCAGCACACTTGATGCAATATGATTCTAAAAAGTTGAATCAATTTTCAATCAGCTCTATGACGGAGGCCAAGGAAATTGAGCGGAAGATTAGTTCAGCAGAATTTAAAGTGGTCAACTCTAAAAGAAAAAAAATGCGGAGTATAAGTAACTAATCTATCTAATTCTTGTGACGGTCAATTATTTTTTTAGCAAAACGTTTTTTAGCTGGCACATTACTACCTTGCCTAAGGGCTTGTGGAATGCGACTTTGGTTGTCACTAGTGAAGAAGACACTTTTGCCTTGGTACAACAAGGATGAGTCAAATGCAGCTAGATTGCTCATCATATGATGGGTAGCCCTAGTGTAAATGTAAAAAACAATTTATAATCTAGCTTGGAAGATTAATACATAATACCCACGTGATGAGTTGTTTGATGCAGAACAAAACTCGAGTTGTAATGTTGTGGACATACGATAGCCATAATGTCTCTAGAGAGAAAAAAAAGTATACATACCCAAGTCAATCGTAGAGGAGAATCCAAGATACTCCCATAGGATTGCTTCTGCTATTGATAAGAAGACCAGTGCTTTAGGTTATGAAACTAAGGCTACTTGATGATTATTTTGAATATACTTCCCATATATTTGTTTGAAAAGAGGTATTTGTGGCTAGTAGCAACCCTACTTACCATCCAAGTTCCATGGGTTCTTGAATCTTGATACTGCCGCTATTCATCACGTGTCCACATTGATCATGGTTTAGCTCATACGAGTCATGTGAAGGTGGGCATGTCTTGATGGGAAAGAATTCCATGAGTCAAATCATGGGTGGTATGGTGCAATTAAGGATGTTTGATTGCATTGTGAGAATACTTGAATAAAGCACCCACGAGAGCGAACTTGTTTGTGTGTACAATGGCTTTAAGGAAGGTTCTCATATTGGATAATGTAAGAAAGTGATGACTTGTAGCAATAGATTGGTGTTGTATTTGCAAGAAGAGTAGTACTTTATGGAACATGGTCTTCAGCCTTTTCTGGGTTGTTTGGGTCATGCCCTTTTGGGTGATGGGTATTCTAGCTCATTAGAAAGGGCAGCTTGGGCTCAACCATGGCTGACTTCTCAACTTTAATTTTTGAGTTGGATTTGATTGACTTTCCTTTAGATGGGGGAGATTTTACTTGGGAGGGCTTTGTAACGCTCGTCATTGTGGTGAGACTTTTTTTTTCTAAAATATTTTTATAAAAGGACGACGGGAATTACCGTCCAATTTAAAACTTTTTACTTGCATACCCAGGGTGCGAGACTCCACATTTATAATTTAAAATGTGCTTTGACAATAAAAGAGGTTTACAGCGGAAAACATAAATCTTATAATAAAAGGCCTCTCGTACGTTTAAAACTCGTGCCAAGACTTCCGTGCTCTTCCCCATGGGCCGTGTCCGTCCCGATCATGCAGTTCCTGTGGGGGGAGGGACATGCATAAAAACTAAAATGAGTTGAAGACTCGTAAGCATTACTTCATACCGTTAAAATATCACAACATAGGTTTTCATTCATTCATTCATCACTCGTACATACTATTGCGTGCGTGCATACGTGCTTACGTGCGTTCATTTGAAAATGTCACTGGACGAGATTTTTCTCTTTTAAAACATGGGCATCCTTTTCGTAAAACGTTTCTCCCGTTAGTGCCTTCGTTTCTTCAAGAGTTCGTGCGTGCGTGCATTCTTTTGAAAAACTTCACCGACGGGGCTTTTCTTTTTAAAAGGCTTTCCTTTCTTTAAAACATGTCCCTCGTTAGTGCCTTCATTTCTTAAAGGTTCGTGCATTCGTTCATGCATGCATACGTCCATTCGTTCTTATCACTTTCATAGGCTAGTACACACTGTTACGCCCTGTGTGTTTAGGGTTAGCGGTCTTCCGTTGGACCCGGATTCCGCCCGTGGCCACGGGTTTGGAATCCCTTTTCATAGGGGCAACACTGGGTGCACTTCCAGTACTACTTACCCGGCATTGCAATCTGCCCATTCATCGGTACCCTTTCATTCATGTCATGTGGCCGTTACGTATTTTCATACATTCATGCTTTCATTTCTTTCATTCTTGCTTTCATTCATTCGTTCATGACAGCTTGAAAGAGCTGGAGCTTTCATTCAGTTCATTCTTTCATTTAATGGTCCTTTCTTTTCATGAGAAAACATTTCTTTTCGTGAGAAAATATCGTTTGGGGTGTAAGCACGAAAATGGTCTTTTCGTCTTTCAGTTCATTTCAGTTCTATCCTTTCTTTAACAGTTCGTTCGTGGAAAACTTCATTTAAGAACATACATAGGCTTAAACGTCAGCTTTCGTGGCATCCATAAGCATCACCTTGAACGTCGTCAATCATGGCATCCACGAGCGTTACCTCGTGGCGCACATGAGAGCGTTGGTTCGTAGGATTCACAAAAGCCTCCGCTTTCATGCCTTTCATGCATCTTCATTAGTTTATGGATTTTCACAGAAAATACATACAATAGATACAATGTATATTCATCCATTCACATGCGTACAATAAATACTTTGGTTGCGTAAAAAAGGGCTACCAAGGGGGGGCCGTACATACTTATACCTTTGAACACTTAGCATTTTCTTTCGTAAAACGTCTTTAGTCTTTTGTTAAAGCGTCATAAAGGAAAAGCTTTCATTTTCATTTTCTTTTATCTTATAAAGACTCTAGAAGAGTATGAATGTAACACTTACCTGGACTCAATGCTACTTGCATGTCATTCAGTCCATTCATGTGCTTGTCAGATGACAACCTACATGCATACACATAACCTTAGCATCATTCTCTATCTAGTGCATAAGCAACTTAAACTAGAAATAAAGCTACATATCACTTGGAACACTCTCCTTCTATCCCATGCACTTACGTGCCGTTCACTATGTTAAACCCTTTGGGGACTACTTACGGTCACCACATCTTCCAACTCAAAGTCGTGCCTCCAGTGCTCATCCACTAAAGTGAACCCACGATTCACCTTAGGATTAAGACACTAAAACATCCGTCTTACTCTTCTTACAACCACATTCCGACGCATGATTCCGACCAATGGAATCACGCATCCCAATCCTAGATAATAAGCCCGTCACTACCTTCATGCATCTTAGCCCATACTAAATCTTCATTCCCATCCATACAAGCCACACGGCTTTAAGCCAACTCTGAGGCTCAAGCACCGTGTAACTGTACTAATGACAGATTACTCATTACATATGGTGAATCCGTCCGACACGTGTCTCACCAGATTACACATGTACCTTACCCCTTCATCACCTAAGATCAACATATATAACACGTTGATCACCTGCTCGTAGGGACAAGAGCCATACTCCGATACCAATCTTCTCTTAACCCGGCTAGCATGACTTTTCACGCTACCTGTCCCTTTTGACAGTTCATCCCAACACTTAACACGACAAGACTCCATTCGCAACTACGCCTTATGTCACGTCACATAGCCCGAGATTGCTCCAGAGCTACACTGTGAGGTTGTCGCGTTACCCAACATTCTGCTACGTCAACTCCTGACTCCTCACGAGTACAGTTCTTCACATACTCCCATCACATCGTGACATCTCATCACATTCCCTTTACGCCATTCCTACACTTTAACACTTCACCCATCATAAGCATGACTTCCAGTAACCACGTCACTTCGTGACGTTGCCCAGTCATGCTTCCGCTGCGTACTCTTACACTTGTTCCACTACTTCGCCCATCACTAGCACGACTGTCAGTAGTCGTGTCACTTCGTGACATTCCTCATTCATGCTTCCGCTGTACAGTCTTATACTTGTTCTGATACTTCACGCATACTCCTAGCCATAAGTCCATCACAGTGACACTTGTCACCTCAGACTACAGGCTACGCCATAACTATTTCGAGACACTGTTCCACAGTTCCCGACACTATCCATCACGTTCCACGTCCATCAAACACATAACCATCCTTATATCTATGACACGCCACACGGAGTGTCGCTGCTATGTGGAGTGCACTCCACGTATACTCCCTTCATACATACCACGCCACATCACCACTATGACATATCTGCCACATGGTGCATCACCCATCAAATGGAGTACATTCCACATGTACTCCATTCATACACATCCCGCTACATCACCATTATGGCATACCCGCCATATGATGCGTCACGCCACTACATGGAATACACTCTACATATATTCCATGCACGTTACGCCACATCACCACTATGGCATATACGCCATATGGTGCATCTCACCATCTCATGGAGTACATTCCATTTGTACTCCCCACATATACAACACGCCACATCATTACTATGACATACACGCCATATGGTGCATCTCACCATCACATGGAGTACATTCCATTTGTACTCCCCACATATACAACACACCACATCACCATTATGGCATATATGCCATATGGTGCATCTCACCATCACATGGAGTACATTCCATTTGTACTCCCCACATATACAACACGCCACATCACCATTATGGCATACATGCCATATGGTGCATCTCACCATCACATGAAGTACATTCCATTTGTACTCCCCACATATACACACGCCACATCACCACTATGGCATACACGCCATATGGTGCATCTCACCATCACATGGAGTACATTCCACTACATGGAATACACTCTGCATATACTCCATGCACGTTACGCCATATCACCACTATGACATACACGTCATATGGTGCATCGTCCACCACATAGAGTACATTCCACGTGTACTCCTCACATATACCATACCCCCACACAGAGTACACTCATCGTGTACTCCTTTCATACACACTACGACACATCACCATTATGGCATATCCGCCATATGGTGCATCATCCACTACATAGAGTACACTCCACGTGTACTCCTTTTATACGCACTACACCACTGAGTACACTCCACTCGTACTCATCCCGTTCCACACTACCCCAGGAGGGTATATTTTACACATACTCTCATTGTTTCACATTACGCCACACATAAAGTACACCCAGCGTGTACTATTCTCATTCCACATGCCACATCACCATTATGGCGTATCTGCCACATGGTGCATTACTCCACCATACAGAGTACATTTCACATGTACTCCCTTCACATATACACTACGCCACATACACACAGAGTACACTCAGTGTGTACTGTTTCTATTCCACATACACCACGCCACCATTACTGCACATGTTCCCCAATCACACTGCATGGCACAGTCCACAACACTTCCCATCTACACCCAACACATCATAGCACACTACACGGCACAATACACCTCCATACAACACAGACAAGCCCAACACTTCACTACATAGAACGCCCAACACTTCGTTACACAGTACCCCATCACAATACCACAGCTACACAATTACTAACAGCACAATTCACAACCTAGTCAACTAATCGATATTTAACATAATTAACAAGAGATAAAGGGTTATACCATCAACGGGATAACCCATGCGTTGCTCGTTGACCGTCAAAACCAATGATATCGGAAGAGTCGTACGTGGCGGCTAACTCACGTACGGTGACTGTTTAGGCGTTTAGATAGGGTCTTGGAAGGGCTCGTGATGGCCTTGTGATGATGGCAAGGAGCATAACACGGCGGATCTAGCCGTGTACAGTGGCGGTCAACCACGCGCAATGGCTGTCCATCACGTGCAGTGATTACCCACCACATAAAGTGATGGTTTGGACCTAGGGCTCGACTAAGGGAGGTGCGGTGGATCTCGTGATGGTGTCAAGGTGGCGCCATGGTGGCTCACTGTGGCCGATCTAGCCATACCGTGGAGGAGAAGTCGTGGGAGAGTGAGAGAGAGTGTGCTTCCGTGGGTGGCAGATCGGGGCCATGGGAGGTTGGGTTGGCTTGGTGGCGGCCTGAGGAGGCTGGAGGTGGTGGTTACCAGCCGTGGGTGGCGGTGCACGGCGTGCAACCCGTGCGTGAGAGAGGGAGAAACCGTGAGGTGGAGGAGCTCGGGGAGGAGCCATGGTGTCGCTAGGTGGCCGTGGGTGCTGCGCATGGCGGCGCTAGAGGCCGCGCACGGTGAGGCCGTGCATGGGTCTCCTTATGCGTGCGTGTGTGCGATGGAGAGAAGGTGGCTACATGGGAGGGGCTGAGTTTGCTGGGGAGTGGTGGCTGGTGGTAGAGGAAGCTGCCGAGGGAGTGGTGGCGTTGGAGGGCGGTGCTCGGTGACGCTACGTGCATGGCCAGCGGAGAGAGATAGGGAGCGTGGGAGAGAAAGGCTGGTATGGTTGAGCTCGTCGGAGGGAGAGGAGGCCATTGGTGCCGGTGGTGAGAGGTGGCGGCGCATGGCTGCGCCGGGCTGAGGCCTTAAGCTGTTCGGGCGTGGGTGGAACTGCGTACAGCGTATGCTTGAGAGAGGGAGGAGAGAGGGAGAGCTACGGAAATGAGGGGGAAAGAGAGGGGGTCTGGGTATTTAACCCAGTCCCTTCGTCTGGGGATCTACACAACGATCTAACGACGAGGAATTAAAACATTGATTTGAAAATGCGTAAAACATTAACTTAATTAAAAACACTTAGAGGAATTAAGGTAAATATTATTTTAAACTAACTTTAATTTATAAAATAATATTCTTCATCATTAATAAAATGATGAAGTCTCACTTAACATATTAAAGAGGATTAAACCATTTAATTAATAAAAGTTCTCAACATAATTTAGATCTCATAATATCTTAAATAATTGAAATCATTTTAATAATAATATTAAAATGATTTCCGGCAATTATAATATTTTTGGAGCTGTTCAAGAATATTATGATTGTCGTATTTAAGATCAAATCTTAATTCAACAATACTGGAAATACTCCTTATAAATATTTCCAGTATATTTAAAACACTGGGCGTGCCCTAGAAGTCACACGATATCTTCGAGACACGCCATCATGCTTCGACACGCATAACGTGACTCGCAGTCGCTATTGAGAAGGGCAGATGATCACATAATCTCTGCCTTTGGGATTTGCTTACGTCATAAAAACGAAACATACGTCAGAAAGGAGAAGCGTATGTAAGAAGAAGGCCCGGGGTATTACAAGTTTGGTCTAGATTGGATAGATTTATTATCTCTCGTTCTTGGGAGGCTCTTTAACTTCCTAACCTATGCCAAAAACGTCTCCCTAGGCTTTGTTCTAACCATTTTCCCCTCTTAATGGATTATGGGGGTCTCCATGAGGGGTGGAGATACTTTAAATTTGAGAACATGTGATTGAACGCTGATGGGTTTACAGACAAGGTTAGATCTTGGTGGTCCTCATTTCAATTTTCGGGCACTCCTAGTTTTGTTTTAGTTGGAAAACTTGAAGCCCTGAAAAATGCTTGAGAAAATGGAATATGGAAGTTTTTGGGATCATTAATGACCAGAGGAACATTCAGTTGCAACGTTTTGATGAAAAAGAGGTTGATGGAGCCCTCCCTATTGAAGACAAGGCAAGGAAAATGGTTGTTTTACTGAGCTGGAAAAAATACTGCAGTAGATCTCTTGGAGACAACAATCTCGGGCTCTTTGGTTGAAGGAATGGGACAAGAGCACAAAGTTTTTCCACGAAAATTGTTGGTGTTTATATTATCAGTGTTCGTCTATGTGCTGATAAAAATATATTATTGCCAGCGCTTATTTTTTACACTGATAAATTATTGAGTTTCCTGGCACTTATATTGTTACGCCGGTAATAATATATAGCTTTGCCGACAATTGATCAATTATACGTCGGTAAATTAGTAGTTTGCCAGCATTTATATTGTTACACCGGTAATAATATATAGTTGTGGTATCGTTTAAAACAACGCTGATAATTGATCAATTATAAGCCGGTAAATTATTGAGTTTTTCAGCATTTATATTGTTACGCCGAGAACAATATATAGCTTTGGCAACGCCGACAATTTATCAATTATACGCCAATAAATTTCTAGTTTGCCGACGTTTATTTGTTATGATAGTAATAATATAGCTTTGGCGGTATTTAAAAAAAGACCGACAATTGAACTAAATCTACGCAAGTAAATTCGTAGTTTGTCGGCGTTTATATTGTTATGCTAGTAATAATATATAGTTTTAGCGGCGTTTCAAAAAATGCTGCTAATTGAACTAAATCTATGCCGGTAAATTAGTAGTTTGCCGGCGTGTATATTGTTACCCCGACAATAATATATAGCTTTGGCGATGTTTAAAAGAATGAAAAAAATTGATCAATTATACGCAGGTAATTTAGTAGTGTGCCAACGTTTATATTGTTACACTGGCAATAATATATAGCTCAAAAATGCAAGACTATTATAAATTTATTGGTAGTTAAGGAAATATTAGAAAGAATAAAAAAATCTAATTTAAATGATATGAAGAAAAAAATACTTAAATTCATGCCACAAAAAATGGAAAAAAACAATCATAATGTATCACTGCCACCACCTCTTCTGCTCAATAAACAAAACCAAGATCATAATAAAATCAAAAGGAAATTATAAAGAAAATATGATGCATCAATATATGACATAACCATAAATATTATCTCAATTAAGGAAAGTTGCAAATACCATTAAACTAAAATATTAATATAATTTGATATTTTTCACTTATAATCCACTCAATCCTCGTCGTTCTCTTCCTCTTCCTTTTCTTCTTTCTCTTCATCATTTTCCTCTTCTTCATCTTTCTCTTCCTCTCTATTTGGTTTGGTCCTAAAGCCTACATATAAATTCAAATGAGGGTCCAAAAATTCCAAAATAAGGTTGATTGATATCAACTAAACATATGTGTGCTCGCCTGTTCATGCATGAATGTGTTTACTAAGTTTCACAATTCAGTTAATTCGTTCTGCATTTTATCAAACTCTTCCTTGGATATACCATCTTCTTGCTTAGAAGTTGATAGTGAATGTTGACAAGTTTGCCTTGTAGGGGTTGGCCCAAACTCCAACCGTGCACACATCCAAGCCGTTCTGGGCCCATAACTTTAGAATAAACATCATGCCCAAACCATGGTTTCTCCAAACCCCATTTCTATGGGACTTGTGTCCTGTGTTAAAAGTTTCTCCATCCCAGCCTGTAATAGATAATAAATACACATTTTTCATCTTATAAATCCATTAAAATTAGAAAGTAAAAAATTTAAAAATAAACATACCACTTTCTTCCTCGTCTCATCATTGTAGTGGATGACATCCTTTCTCTTATGGTCTGTGACAAACAATTGGGCTCGACTTGGCAATGCCCCAGTTGATTTTTGCTGTGTCCAATATTCTAGATTAAACACATATATCGAAAACAATGAATTAAAAAATATTCAACAATAAATAAATACTAATTAAATAAATACCACATAACGAGCATATCTTGCATAACTTTTTGATCCTTAGCTGTAAATAACCACCTGTTTCTTATGGCACTCATTGTTTTTATTTCATTTTGACTATAACATCACAAAGATTATGAGAATTTATGATTAAAATAACTAGTTAGTTGACTTTCTAAGCTATAAGAGAAATGCACGCGTTGTTACCACATATTTTGGATCAAACCAAAGATTAGCTAACTTCGCTAGTGGCAATAAGTCCACCATATCGAGACTTGCCCTTGCCACAACTTGTGCTGCATATGTTTCTTTTTCATGAAGCAACTTTTTCTTTCAATTCGTGCTTGTAGTCTTTCCATTTCTTCCCCAAGTCCTTTAGTAGCCATTTTTTGAATGCATCCAATTTGTCATCAGGTACTTTAAACTTGCCCTATAGTCAAAATAAAGTTGCACAAGTATATGTCTTGCTTTCTAACAAAAGTTTTAAAATATACCTATTTAATTAATAATAATAGTTTAATACAAATTCTATACCTATAAGACCCCACGCTTCCTCCATTATGGTTGTAGGCACCGACCTCCAATCCTTGTAAATTATTGGAACCAACCTATTAGTTCTCGCTATCAGGCCACCAAACCTTGCCACCTTTGAGTCTTGCTTTTTGATGGGTTGACCAAGACTAGAGCTCCATATCAATTCACTTCTCTTCTGGTAGATGCCAAATGTCATGAATCGAATGAAATAGTCTTTTTACTCTACCTCCATTACTATCTGCATAAATGGATTTAGTGACATTGCTACTATTTTGTAAATGTACATTCATAGTGAAATAAATAAAAAGTAAGAAAGAAAAAAAATATACCAACAATGACAACAAAACGATCTTCAATGTCAGAACACAAGTCGACATTTTCTGCTTCCGAATGTGGTGCTATCGGTACAGATGTGTGTGGCAGGGTCTCTTTGGTGATCTTTGTGCGTGTGGATAGTTGGCCTCCCATTTCTCTCGATGTAGAAGGTTGGGTCTCTTTCTTTGAAGATAATAATGACTGGGAAGGACAATCTATAGAAGGTGATGACTCTACAATCCTATCAACGGAAGGGGGTGGCCCATCGACAGAGGGTAATGAATGGGCCACCCTATCAAGGGATGTGTATGATTGTGTCCCACCATAGACAACTGATACTGAAATAGATTGTCTTCGCAAGTGTGGTCTGATAGTCTTTGCCTTATTTTTTGGACCCATTGTACCTATACAAAAACAAGTCATTATATTTGCAAATCAATAGAAATAATAATATTTGGAGCATGATATGAGAGAGAAGTAAAGTTATAAGAGATATTGTGTAAGTTAAAAATACTAAACAAAAAATCATTCAAATTAAAAAGTCGAAATATATATTTCTTACTCAACACTATTAAGGATTTTCGATCGTCATTCCATCTATGTCATTTCGCGTCCATACAACATCGTCAATAGCAGGTTCAATAGCTTTATCATTGTAAGTGTTACAATATTCATTAACTAAATATTCATCCTCATCAATCACTTCCTTTTCACCAATGTTATACACGTCTCTTAGTTTTGTCTTAATGAAGACAATCCAATTTGGGCATCTTTCATCTGCCACATAATATACTTGGAAAGATAAAACGAACGGATAATCAGTAATTCGATTACTAGTATGTACTAAATGAGAAAAATTTACAAGACTAAAGCCAAACTCATTCTCCTTGAAACCTTTACCCCTAGTAACGTCTACCAAATCACATTTGAATAACACATTGAAACCTCAATTATGTGTGTTAATTGGTCATACCAAGCAGGGCCATCTTTAGTACACACACTAACACCACAATTTTGAGTTTTCTTCCCATTTTCATGGTTCCTAGTGCGATATTTTGTACCATTGATGACAATTCGCTTAAATTCTTTGGCAACTTGCATGAGACCTTTAGAATGCATTACGACTTTATGGCCCAATTCACTTCTTCCATTGTCATCCATTTTCATTACCTGAAAGGTTGGATTATTAGCATTGATTAAATGATGAAAACTAGAGAGACATAATAAATTATGTGATATAATATTGAATGGGGTGCAAATACATTGTCTTGGAACCAATTACAAAATTGGTTTTGGTGCCTCTTCTGTAGTTCGTCATTCGATAAATGATTCTCATCAATTGTATTCCTCAATATTTCTAAGTGCATCCTATATATGTACACGACATCACAAATGTATGTTTCGATTACACAAATATAAATGAAATATAATTTAATTCATACGTATTAAGCAATGCAACTCACATGCGGAATGGAGTGAAATCATCAAAGTTGAAGTGAATATAGTGATGTGCATGAGTCCACGATGTAAAATCAAGGTGAACGTCAAGAACTTCCCCTTTAGAATCATTTAGATTTCTAGATGGTCTATTGAAAATCGTTCGAGCAGATTCTAAATAACTAGGACAAAACGTCAATAATTCATCTAGCAAATATCCTTCAGCAATGGAACCTTTTGACGTAGCTTTGTTACGCACATGAAACTTAAGTCGGTGTAGGTACCTACCACAAAAATCACTAGATGACTTTTTCTATTTTTTTTTAAATATGTTTTTACTTTAATAGATTTATGTGTTTTTAATTCAATAACTATAGCATACCTTTCAACGGGATATATCCATCGATAATGAATGGGTCCTCCAAGTTTACATTTTGCAACTAAATGTATAATCAAGTGCACCATAACCGTGAAAAATGATGGCGGAAATATCATTTCCAATTGGCACAATATGTAGGGTATTCTAGATTCTAGTCGGTCCAAATCTTCAAGCCGCATCTTTTTAGAACAAATTTCCTTGAAGAATCCAGATAGCTTGATTAAGTGTTCTATTACATTCTTAGGTAATGACCCACGTAATGCAATTGGCAGGAGTTGTTGCATCAGTATATGACTATCATGACTCTTCATGCCCACTATAGTACGGTGTTGAAGCTTGACACAACGTCCATATGGTTATTCTTAAAATGTTTCACGTTGTGTCAAGGTTCAACACCATACTATAATGGGTATGAAGAGTCATGATAGCCATATACTGATGCAACAGTTCCTGCCAATTGCATTACGTGGGTCATTTCCTAAGAAGGTAATAGAAACCTTAATCGAGCTATTTGGATTCTTCAAGGAAATTTGTTCGAAAACGATACAGCTTGAAGATTTGGCAATGTTTGGTGGCCAGATAGCAAGAACTAATAGGTTGGTTCCAATAATTTACAAGTATTGGAGGTCAGTACCTACAACCATAATGGAGGAAGTGTGGGGTCTTATAATGGTATAGAAATTAAACAATTATTATTAATTAAATAGGTATATTTTGAAAATTTTATTAGAAAGCAAGACATATACTTGTGTAATTTTATTTTGACTATAGGGCAAGTTTAAAGTTCCTGATGACAAATTGGATGCATTCAAAAAATGGCCACTAAAGGACCAGAGGAAAAAATAGAAAGATTACAAGCACGAATTGAAGAAAAAGTTACTTAATGAAAAAGACACCTTTGCAACACAAATTGTGGCAAGTGCAAGTCCCGATATGGTGGACTTATCGCAACTAGTGGAGTTGGCCAATCTTTGGTTCGATCCAGAATATATGGTAACAACGCTCGCATTTCTCTTATAGATTTAGAAAGTCAACCAATTAGTTAATTTAATCATAATTCTTATAATATTTGGGATGTTGTAGTCAAAATGTAATAAAAACAAGGAGTGTCATAAGAAACAAGTGGTTGTTCGCAGTGGAGGATCAAAAAGTTATGCAAAAAGTTATAATATTTAGTATTTATTTATTGTTGAATATTTGTTAATTCTTTGATTTCGACATGTGTTTAATCTAGAATATTGGACACATCAAAAATCAACTGGGGCATTGCCAAGTTGAGCCCAATTGTTTATCATGACCCATAAGAGAAAGGATGACACCCACTACAATGATGAGACGAGGAAGAAAGTGATATGTTTACTTTCAAATTTATTACTTCTTAATTTTAATGGATTTATAAGATGAAGAATGTGTATTTATTATTTATTACAGGCTGAGATGGATAAACTCTTAACACAGGACACAAGTCCCATAAAAATGGAGTATGAAGGAACCATGGCTTGGGCATTAGATGATATTTATTCTAAAGTTATGGGCCTAGAACGGTTTGGACGTGTGCGCGGTTTGGAGTTTGGGCCAACCCCTACAAGGCAAACTTGTCAACATTCACTACCAACTTCTAAGCAAGAAGATGACATATCCAAGGAAGAGTTTGATAACATGCAGAATGAATTAACTGAATTGCGAAACTTAGTAAACACATTCGTGTGTGAATAAGTGTGGCGCCCCCGACTCCCCATGTAAGGAAATACGGGAATCGAGACGCCAGGATGATGACAACACGGTCACACATCCCAACGAAACGTGCCCAAGTGTGTGTACAAGCGACATTGTACAATAACAACGCAGCGGATTAGTCAACTAAGTACCAGAATTTTAATACAAGTAAACATCAGTAAAAGAGTTTACAAAATTATACAGTCATCCCAAAATAAAGTTTAACACATGTCCCGAAAATAAAAAAGGGTAAAATAAATAACAAGCTAGTGATCCCAGATCACTCCTCGGGCGAAGCCGTCTCCTCAGGCTCACCCTCCTCCTCCTCATCTGCAACAAACTCTGCGTTACCACAAAATGCACCATGATCTCCCCTATGGGTCATCCGCACACCCTGGCTTCATAGCGATGCCCACTTTCGCGCCCAACACGTTAGTGGGAAACATCCACTACACAACGAGCGATGCCCAGTTCCGCGCCCAGCGCGTACGTAGCCAAGCATCCTCTAGTCCCCGCCAGCAGAAGGACCACGGAGTCGGCACGAATCTCTTGTCCGATCCCATTGTCGCCCAGCGACAATCCAGGGGACGTTACTCAGTTTATTCCGCTCCCGAGTAACCAGAGGAGCTCCACCGAGATAATGCCCCATCTCGGCTTGGGGTTCGTGATACACACGCACCCAACAAATCATTCACATGAAAATCCAGTTTTCATAAACACATGAACATGAATGCAATACACGAAAACCCAGTTTTCCTTTACAAACATGATCATGCATGAAATAATGAGATGCACATGAACCAACCAATCCAAAATCCATCAATAACCAATAACCAATAACCAATCCAATCCAATCAAACCAACAACTCCAATCATAAATCCATCCGACCCCCGTACTCCTCGGACTCAGTTCGGCATGCCAAAAATACAGTGAAATGGGTTAGTGCAAAAAATACATAAAATTCATGAGAATTCTTTGGAGAAATACTTACAGCGCTATATGATAATTTCCGGAGGATCACGAAGCTGAAAAAGGCGACGTCTGAGCAACACCACAGTGTAAAATACACTGTGGCCGTGGGTCACAAATACCCACTTTCCAACAGGAGACAAATGATAGGGTAGGGCCTAGAGAGGTCGGTGAAGCCAATGGTGGTGGCGGTTTGCCGTGGATGACGGCGCAAATGGTGGTTTAAGGCAAAAAATGTACAAATCGGAAATGGACTTGGTGGGGCTTCACCGGTGACGGATCGGAGCCGGGGTTGGGTCCAATGGGTTGCCAAGAGGTCGGGGATGCAGTGGTAGGAAGATGGTGGCCAATGGTGGCGCGACGGCGGCGCGCAAAGGAGGTGAAGGCCGCCGCTTCAAGCCGTGCGTGGAGGCTAACGGCGGCGAGTTAGGGACTGAGGTTGGTGGGGGTTGATGACCGGCGGGAGGGGAAGCTACTGGGCTGGGCGGTGTAGGTCACGGCGGCGCGACGGCAGTGGGTTGGGGGTGGACGACGGAACGCACGGGAGAGAGGGAGAAGCAGCTTGCGCGGGAAGAAGGAGAAATAAGGAGGAAGAAAAAGAAAAGAAAGAAAAGAAAAGGAGGAAAAGAAAAAATAGGGGAAAAGAAATGAGGTCCAATCCTCATAACTTGGGTCACGAAAATGATCCAACGGAAACGATTTTAAAACCACAAATTAAATAAAATAATTTAAACGTAATGGTAAAGTCAAATTGAAATAATTAAATCTCACAATAATTAATTAAATATGAAAAGCAGTTTAAATGCACAACAATAAATAAATATTAAGAAAGCACATAAAATATTAATTTTCCCCAATTAAAAATCCTAAAAATAATTCAATTAAAATCCAATAATTTTAAAATAAGAGAATAAATTTTTGAATAAATAAAAATAATCCCTCAATAAAAATACACTAAAATACGGGGTGTTACAATAAGTGAGCAAGCCACATATGTTTAGTTGATATCAATCAACCTTATTTTGGAATTTTTGGACCCTCATTTGAATTTATATGCAGGCTTTAGGACAAAACCAAATAGAAAGGAAGAGAAAGATGAAGAAGAGGAAAATGATGAAGAGGAAGAAGAGGAAGATGAAGAAGAGGAAGAGAACGACGAGGACGAGAATTGAGTGGATTATAAGTGAAGAATATCAAATTATATTAATACTTTAGTTTAATGGTATTTGCAACTTTCCTTAATTGAGACAATATTGATGGTTATGCCATATTGACGCATCATATTTTCTTTATAATTTCCTTAAGATTTTATTGTGATCTTGGTTTTGTTTATTGAGCAAGAGAGGTGGTGGGAGTGACATATTATGATTGTTTTTTTTTCCCTTTTTTTGTGGCAAGAACTTAAGTTTTTTTTCTTCGTATCATTTAAATAAGTTTTTTTTTATTCTTTTTAATATTTCTTTAACTACCAATAAATTTATAATAGTCTTGCATCTTTGAGCTATATATTATTACCGACATAACAATATACAAGCCGGCAAACTACTAATTTACAGTCGCGGATTTAGTTCAATTATCGGCCTTTTTTTAAACGCCTCTAAAGCTATATATTATTACCAGCGTAACAATATAAACACCGGCAAACTTCTAATTTACTGGCATAGATTTAGTTTAATTTTTTTAAACACTGCAAAAACTATATATTATTATCGGTGTAACAATATAAATGTCGGTAAACTACTAATTTATAGGCATAGATTTAGTTCAATTTTATGCATTTTTTTAAATACCGCCATATATATTATTATTGACGTAACAAATCGACGCCGGCAAACTACGAATTTATCAATGTATAATTAATAAATTGTTGTCGTTGCCAAAACTATATATTATTACCGACGTAATAATATAAACGTCGTAAAACTCAATAATTTACCGGTGTATAATTGATCAATTATCGGCGTTGTTTATTATTACCGGCGTAACAATATAAATGCTGGCAAATTACTAATTTACCAGCGTATAATTGATCACCGACATATAATTGATCAATTGTCAGTCTTTTTTTAAACGTTGCCAAAGCTATATATTGTTTCCAGCATAACAATATAAACACTATTAAACTTAATAATTTAACGGCGTAAAAAATAACTGCCGACAAAAATATATTTTTATCGGCACATTGACAAACGCCAATAATATAAACGCTGGCAATTCTTAGTTTTTTTATAAGTTTCAATTGTATAATTACCTTTGAGAAATAAATAGGAATGATGTCAGGTTTTTATAACATTTTAAAGCCGCATTGCACACCAAAAATTTACCATAACGGGTAGAACTAAACGCAACATTGGATTGGATATTAATATTGTGATGCCTGAGAATTGTAAAAAAGTATGATATAGGATGGGTGAACTGTGAAGGCATTGTGTGGCAAGAAAATTGCTTATTTGCGATTAGTTATTTCCAACGAAATGACTATTTTCAGCTAAAATGAATCTATTTTCATCGTAAATAGTCATTTTCGTAAAAAAAATAGTCACAAATACCCGTTTTTCTTGTAGCCTTTTTGGTTATGTACTTATTGTCAGGGTCAGGGGCTCCAAATATAATAATATATGTTAGATCCCAACCCAGATCCAAAGAAACTAGGTTTTATTTGAGATATATCGATTCTCCAATTATAACTTCAACTACTCATTTCGGAACGTAGTTTCCTTGATCGTGACATTAACGATATCAAGTAAAGACATGAAATGCCAAATGATACACACCAAAAACAATAAAAGCAAAATTCTCTATCGTAAAACACATACATGGAGCAGAAAGGAGATAGAAGGTAAATAAAAAAGACACGGATTGATAATATATATCATGATATATACACACCTGAGACATAGCAGAGGCAATGACGCTAGGGTGGTACATCTGAGGCTGCTGAAGAAGGGCTTGTTGTTGTTGTTGTTGTTGTTGTTGAAGCTTCAGCCTTTGTTGCATATTCCTCTCTCTCTCTCTCTCTCTCTCTCTCTCTCGCTCTCTCTCTCTCTCTCTCTCTCTCCCTCTCTCCCTGTGTATATTTTTGTTTCCAACAATCAATCAGATAGATCACAACTTTCAAGACGATAAAATTATTATGATTCCCTCTGTTTGTTTCCGAAACAAAACGTAGGAAAGTGTTCGAGCATGAATTACGATTCCAAGAACTCTTTTCATTCTTTGTTTCCTTTTGTTTAGAGGTTTTTGCAATAATATTATTAATTAATATTGAAAGTCGAAGAAGGAAGAGAACCTAGAGAGCTGATCGACGAGAAGTGAGTACTCCGTTTCTCCAACTTTGACGTGGTAACTTGTTTCTTCGTAAAGGGTTTCATATTTGTAATGTGGTTTATCGAAGCATCTCTAAAGACGGGGAAGGCGCTCTCGCTTCGGGTTGTTTGAGGTTTTTTCTTTATTTTTGTTTTGCTTTTCAAATTTCAAAATTATATTGGGACAAAACATGATAGGAAAATACTATTCCTACAAAAATTTCTTACCGAAAATCTCCACCGAATTGCATTTTAATTTTGTTTAATTTTTTTTACTTAATGATTAAATAAGTGTTTTTAAATGAATTTGTGATTTTTTTTTATATTTTTTAAAAAAATTTAAAGTGTTTAAAAAATTGATTAAAAAAAAACATTTGCCTTTCGGTGAAGATTCTTTGTAAGAATCCTGTGGGCGTAGCAGTTCCCAGGGTCGACAAAGCATACCGATGGAGTGTATTTTTAGTATTTAAAAAAAAACATATAAATACATTTTAAAACAAATCACAATACACTATTCGGTACTCAATTAGGTACCTTTCTAAAGTGGTCCTAGCGGGGCCCATTAAGTTATCTCTTTTACAATAATTTTATTTTACAAACGATAACTAATGAAATTATTTCATTTTATTAAAATAATTTTAATTTTACATAACTATTCTTAATTTAAAATAAAATTATAAAGATGGAAAAAGCATTAAAGGTGTATTACTATTCTTAAAAATATTATTATAAGAACTTTTTTTTTATAGACATATAATTAAAAGCATCTCATTAAATATTAATATTTATATAATTAACTTTTTAGATATAACAATTTGTGTTAATATGATAGAATTAAATGATTTATTTTCTAAGTGTAACAATTATCCAAGATAAAATGATTGATTTTTGCTAGAAAAATTCGACTCATCATCCTTAGGGCTGGGCTCCGACTCCGACGGAGTCGGAGTGCTAGTTTCCGACCTCCGACTCCGACAAGAGTCAGGGCCAAATTGGAGCTTCGATTCCGACTCCGAACTGGAGTCGGAGTCCGACTCCGAACTGGAGTCAGAGTCCGACTCCGATCGGAGGTCGGAGCTCCGACCTCCTATAGGAACTCCGACATAAGATCGGAGCTCAACCTGCGCTCGACGTGGCACTTGAGCGGAACTCTTCCAGAGAGGTTCTCTATACTTCCGCTCGACATGTCGCTCGAGCAGAACTCTTCCAGAGAGATTTGCTCGACTTTCGCTCAACATGTCGCTCGAGCCAATGTTCAATACAACGTATGCTCGACTTGCGCTCGACACCTCGCTTGAACGCAAGTGTTCAGTAAAAAAAATTTCGGAGTCGGAATCGGAGCTTCTTGGAGCTCCGACTCCGACTCCGACGAAATCGGAGTCGGACTCGGAGTCGGAGCGGAAGTCGGAATTTTCGAAATTTTGCACACCCCTAATCATCCTTATCACACCTGCATGTGTGGTGTAAGAACAGTGTAGAACTCATTTTGCTATAGAAAAATATTTGATTTACAAAGGCATCTCACAAAAATAAGCTCACAATGTGATTTGTTTTAGTAGATCAAATTCATTGTACTTTTATTAAATAAAGCTGATAAATCGATGTGACTAAGTGTAATATGTTAGATATATTTACGGTAAAATTAGCCCGCACCTCTGTATCTTAGAAAACCAAAGAGGAAACAACGTCATAAAGGTAGTATTTTTATGCAATCCATTATTGGATGGTACTACCATAGCAAGAGGTAATAATTCACTGAAATCTTCAGCTTTGAAAGCAAGAACTAGCGTTCATAGCTAGTGAAAAAGACGGCAGAGGGTTGGCGTAATAAAACAGAAGCAAACAAAGAGATCAATTTCATACCACAAAATACATCATTAAAATATTAAAAACTTTAAAGGAATGTTATTAAACTTGAATAAAACCAGACACTATTCTTCAACATTATTACTGTGAGGGGACAAGGGGCTTAAATAAATGAATACGACAAACAAAACCCTGTTCGTTGGTGCCGTTCTCCAAGCAGACAATATTGCATGCAAAATGATTTCACCTGAAAGATTCACGAACGTTTGCATATTCTGCATCTTCTAATTAACCATAAAGAAAAAGGAGAGAATAAGATTTCCATAAGAACAGGACTTATTAAAAGCTTCAATAGCTGTTGAATACTCAATCACCAATATCATTTGGGTTGTTTGTAAAGTTAAAGAGCTTTCATATATATTCTAGGAACAAGGAATATATGCTTCTATAGAGAGAAAAAAACAGATTATAAAGACATCAAAACTCCGGGGATCAGACAAAAGCTCTTCCCCATATTCCGAATAAATGCTAGTTGCATATCTCAACCGACATCATCATTTTGACATAATGATGAAGTGGGATCAACATATACATGATCCCAAAAGAATCTACAACAATTGTACATGATCATACAACAAGAATTACAAAAAGACTAATTACTATCACAGTTTGTGTGCGCACCTCTTCTTGATGCACAAAAGAGTCTCCAGGTGATGGAAATTGATGCTCCAGCATTGATCAAATATTGTTGCAGAGTGGACAATTTGCCACTATTTAGTATTCATGAGTTAATAGTCTGCAAAGAACTTGTACTCTTCTACTATTTGCCAAGGCTACATGGCCCGTGCAGCTTCTTCAACCTTTGGTTTGTTCTTAGGTCGGCCACATCGTCTAACATCTTTACTCGACAAGAGCTTTAATGCTTTCTCGAGGGTGATTTCTTTTGGCTTCACATTCTGCACATTTCAGAACACAAATCCATATTTTAAAATTAACCATGGTAAGTGATAATCACTTGAAGTTAATAGAGCCAAGTTTTGCAAAGACATCGCTAAAGAACATGAGGAAATGGTAGTACAAGAAGCTCACACATACATTGGAAGCACTTACGTAAAGTTATTAGTTTCGGGTAGGACTGTTGATCCGGGTTTCGGATCGGGTATACTCAGCCTGGAACCCGGATTTCAAACCCGGGCCGAGTTCCGGACCAGGTATACCCGATTATGACCCTTGAAAAGCATATTTTTTATATATAAAACAACTAATTATCTTTTTAACTAAATGCATCTAAAAAGATGAAATTCAATATTTATCATATAAAATGCATGCAACATATAATGCAACTCACCACTACATATTGCATTATTTGATATTTTATATATTATATTACAAAACACAAAATTACAAGCCATGATTGATCATTAGTTTAATCAGGAAGAGCTTCTGGAATACTTGGTGCCAGATCTCCTTCACTGCTCCCTTTGCACGTCGAGCTTCTATTACAATTCCAAAACATATCGAGCTTCTAGAAACCAGAGGCATGCCACAACATCCCCTCGCACATTAATATATATAAAGCAAAAGACATGGATATCAGTTAAATAAATAGCTTGTAACCCCACAACATCCCACAAACTCTATCTCAATCCACTTAGAAAAGACTCCCAGAGAGATTAGGCATGATGTATAATTAATCCTTCTAGAATGCAGCTAGCAATCAACTAATTAATGACTTGTGGAGGGATAGAACCAAACAGACCCCTGTTTGTAGCAAATCAATCGGCCTAGACATGCATGCATACCTCAAAAATCACCTGGTCAATGCATGGTGACATTTAATTGGGAGCTTCATGACAACCAATTGGTTTTCAGTTGGTAGAAGTGATATTGATTCTAGGCATGTTACCAGTTATTTTTAAATTAGCAACAACACTAGATTTACACTTCCTTTTTGCATATTGCATCAACTTTTTTAAGCATCAGAAGAAAAGGTTGATTTCACTTTTTGAATTACACTCACTTTTTTTTTTTGGATAAGTAATCGAAGATTTTCAGTAGAAACTATCTTGAGGATAGAATAAGATCATATTGGAAGAAGTATGTTAAGTGTCAAAGTTGTTCTGAATACCTTTTCCATAGGGATTGTATCATATTATATAGATAAATGTTTACATAATCGTGCCAAATTTCCTGGCTTATTTCCTAGCTTCATGTCTACAAGTGAGTGACAGAATTCCTGGCTTTGTGTCTACAAATTTCCTCGGTTTGTCTATTTACAATAGTTAGTGGGTGGCATGAGATAATGTACAACTAAGTGTTAGAGATAATGATATGAAATCCTATCTTAGTGACATCCCCCCTCAAATTGATGCTGGAAAATCTAGAAGCATCAATTTGTTAATCAAGAACTTATGTCGATGCCTAGGAAGAGCTTTAGTGAAAATGTCGGCCGTTTGAAGTGTGGTTGAAATGTGAGGAAGAGTAATCACATGTTTGTCAAAGGCTTCACGGATGGAATAACAATCAACTTCGATGTGTTTCGTGCGCTCATAGAAAACAGGATTAGCAGCAATCTCGATAGCACTGGTATTATTAGCATGGAGAGGAGTGGAATGAAGCTAAGGAAAGCCATGTGATCTCAGAACAAGCAAAAGACATAGCACGATACTCAGACTCAGTGGAGGACTTGGAAACTCTATCTTGCTTCTTACTCTTCCAAGAAATGAGTGCATTGCCTAAGAACATGCATCACCCAGTAATAGAACGAAGAGTATCCGCACATCTAGCCCAATCAACATTACTATACCCTGCCAACTGTATGGAAGATTCTTTAGGAAAGAACAACCCGCGTGCAAAGGTTCCCTTCAGACAACGGATGATACGTCGGACAACAACTAAATGAAGATGTCGGGGAGTCTAGATAAATTGACTGACTTGCTGCATAGCAAAAGAAATGTAAGGACGAGTAATCGTTAGGTAGTCCAAACTCCCAACGAACTGCCGATACAATGATGGATCTGAGAGAAGCTCACCTTCCTCCTGATGAAGCTTGAGATTTACCTCCAAAGGAGTAAGAACAAAGTTACCCGATTGGAGAGCAGCCAATAAAATCACCTCCTGCGTGTATTTGTGCTGGTGTAACAATGTACCAGTCGAAGTAATCTGCACCTCAAGGCCAAGAAAGTATTGCAGGGGACCAAGATCTTTCATGTGAAAAGAGGCCTTGAGATGCTGTTGTACTTTCTGAATTAATTCAATATCAGAGCCAGTGATCACAATGTCATCAACATATACCAGAAGCAATACAATTCCTGCAGAAGTCTTGCGAATAAAAAGAGAGGAATCAAACTGACTCTTAAGTAAAATGAAAAGCAAGCAGGGTAGAGCGAAATTTATCAAACCATACATGCGGAGCCTGCTTCAATCATACAAGTTTGAAAAGTCTGAAGAGTGAGACATGTACTCCCCCTTGAGTTGAAGGGTAAAGTTTGGATACAAGTACTGAATTGTGTCTCGACAAGCACAACAATTTTTTGAAAGACAGAAAACACGTAAGCTTTAGAACGGATAAAATATATCTAGGTGAATCGACTATAATCATCGATAAACATCACAAAATAACAATACTAAACATGAGAAATAACAGGACTCACACCCCAAACGTTAGTGTGCACAATCTCAAAGTAATTAGAAGCACGACTACCATGCGCAGGAAAATGTAAGGTTTTACTTTGACCAAGATGACAAGTAGCACAATCAAAAGATACAAGAAAGGAAGAGAAAGAATCTTTGTTGTCCAAAAAACCATGTTTTATAAGATGAGTCAAGACAACAGTATTAGGATGACCTAATTTCTTATGCCAGACTTCATTAGTATTGGCAATGGTCGTACAAGCAAGAGAAACATCAGGAATAGAAAATTGTAAAGGAAATAAACAACCTACTTTAGGCTCATTCGCGATCACCGTCCTCGACACCTGATCCGATACAATACAACCACCACGAGAAAAATGAACATCACAACTATTGTCTACCAAATGTCCAATAGAAATCGAATTGGTATACAATCCAGGAAAGACAAAGATATCGTGAAATGAATACCAACAACAGTAATAGGAAGTGTACTGTCATCAGCAATCTGAATATTTTGTGCGCCTCTATACTTACAAACACCATGAAGACTAGTCGAATTACCAATCATATGATTAGAAGCATCCGAATCAACAATCCAAGAAGTTGAATTAGTACCCATACCTTTCAGGCCCAAGGCTGAAAAAGCAGATACAATCATCTATTGGACCATTGCTGGTGTGAGAACAGATGATTCAAGGCTTACAGTATAGGGCGTAGAAGAAGACAAGGGCTGAATAGAAGCTTGGGATTGGTGATTCTGAGGCCGCACTTTACAATCTTTGATAATATGGCCTTCTTTCTTGCAATAGTTGCAAACTTTCTTAGGGCAATTGCGGGCAATGTGACCAAACTGCTTGTAGTTAAAACACTGCAACCTATTCCTCCCTCTCACTTGTGTTGCATAGGCTACCGTAGTAGATTCAGAAGTCATACTTATCTGAGTGGAGAGTTGTTCACACAATAATTCTCCCAAACAAATATCCAAAGAAGGAACCGAATTACACTTCAATAGGCTAGACCAGATAGGTTCAAATTCAGGCCGCAATTTCATCAAAAATTGGTCGCGTTAACTCTCAGCATGAACCACTTGAAGCGCCTATTGTGCCACCAGGGTAACCTTAGTATGAACAATTGCAGAATATTCGCTCTAGAGATTAATAAAACCCGAGTAAAACTGTTCAATGGTCGAATTACCTTGACTGAAATTACTAATTTCCAACTCTAATTGAAACTTCCTAGCACTGTGATCTTGGTGATAAATACGGTAGAGATAGTTCCACATAGCCCGAGCCGCAATAAAACAATAAAGATTGGTCACAAGATAGGGCTCAATCATCCCCAGTAGCCAAGAGACTACCTTAGCATCCTTGACCTCCTATTGTGCAAGTCCTTTTCATCAATGGGAACTTTAGCAGAACTATTAATATGATCTGAGAATTCTTTCCCTTTCAAGAACATTTTAAATTGAAATTTCCCCGTGAAAAATTCTTTGCAATAAAACGTACATTAGTATTTTCAATGGACATGATTAAAGCCTAAAAAAAAAATAGCCCAAGTAGTAAAAAAATAACAGCAATCCCAAATCAAATCAGTTCCAACTTGAAGTGAAAGAGAGGCCCAAACATGTAATGTAAGTTAGAGAAGCCCACGAACACAGAGTGATTAGGCCCAATCACATGGTAAGAGGGCTCAAATAATACCTGCCCACCTATCACTTCACTAGATCAATTCGGCATGAAACACTTCACTCCCAAGCACAAAGTAATCGGCAAACCAAGGATCCAAGATGCCGAGATCACACGGACCAGCCAACCAGCACCAACCTCCCAATACCAACGCCAACAGAAGTCGCCAACCACCTTGTAGCCGTCACAGAACAGCCACCAGGCCTCAAGCTCAGGACTGTCTCAGCCTCCCAATTCAGATAGAACACATCGAGAAGCCCATAGAGGAAGATTTGTGTCCTTCACAGCACCAAGAACAGCTCAGAAGACGTCAGATTATTCACCACAAAACATGCCGAAAACCACCACCGATGACCACTTAACCACCACAAAACAAAACGGACACCACCACAGAGATGGTTGACTGCCTCAGAACAATAAATTCACAACGTGGGCACCCTCAAACGACGCCGATGACCACCAAAAATTGCCAATAGACACCAAAACGGCAACCCACAACCGAGAACAACTACAGACAGCTTCAACTCGCATGAAGAGCAAAAAATATCTTGCGAAAACTGGTAACAAAATTCTCTCAAGAACAACAAAAAAAAAAATTGCACTCAGTGATTAAGACCAAATCAGAGGAGGGGCTCTGATACCATGTCAAAGTTGGTCTGAATACCCTTTCCATAGGGATTGTATCTTATTATATAGATAAATGTTTACATAATAGTGCCAGATTTCCTGGCTTATTTCCTGGCTTCATGTCTACGAGTTCCAGAATTCCTGGCTTTGTGTCTACGTATAATAGTTAGTGTTAGAGACAATGATATTAAATCTTATCTTAGTGACATTAAGCACTGGTCATTATTACATATAAAGTTTGATAGTAGCATTGATAGTAGCACTACATGAACATCAAAACAAATTAAGCCAAATAACAATAAGGCAAGAAAGTCAAGTATGAGAAGCCCCAACACATGCCACTCCACACCCTTCTTTCTTGCTATGCTTAGCTGGCAAAGGGAACGCATTAGATATACATTGTCTGCTAGTATCCTTATATATCTATTTACAAGCATAGTTGTCTACTTAATCTCAAATGATTTGTTTTATTTACACAAAGACTACCATTTTATCAAACATATGATGTTTTTAATGGCAATCCCCAACCAAAAGTGTGGGCAAACCCAGCATAAGATCCAAATATCAATCCAACACTTGTAAATTCAAAAAACAGAACAAGCACCCACGTAAAGTAGATACTTTATTCAACCAGAAAATGCTAGCACCGAAAACCCTAAAAAAAGCCCATATTATTATGTTCTTAAACTATGTTTTTTGTTTGAAAAGCAGATCTCCACGAAATAATGCAAGAAACTGATTTTCTAAGAACATCAAAGTCATATACCAGATCTCCACGAGTCAAACAACCCAAAATAAATAAATAAATAAATAAATAACCTAGATATTAGAGCACATCAAGGATTCTAAAATCTACAAATAAATAGAATATATAATGCAAATTATGAGATCAGATCTAAGAGTAGATCTAGAACAAAAAAGCAAAACAACTCAAAGCCACGTCTTAGATCTAAGCGTAGATCTACGAGTATTAAGGTTTCGGCACTTGGCAGAGGAAGGCTAGGGTTTCGACAGAAAATACCAAAATTTCCCTCACCTAGTCGGGGAATGGAACCCTGACGACGTGAGAGAGAGAGAGAGAGAGAGAGAGAGAGAGAGAGAGACGACGGAGCAACGGAGGTGATGAAGGCAGAGGCTAGGGTTTCGGCATGAGAGTGAGAGTGAGAGAGAGAGGACATCGGTGCAAGTTGCAGAGAGAGAAAGAGGGAGATTTGAAGGAGTGATTATAGTGCATTCGAGAATCTGAAGGGTTTCAACCCTTTGCCCTTCGGGCTTTTGAGCTTATGTCGTTTTGATATAGGGGTTTTAAAAAAACCCGGGTACCAAGTTTTAAATCTGGGTTTCGGGTTTGAAATCCGGTATCCGAACCGGATGAAATTGGGTTTAGTCATGTGGGTACCGGCCTGGGTATGTTTCGGGCCAGAACCTGGTTTTCCGGGCCGAGACCAAGCTGGGAAAAAACCCGGCTCGGATGAACAGTCCTAGTTTCGAGCTTATCATAAGCAAACAAACAAATAATCAAAACAACACACATTTCAGAACACAATCCATCAACAAGTTAAATATGCTACTGAACCTTTTTTTTTTTATAAGACTGGCAAAAACAAAATTTGGTATCAACCCTTATAACACACTAGAACTGCGAAAAAGCCAAATGGACCAATTAAACTGCAGACAGAATACCATAGCATCATACTCCATACCCATTTGACCATAACTCACACCAAAGTTTGTCTAGTTAGTTAACATCAAGAAACAACGCTATCCGAAATGTGCTCTGATATCTTTAAATGTATTTCAAGGCACCAAATGCATTTAGAAGATGATTGATCAACATCATACAGAGGGATTTAGAAAAGCATATTTAACCGCTGCTAAAGAGATTGAACCATAAATTTTGCTAATGAGGCTCACATGTCACCCATAAATTAACCAGAATCTTTATCAAATCCACACCATAAGTGTGTACATCATCGGGAAGCCTCATAAGCATGTTTATCAAATTCAAACCATACTTTATAACTTCTTCTTTTTTCTTCTACTGGGTAAAATATTAACGTATCTAGTCAAACAAAGAGTTCCACCACTGATATGACAGGGTCCTGATGAATCAGGTAGCAATACCGTTTGTACCTTCCAACTTATCAAAATAAAATTTGTAACTTCCAAGTACAATCATGAAATTCAAACCCACATAGGACCAACCAATCTCAAGTTAGAAATTACGAATGAAATGGTTATGTTATAAGCTAAACAAATATGATAAATAATGGCCCACTTGTCAGTTAAGAAACAAATTTTGCACAATATTTCTAGCTTTTAACCATCTGATAAATAACTTCTCTAGATACAATATGTAAAATTTTGTCGTCTTTATCACGTGTTATATGCCTCGACGCATTTTAGGTGAAGTATTATTTTTCCATGCTAGATCCCCTTTTACATTTCCCATCTAAACATTTAGTGCCTTTACATCATCACATCTCAAACACTGCAAAATGAATTTATAACAAAGCTTTGAACTGCATAGCGACTAAACTTATAAAAAAAAACCATAGCGACTAAACTTAAAAAAATTGTTTTAGACGATCACCACCATGTTAGAGCAAAATGCAAAACAAATAGAAGCATACCTTGGGGACTGGAGCATTTGAACTTCGATGTTTAATAGAAAATCCCAGCTTTGCAAGCCTTAACACCACTGGTTGGCCATCCTTTGGATGGTTCCCCTAAGAAGACGTTGAAATGAATAAGCTCAGCAATAAATAAAGAAATAAACGAAGGAAAACTCAATTTAGAGAATGACAACCATACCAATATCACAGGGTAGCGCAGCAACTCAAGAGCATCTTCAATAGTAAAAGACTCCACATCCTTTATCTGAAAAGAACAGATTTTTAAAGTACATAAACCCAATAAAAAGTATCACAATAAGAGCGTTTGCATGGGAGAAACTGAGGAAGAAAAAGGGCAAAACAGTGGTAATGGTATGACAAGTAAATAGATGTTCAAGCATGACCACTAACATACAAAAACAGCTAATTAAGTAAGACCATTAACATTCAGTTTTACCATGGTTGATACAATTTAATCAAACTGGGAGCTGACAATCAATCCATATAAGAGAACTCTGAAAAGGAAAAAAAAAGACTGAATATGGATGGAAGCAGAAAGAAAGGGACCTGAATTAGAATTTGGTGAAAAATACCGCTTTAGAAAGGGTAATGGACCACCAAAAAAGTTGGGAAGCAGATGGACTACAAAGGTGATGTCCATTAAACAACATGCAAGAAATCCCAGGAGAGAATGATAAGTTGCTGTATTTATTTATTTATTGTTTCAGGATGTGTAACCTTGCCAAGGAAGAACCCTCCAGAACACCCTTAGGGAGTAAACCCTGGATACATGACCCCAACCGCCAGAATAGTGTAGGCAATAATTAGTACGAACCGAACCCAAGATGTATGAGTCTACAGTTCATCCTAAGCTCACCCTTTAACCACTAGGTTGCACCCTGATGGTAAATAAGTTTTTTTTAAAAGTAAAAGGTAATAGGTTACAGTTGATATGCTGCATCTGCATGGTTAATGGGATTCCTCGTAAAAAACAAATGCAGAACTTTAATTCCCCGTGATAATCATTTTGCAAAAAAGACAGATACAAACACAATTCATTTGTTGACAAGATAAACTATATTCCACACAGCATGACCAGAGAGGAACGGTCGTGCCAACAGACAACAAATGGGAATTATGAATTATGATATTTGCTTGAAACATGAAAGATGCAAAGATATGTGCATATATATAATAGGATCCACTTCAATGCAAAAGCTTGCAAAAAGACAGGAGTCGGTTCCAAAAGGTCGTCAAGAATGATGTTACATACATGGGAAACAGAGGTTCTTTTAGGCGAGTATCCCTTCCTGTCTTCACCAAGCTGTACATAGAATCCATATGGACCATTCTTCAAAAGGACCTGAAAGGATAAAACATTTGCGCTTGACATGTACAATAAATATAACAATTGCATCAAAACAAATCAAACTCCACTGATAACATAAAACAAGTTATTCAAAGAACAAAATTCAATCCAAACCTTTTCGGTGGAACCAGGATTAATACCCAGCACTTTTGGCTCCTCTATGTTGTCCTTTTGAGGAGCAACTTCTTCTTCATCATCATCACCATATAATGTCTTGGCAATATATCTATTCACAGCAACCAGAACAAATAACAGGTAATCAATAAGGAGTTTTTCGTCACTATTGACAATCTTTATCACTAGCACGGATTTCAGTAGAACATGTATGAAGAACTTTTAGGCATATAACACAGAAATTAAGCTGTTATCATGCAGTTTCGTACTCACTTGCACTTTGGGTGTTGATCACAACCAATAAAATATCCAGCACCATATCTGCTTACTTTGAAAATCAAAGTGCCCTCCATACAACTGAGACATGTCCAGACAAAGATTACTGTAAGACCATTGAAGAGTGAAGAAATAAAAAACGTGTAGGGAAATTTTAAAACAAAATATTAAAGCATCATATTAGAGCTAAGAACTGCAATAACTCCACAAAAACAAGAAATGAAATCATATTTAATTACATCAGAACAATTTCCAAGTGTTGCATCTGTGGTGGAATTTGCAATTACTCCACATCATTATTTAGAAACTGTGGAATACATAATTTGGCAAGCTCATCACTGGTTTGTCTCCTTTCCATGCCCATCATGCTCACCAATATCAATTTGTCCATAAATTGAGTGCTTAAAATTAAAATTCTATTGAAGTATTTTATAATTAAATAACTGTATGAACAACAGTATATCCTGTATTTTGCTTGAAAGATGTGGGACGATAACATTTAATCCAAGTATACCACAAAGAAACGTCGTTCGGGTGTAAAATAGGAAGTTGAGTGCATGGTGTGCCTTTTTTTTTAGGGGGCTAGTGTATGTGCATATCTAGAAATCTCAATTATTTTCAAAAGCCTCTTAAAGCAGAAAATCAGGATTTTTTTATGTTACTACTTCATTGGGAGATTATCATGACTTTGTGGAATGAAAGTTTTTGCTCAATTGGGATTAGCTTGGGTGATGCCGAGAAGGGCAAGCGACCTCCTAGCTTCTTGGAGAGGCATTCGGGACAACTCTCAAATTGCATCAATATGGAAGATAGTACAAATATGTCTATTGCGGTGCATTTGGAGGGAGATGAATGAAAGAAGCTTTGAAGACCAAGTGCGGTCAATGGATAAGTTTAGAACTTATTTTTTCCAATTTTTTACTCCATTGGTCGATTGTAACTGCTTTTCATGGCATGACCTTCCATGAATTCCTTGTATCACTAACCTAGCACGTTTAGGCGTTGCTCTTGTATATGTCCTGTATACTTGGGCTCTTGCCTACACTTTTGATCAATAAAAATTTGTTTACTGCTAAAAAAAAAAATTAGTGATATGCTCAAGGCTTGACACACAGATGCAAGGAATTAATCAAATCAATGGAGCATATAATCTGATGGAAGAGGGATAAAAAGTAAACAAATTATTTTCCTCTGAAATCTGAAGCATCCGAGCACAAATGTCAAATTAATCATTTTTAACAGTAAAGCAAATGGCATCATCTTCATCACCTTCCCCATAAACAGAAGGTTGAATTTGAGGTCATGGATCCAATCCCATACATGCACGATATTCACCATTAAAAAGCCAATAAATATTACCACTTCAGACAGAAGTCACTGTTCCTTTTCATAATTATGTACATTTTTCGGTTCCCACAGAACACAGAAATGGAAGCATGTGCCATATACATACCTTGGGCATGTTCTGCTTTTATCTGGGAGAGAATCGAATAAGGAAGCCCCGAACTTTTTCTCCAACATTTTCTCCACCTGAAAATATTTTTAAGCAATAGTAATTGAAAGTTCCTGCCATGGGGATGGCACACTCGAACCTTCAACGAAAGAAAGCCAACCTGGTGAATATGGATGCTATTAGCACGATCACAATATGAGCTGAATCTTGTCCAATAATCTCTGAGAAGGCCTTTCCATTCAGTTAATCCAGCAGAAACATTATCAAGCTGGCGCAAGAGTTAAAGAAATCAATAATAGAAAAAAAAGGGCTGAAAAGCTATCCAATTCTGAATCAATTATGTGATAAGAGATAAGGTAAGGTTAGCTTTTTCTAGTTCCTAATGTTTAACTAGGTGTTTCCTTTGTATACTCCTGTGAACTTGGACTATGCATGTTTCTTTAATAAAATATTATTTTACCTATAAAAAAATAGAGATAAAGTACAGTGAGTCATCATATAACTAAATGTATAAATCATAACGCTACGCAAAGGAGGATGGTACGTTGAAAATTTCACAAAGAAACACTAGCTAATTACAACCAGAGCAAAGTATGCAACAAAAAAGTGTAACTATGTTACCTCAGTCTCCATGTCGGCAGTGAAACTGTAGTCTGTGACCTCTGAAAAATGGTGACAAAGAAATGCCGACACCTAGATAATCAAACAAAAGCAGATTATAGAAGAGGAAGACAAATATTTCAATAGCATTCCAGAAATACAACTTTAAGCATGATATAAATAGGAACTGTTAATCAATAACAAGGCATGAATGGAAAGGAATTGATCTCCTGGACAACTGTAGATGTTTCTATGGTAGTTTCCAAATTGCAGCAGCATGGAAGACGGCATCTATATGTCTATTGTGTGCATTGGTTGGAAAGGAATTGCCAAAGCTTTGAAGATCAGGGATATTCTCTTAATGAACTTTAAAATTTCGTTTTTAAGACATTGTTTCTCTGAGCTATAGCTACAGATTTCAATGGAATCGGTTTTCATGATTTCCTTGTATCCATCTCTAAGCCTTAATTGTCTTCTCTTGTATACGTCCTCTCATCCCAGGCAGTGGCATGGCACAGCAGCAACATGGGTATGACCCAGGTCCCAGGTCATGCCTGAGTAGCACAACCCATGAAGTCCACCTTTTTTTCTAAATGATTTTTTATTTTATTTTTTATTTTCTACACAACACGTGGCATCTAGTCATAGCTGACATGGCATTTTTTAGTAAATTATTGATGGAAGAACCGATTGATCAAGATTGATTGAAAGCAAAGAGAGTAAAAGATTTAAAATTAAAAACCATGAGGAAGATTTTACCATGGAACCAGACCAACCAATCTTCAAGGCTTTGGTGAGAGGAATTACTGGTCAAAAAAGTTTTATAAGGAAGGAATTAGATGTTCCTAATTGGTTATAGGGACAACTTTCATACTTTTAGACAATACCTAGTCTTTTCGTGAGAAATTTTCTTCTGAAGGGATTTGTTAGTTATTTTCTAACCTTCAAGCCCAACAAATTTTTATCTTTTCAAAAGTGGAGATGATAACAATTACATGGCAATAGTTTCCCTCTCTCATTGACCTTACATGTGAGAGTGTAAACCCTAATATACCCATCCAGCCGCCACCCACTACCCATCATCGACCGGAGAGTGGCACCTCACCTCCACCACAGACGAGGCCGACGATCCCCAGCGTCCTCGCTGAGGGCCGCCCGACATCGGTCCTCTCCGGCGAATTGTTTCTTTTTGCGAGATCTCCTTGTTGGAGGTGTCATCTGCCTTCCACCTACACTTGCCGGTGAGTGCACCCTCAACACCTCCACAGACAAGGCCGATGGGCCCCTGCGACCTCGCTGAGGGCCATCTGGCGCCGGTCTTTCCATCGGCAAACAGGACTTTTGCTAGGTCCTTTTGTGCCATCTTCTAGAGTGCTCCGGTGGCCGTGCTGCTGACTCAAAAAGATTTGTATTTTCTAGAGGGCTACAGTAACAGCCCAACAGCCGCATCTTTCCATTCCCTTCAGCCGGCGATTTGGTCTTTCTCAGAGAAGACAGTTCAGTGGTCCTTAGATCTGGTTTCTGATCTCCTTTGATCCTTGAGATGACAATTGGTTGTTGAGCAGGTTTATGATTTTCACAACTGGGTTTTGGGGCTGTCGGGCTCAGTATGGGTTCTTCTATGGAGTTGATGATAGAATCTAAATCCTTCACACTGGTGAAGGAGGGGAGCATGTTGGCCATTATTGAAAGGAGTCGAAATTAATATCAAAATTGGTTCTGGGCTCAACAACAATACAGTGGCTGGCCAAGGCCATGGATGGGTGCACAAAGGATGAGAAATAGGATTTTTTCTCCATTGTCCGAGAAGGTAGATGCAGTTTCACTGGGCATCGCTGCTCGAATGCTCGAGGACGTTACATGGCGGTAGATGAGTATGGAGGTGGTGGGAGGAGGAATTTTATTTTCATTCCCAAGGAGGGGAGCAGTGGTTGGAGAAGGATGGGGGAGGTGCTTCGTGATTTTTCCCTCTACAAGATCAATCCTGTGGATCAGTCCCGTGTGTGTCAATTTGGGAGTGATGGCTTGGAAGGACAACGAGGTGTTGTAGGACATGGCCCTATCAGAGAGTCGCATCCAACTCAAAGATAGGGGGGCTGTAGCGGACATGTAGGTGGCATGGAAGAGAGGGTGAACTTGGAGGTGAAAGACCCAAGTACATCCTCGATGTCGAGGCGATCCTATGCGGCAGCTCTGAAGATGGATCATGCCTCGAGGGTTCAAAGTGAGGGGGGGCCCGCAAATCACGCCTCAGGACCAGCTTGTCGATATGCACAATTCTTTAAAGGAGATGGAAACCCAATTGGTCGAGTTGAAGGAAGCGATAGCTTGCTTGTTTACGAAAATAGACTTGCTTTCAACTGGAGGCAACAAGGTTGTAAGAAACAAGATAGGGCCGATTTAAACTCTGATAAAGGAAAACGGAAAATCGGATTTGGCCATGTCCCTATAACCAGGTCTAGGAGAATATGACGGGTCAAAAGGAAATCTGGGTTATTTGAAGTGGGGTCTACATCCGGTATCGGCGTTGAGACATCAATAATGGAATGTCATTCGCCTCGTCGCATAGGATAGACTGATAGTCGATATTACACCTTTGGTCCCCGAAGAAACTATGGCTCCCTCGTCGGAGTTGAAGGAGAATGGTGTACCGCCGAGGGCTGAAGGAGTTGTAGAATCCACTACCACCCCAGAGGTGAAGGGACTCGCTGTCACCCCAGAATCTCTAATGGGGACCCTAAAACCATTGGAGAGAACCAATGGAGTTGCTGGAGAACCAATGGGTCTGGCGTTGGTGCCTCATATAAGGGAATGTCCAAAGCCGGGAATGCAGTTAGATACTGTGTCTAGGGATAATGTTGCTCCCTTGATCTCTTTTCCTCCAATAGCAGATTGAAGTCTACCTAAAGTTAACGAGATTCAGCAGTTCGTGGAAATTTCACATAGAGGATGTGAAGACCAATTTAAAGAACTAATCACTGCGATTGAGGCACGTCACGCGCTTGAAACCAAATCAAGTTTCAAGAAAAGCAAGGATTTATAGTGTCTTTCTTGGGCAATCAACTACAACGCTAATGGTGATAACTCAACTAGAGGAAAGTCTAAAGGGAGGACATTGTGAAGTTTTAGTTCTACGGAAAATAAGGGGTTGGGGTTGCGTTTTCGAGTAGAGTTTTAGTTGGATTCTTGGGTAGAGATTTTGTTCTACGGGAAACAAGGGACTGGGGTCAGGGTTGGTGTATTTTGGGTTGTTTTTCACGAGCTTTTTGGGTCATTAGGAGTTTCTAATATGGGCAAGGTGTTTTCTTGTATACATTCAGTGTACTTGGTTACTCCTTTTCGATATATATAATACATTTACTTATTAAAAAAAAAGTGGAAATTTTAAGTCTGACAAAAACTGGAAGCTCACCATCATCCCATGCTTTTTAGCAATTTCAGAAACACCCAATTTGCAAAAGAAAAGGAAAAACTAAAATGAAGGAATTTTGAAACTTCAACATATTAGAATCCTGAGAGTTTTAAATACCCATGACTAGAAAGCATCCTGATAAGACCAATCTGAAGGGAAGTTTTTAATAGTTTTTGTAGAAACTGACTTCTGACCCACATCTACACAACTAAAAAGATAAAATCCTTGAAATATTGCAGTTCCAAATAGCCCCTTATATAAGCAGAAATGAAACCCCCAGTAAAAGTAGTCTTTACAGACAAATGGCAATAGAATTAGACAGATCTAGCAAAAATGTGGTATTTCAATGCCCATACGATCATTGAAAGGATAATAAATCTAAGTATTTAGTGGCAAGGCCAGAACATACCATGCGACCACGAAATTCTGGATGCAATACACGGCTTTTCACATTCACATAGTTTCTGTCCTGATGCCGAGGATAAATAAGAAGATAAAACAATGGAGAAAAATACAGATGAGACAAGTTCGTTCTCCACAAATTTGAACATATACAAATCAAAGATTACACATCAATGCTGATGAAGAATATCCAATAGATATATTTTTATTTTTATTTTTGCACTGACTCACCAAAATTTCACTAGGTCATGAAAGCAGACAAGAATAATTTTCAAGTAATAATCATATGCTCCTCTAAGCTCTCTTTGCGAGAGATAATAGGTGGTGTGGGCAGTCTCAGTGTTCCTAGAACAGCCTGAGGGAGTGATTCCCCTTAGTCCGATCCTGCGATTAAGGGTGGACGGGATGGAGGATTTGGAGAAGAAATGGGACCAGCTTAGTTTCACCGAGGATGAAAACTCGGTTATTGAAATTGACTCGATAAGCTTAGAGACAGTAGCAGAAAAATGGGAGAGGTGTTTGGTGGGTAAATTGTGGTCTGACCGCAAATTAGGGAAGGAAGTAATTAGATCGACAATGGCTAAGATCTGGAAAATTGGAAGCCCTTTCCAATTTTAGGAGATTAGCACAAACCTGTTTGTAATAAGTTTTGAATGCCAAGAGGATAAATGGAGAGTGATGGAAGGGAGACCCTGGTTATTTGATTACTGTTTGCTAGTTCCAAAACCCTTTGATGGTTTGGTTCCCCCTCAGAAGATGAATTTTGACTGTGAGAATTTCTAGGTGCAGATGAATAACCTCCCACTTGCTTGTATGTATTGAGAAGTGGGCCAACAAATCGGAGGCACAATAGGTGATGATAAGGGGTAGATGTGAGAGAGGATTGAACTGGGTGGGGGAGCTATCTGAGAGTTAGAATTGGGCTAAATTTTAAGAAAGCAATTGCGAGGGGACGAACTGTCAATCTGCTTGGGGGAGAAAATGTGGATACCTCTAAGGTATGAGAAATTGCCCTAAATGTGTTTTAAGTGTGGATTTATTGTCCATGGTGGGAAGGGTTGTAGCAATACGGGAGCTAACACAACTACTAAGCAGGGCGGGAAACTTCAATATGGTGTTTGGCTTCATGCACCAAGTATGGCGGGAAGAATGAATGGGAAACCACCTGATGGGGGAAGTAGATCTGGATCTGGTGAATGGAAGAAGGGGAAAATATGGCTAAAAATAAGTTTGATCCAGAAGTTAATAAAGCAAGAGCAGAGAGGTCTCAAAGCAGGAAGGGAACTGATTGTTTACATCAGTGTCTGGCTGTTCCTGATGTCACAATAGAGGTACCTATGGAGATAGTAGTGAGACAAGCAGCGGATGGTGTTGAGGCTTGCCAGGTGTTTGAGGAAAGGGTAGCAAGACTAGAGGAAGGGAAGGAGGTAATGAAACAGAGTGGTTTTAAGAGTTTGGTCCAGAATAAACCTCAGAGAGCTACTAGGCTGTTGAAGGAAAGTCCCAAGATCCAAAATCTTGCCAATGGTGTGGAGCAGTAAGATCCAATGCTAGTGGGGGAAGGTGGAGAGGTGAGCAGAGGAAGGTGGAAGAGAAGAGCTAGAACTGCAGGAAATTCTAAAAAGCTTGTTGTTTCCAGTAGTTGTAAACGCAGACTAACTAATGGTTGCATTGAGGGAAGCCCTCTGGAAAAAGAAAGACAGATGGTAGATTCACAGTGTATCTCCTCAGGTATTGGCAGTGGCTGGAAGTCAGCCCCGCCAAGCATCATGAAAATCTTAAGTTGGAACTGTCGGGGGCTTGGGAACCCCCAGACAGTTCAAGACCTTCACCTTTTGGTGAAGGAGAAGAGACTTGATATAGTTGTTCTCATGAAGACAAAACTATTAGCATGGAAGTTTGAAGTCATTAAAAAGAAGTTGAATTGTGAAGGTTGTTTTGTGGTGGAGCCAAGAGGACGTAGTGGGGGTCTAGCTCTTCTATGGAGTCAGGAGGTGAAGTTAGAAATTCTTAATTTCTCTCGGCACCATATAAGTGTCAGTCTTATGCAGAAAGAGAAGTGGACTCAATGGGTGTTAACTGGCTTTTACGGCCACCTCGAGGCAAATAAAAGAAAAAAATACATGGAACTTGCTCTCTCTTTTGAAACCTTCAACAGGGACATCATGGTGTGTAGTTGGTGATTTTAACAAGATCGTAGCCCAAACTGAAAAGATGAGAGGTAAACCAAGACCAGAGGAGTTGATGGAAGATTTTAGAAGACGCTTAGAGGGCAATGAATTACCTGATATGGGATGGAGAGGAATGAAGTATACATGGAGTAATAAACACTCTAATAACACTTTTACGAAAGAAAGACTTGATAGGGTAGTTGCTAATTCCCAGTGGACTGACCTGTTTAGAGAAAGAAGGGTGGAGGTGTTGACAGCTAGGTAATCTGATCATAAGCCTTTGTTATTGATGCTGTCAACATAAATGGTTTATGTAAAATTCAGAAAGAAAGATTTCAGATTTGAAGCTAAATGGGTTTTAGAAGAAGAAGGGGGCAGAGTAGTAGAAGAAGCCTGGGGAAATAGTTGTGCAGCAATAGATACCCTAACAGAAATTCAGGGTAAGCTAAAGAAGTGTAGTGTTGATCTTTCCAGGTCGAGCTGTGATAAGGGTAGGAAGGGAGAGAGGGAAATTATGTTGTTGTCTAAGAAACTAAGCAAGAATAGGAGGTAGAAGGTCAACACAATGCTGATACTATTAAATCATTACAGAAGGAGTTAGGGTTGTTGCTTGAGAAGGAAGATCTAAAGTGGAAGCAGAGAGCAAAGAGGAATTGGTATCTATTGGGTGACAGAAATACTAAGTTTTTCAGCACGTGTGCCAGCCAAAGAAGAAAGAAGAATTGGATAAAGGAAATTAAAGACCCCAAAGGAAGATGTCTGACTGAACAGGCAGGTATTGAAGAGGTTTTTTTCCAATATTACCAAAACTTATTTAGAACCTCAAACCCTTCCTGTGAAGCTATAGATGAGTGCTTAAAAGATGTTGAACCTAGAGTTACAAGGGCCAAGAATTCTGAGTCGCAGAAAAAGTTTGTTATGGCTAAAGTAGAGGACTCATTGAAACAAATGGGGCCATTAAAGTCCCCTGGGCCCGATGGGTATGGGGCTATTTTTTATCAAACATACTGGAGTGTGGTGGGGGAGAAAGTAGGTAATGTTGTTCTAGCTTTTTTAAATGGTGAAGGGGGGCAGGTTAGTTACAGTCATTTTACCCACATTGCTCTAATTCCTAAAGTTGAGAATGCTTCAACAGCTAGTGTTTTTCGTCCCATCAGCCTTTGTAATGTTTTATACAAACTTGTCTCAAAGGTGCTTGCAAACGGAATGAAGAAAGTCCTTCCAGTTATTATATCAAAAAGGCAGAGTGCTTTTATACCGGGTAGATTGATCACAGACAATGTCATCGTTGCATATGAAACCTTGCATACCATGAAAATAAGACAAAGGGGGAAGGTTGGAAGCATGGCCTTGAAGCTAGATATTTCAAAAGCCTACGATAGAATTGAATGGAGATTTCTGAAAACTGTGATGAGGAAGCTGGGTTTTGGGGAGCAGTGGATTTCTCTGATTATGGAGTGTTACTTCAGTAACTTACTCAGTTTTGGTGAATGGCCAGCCTGGAAGAACAGTGAAGCCTTCAAGGGAAATAAGAAAGGGCAATCCAATCTCCCCTTATCTATTCATTTTGTGTGCTGAAGGGCTTAGCTCCCTAGTTGAATCAGCTGAAAGAAGAGGTGAAATAAGGGGGGTAGCAGTGACAAGAGGAGGTACAAGGTTAGTCATCTTCTTTTTGCTGATGATTCTATTATTTTTGGTACGGCAATAATGTCAGAATGGGTTAAAATTCAAGGGCTGCTTAGTACTTATGAGAAGGCCTTGGGACAGATTTTGAACAAACAGGAGACAACCATTTTCTTTAGCTCCAATACCCCTATGGCAGTGAGATCACGTATACAGCAAGGAGCAGGAGTGACAACTTGCGGCAGCTATGAGAAATATCTTGGTCTACCACCTATTGTGGGGCGATCAAGGTATAATACTTTCAAAAGTTTGAAGGAAAGAGTATGGATGAATGTAAATAGCTGGAAGAACAATTTCCTTTCACAAGCTGGGAAGGAAATCCTATTGAAGGCAGTCATCCAGGTGATCCCCACATACTCCATGATTGTTTTAAGACTACCGAGAAGGCTGTGTAAGGAGATATCAGCTGTTATGGCAAGGTTTTGGTGGGGGCATATGCAAAATGATAGAAGAATTCAGTGGAAAAGCTGGTTCAAGATGGGAGATTCCAAGAAGAGAGGGGGATTGGGTTTTAGGGACCTTGAGAGCTTCAACAAAGCCATGCTGGCTAAGCAGTGTTGGAGGATCCTTAATAACCCATCTTCTTTAGTTGCCAGAGTGATGAACCAGAAATATTTCAAAGAGGAAAGTCTTTTGGAAGCAAGGCTGGGGTATGCCCCTTCCTTAATATGGAGGAGCTTATGGTACTCTGCTGGTTTGGTTAAGGAAGGCCTTCTTTGGAGGGTGGGAGATGGGAGTCAGATCAAAATCTGGAAAGATAGATGGGTACCATTGTCCTCCACTCACATGGTACAATCTCCTGTGAAAATTCTTTCTAAGGATTCTTGTGTGCAACAGCTTATTGATGAAAGCTCTGGTTCTTGGAAGAAAAGGCTGGTTGAAGATATATTTCTTAAGGATGAGACTGCAGCCATATGTAGCATTCCTATTAGCAGATTTGGTGCAAAAGACAAAGTGGTGTGGGGTTGTACTGACAAAGGGGCTTTCTCTGTCAAGAGTGCCTATCATTTGCCTATCATTTGTACTGAGCATTCAAATGTGGCAGAAGCTGAATCAGGTTGGAACTCTATCTGGAAGCTGAACGTACAGGGGGTAGTAAAACAAATCATTTGGAAGGCTTGTCACAACTTAATTCCTACAAGGTTGAATCTGGAGAAAAATATTTGTGATACCAACCTCTGTCCTATTTGTGAGAGGGAACAGGAAACTATTACTCATACTCTTTGGTGCTGTCCAGCAGCCTCGGATGTGTGGGCAGAAAATGGAAGTCCTGTTTGCAAAAGGGCTAACACAGAGGTAGAGTTCATGGAGCTGTGGAAGAAGTTGAATGTGTGCTTGGAAAATGAGGAGGTAGGGCTGGTAGCCTGTACAATGAGAAGAATCTGGCTGAGAAGGAATTCAGTGATTTTTTAAAAGAATTTTGAGAACCCAAGGAGGGTGTTATGTGCTGCTAGGGAGAGCAGAGATGATTTTATTGCAGCAAATACTTTGATACAGACTAGTCGTGCAGAAAGGGTAGTGACAAAGTGGAAAAAAACCCCTGATATGGTCTGTAAAGTTAATTGGGATGCAGCCATGGATGTGAAGAATAAGAGGGTGGGCATTGGAGTCATATGTAGGAATGCAGAAGGGGACATTTTAGCTTGTCTTTGTTTAAAAATAGATGCTGTCATGAGACCAGTTATGGCTAAGGCATATGCATTGAAAAGAGCCATGGTCTTTTGCTTGGAGCTGGGGCTGTCCAGTGTTATTTTGGAGGGGGATTCAAAGGTGATAGTCAATGATACGAACAATAAGGAGGAGGCATGGGCAGATTATGGCATTTTAATTGAAGATACGAGAAGATTTCTTGCAGCAAACTCAAACTGGTTGCTGTCTTTTACTTATAGAGAGGCAAATAACATAGCTCATTTACTTGCAAAAATGACACTTAATTGTAATGATGAACTAGTATGGATAGAAGAGGGTCCCTTGCAGATCATGAATTCTGTGTTAAGAGAGAAATACTGTAATGATTAACCTTGTTGATAGTGAATGAATGAAAGATACCAGTTTATACTTCAAAAAAATAAAAAAAGTAATAATCATATGCAGTATTTATAGACATACTGTGTCTTATGATAAATTCAAATACTGTCATTCTAGTCAATATAATATATTAGAAAAAGAGATTTTAGTGAAGAACGGAAAAGGCCCTTAAAAAGGAATTCCACCCATTAAAACCTAAAATAAAAGGGTACAACAAAGGAACACAATCCTAAGAATATCTTTTTTCATTTGGCACCGGGTGTCTAAGAACAGCGTCCCGACTAATCCCAGGGTGCACAGGCCCTCGGCAATGAGTTTTCCGCAAGTACACCTTGGATAATTCAAGGGAAAAATACCCTAGTCAGATGGCCCCTAGAGATTGTTTGCACCCAAGGGGATTTGAATCCTAAGAACATAATGCAAAGATCTGTCAATTTGACAATTAAATTACAGTATAACCCTCAGCAAAATATATTGATAAGCAACACTCATGCTATGTATATGTAAGTATCAATAGATATAATATATATTCGTTTGACCATTTGCGGACTACTTACCTGTAAAACTTTTAGTGTGCTGGCATATGTCGAAGGTCTTCCGATTCCAAGCTCCTCTAGCTTCTTAACCTATAAATTTCAAGATAGTATTAGAAGAAAAAGAGAAACCCAAGCTAAGACAGTAGTTCGTACCTTAGATAGCAAAACCATGCATGTGTGTAAGTGGGACAGTTTCCACTCAAGCCACAGTATTATCACATTAGATAGCAAATGCAACTTTTGGGAGAGTAAATTATCAAAAAAAGAAAAATATTGTTATGAAAGATAAGTTTTTATAAGTAATAAAACCATATTAATAACGAGACGCATCCAAGTATATGGGAAGTATACAAGAAAGTCACTTATCTGAGTATAAACAATATAGAAGAAAATCAAGTTCGTATATTAAAGTTTATAGAGACTGTCCAGAGGAAAAGAGCATTATAAAAATAAATTATTGAGCTCCTCCAGCATAAAAAATATAATAGTGCACAAAATATCTTTTAAATACTTCAGGAGAGCAAAAGAACAACCTATCGCATAGACAAGGCCATCAACCTTTTTTTTCTTTTGATAGGTACATAGGCAAAGCCATCAACATTTCCAGGGGAAAGTTTGGATAAGGCTGCAAATGACTCAAAACAAGGCAAAATAGAGATTGTTTTAGGTTGGCCAGCTAGAAAGTAACTTTGTTAAGCCAGGCTTGAGCTCGAGACAAGCCATCCAGCTTTAATTCAAACTCAGCTCCAAAAACAAACAAGCCATTCAGGTTTAGATAATCCCATGTGTTTACAAAATATACCAATCATTTGGTGGAATGCTCATGGGGTTGGGTTGAAGCTAAAAAATTCAATTGTGGCATGTACAGGCTGAGTGCAGAATACCTAAATCAGCAAAGTGACATGATCGTGTAACAAAGAGGCAAACAATTGAGGCAGGTTAATAGAATTGATTTCCTTGTATAATAAGTGAGTTCTTGCTGAAGACAACTCAGGAATTAAGTTATAAGAAATAAATGGTAGCAAATCTTTTCAAGCTGAAATCCCAATATTGCTCATGCTCAGCTCATTAAAAAATTAGCACTAAAATTGTGCTAAACTACAATTATAAAAGTTACAAGCGGGTTTAAAGGAGCCCTTGCGGCCTTAGTCTTGAGTAGCCATAAAATACAATACAAAATATGCAAGAACCAATGGGAACTGACCCTATTAAAAATATATTAAGAGAGGCCAATGAAAATATATTAAGAGGCTGTTGGCAGACAGATCAAAAAACCAAAAGAAGAAGAAAAAGTGCAGACATGCAACAGAACCTTTGCAAATATTGCAGGCTTGGCTTTCTACTTCTTTGTTTATATTGTACTAGGCTGTCACAGAACAGTTATTACACAAAGCTTCTATTTGGGCATGACAAGATGAAGGCTACGTCATTGGGGAACAACGTCATAGAGAGAAACACGTTCTTAAATGCTACAGATATCGAGAAGGGTGCTGATTATGTACCAATGATGCCTCAGAGTAGCGTGACGAAGGCTGGGTAAAGTGCTGCTTGAGCTCCACTTCACCAAGCCACAATGGGTCTCCACACTACAAACAAGTTAATAGAGTTACACTCCAGAGAACATGTATAAAAAATTACTAACGTTAAAATAAATTTAAGAGACATATTCATGCAAATCACATGGTCAAGTATTGACCTCATGATCCATCAAAATCTGTGGCTAGCCTCATTTAAAGATATGAATTAGTATGGTACTGTCGACCCATAAAAATAAAAAATAAAAAATGAATGGTACTGTCTTTCCTAGCAGTCGGGAGGAGGCATATGCAACCTTCGGTACGTGAAGAATGGAATTAAGAAAGAACACCAATTCAAAAGTATAATCTAATATCATTCCTGTCATAACAAATACTAGGAATGAGAATTTACTACCTTCAATAAACTAAGAATTCCAACAGCCTCGTTGCGATCATTCTCTTCCTTTTCTTTACTTCGGATTGCTTCAACTTCCACATCCTAGAAAAATAAATAAAAGGACAAAGAAGACAATCTCACATATAAACAGGCAACAAAGTGCCGAGTTAAAATAAAGCTTATATAAATCACATGGAAGTCAACTGAATAAATACATAAAGCGATGTAAATTCCAGATCAAGTAGAATATAATGGAAGGTAGGCATAGTGGCTATAAAATGTTACCCCGACTTCTTATACAGATTCGATTTTAAATCCAAACCATGATTAACAACAAAAAAACTCATGCAAACATATATACCCTGAGACATGTCAAAGCCAAGTACATGGAAGAAAGCGAAAGAAACTATTGTCACAATCACAAAATTTAAAATCAAAACTCAAGAAAGATGAGCACAATCACTATTAATTACCGAGGCATCTCCAATTTGTATGAATTACAGAAAACTATATCGAAAGAAAGTGTGTCATGGCCACCAAACTCAATACAAGTGGACTAAAAAATTATCTCCAGCAATGAAAATCCATCAATTGAACTCAGAGAACAACACAATAAATTGGCAGCCGAAGAATACACTTCAATGGGGCCAAATGGATCTGATTAGGAACTGCAATATGACAGTGCATTATCTAGTAGGGAATCCAGAATCCCTAATAAACTTTGAATAACTCCGTTCCTTCTCATGACGAGCTCCTTTGTTATTTTTATAAGAGATAAATATTATAAATACGAATGAAATAGGCATAGCCCGTATACACAGGAGGTATACAAAAGAACACCTAAATACATTCTATGAACGGTAAATTAAAATGCGCATTGTTCCCATTTAGTACAATAGCTGAAAACCAAAGCATTAAAGTGTGAAAAGAAATTCTGCAGCTCCGCCATTGTCCACTCCTCGTCTTCAAAACAGCGCTCATTCCTTTCCGATCAAATATACCACATGATGCACAATGGGATCATCTTCCACACTGCCGCCACTTGGAAACAGCCTTGAATCTTTTTCCAACGGCCCAATAAATCCACCACCCTCGATGGCATTACCCAAGCAACATCAACCCTTCTAAAGATCTCATCCCACAACACCCTTGTCACATCACAGTGCAATAAGAGGTGATCCACTGATTCTCCATTCTTTTTACAAATATAAGACCAATCCATCACAACGCATCCCCTCTTCCTCAAATTGTTTGTGGTCAAAATCTTCTCAAGAGTAGCAGTCCATACAAAGAAAGCTATTTTAGAAGACACACAAGACCTCAAAATATTCTTCCAAGGGAAGGGAACGTTAGCTTGTGATGTCAATATTTTGTAATACACTATGACTGTACATTTCTTATTGTCATTGGACCTCCATTGCATTCTCTCTCTCTGTGCCGTAAGGTGTCTCATGGAGTATATCAATCTGAAAAAATCTGAAACGGTGAGCAATTCTCAATCATGAAGGTAACTATTAAAAAGGATATTCCAGTGGTAAGTGCTGTGGGAAAATACTCGCACATCCGCCACTGAAGCATCCCTATTAGCTGCAATACTATAGAAAAATGGAAGGCCCTATCAAGAGCGCAATCTCCGCACCACACATCCCGCCAAAACCTGATTCTAGTACCCTTTCTGGCCAGCCACAAAACGGATATGTTTTTCAAAACATGTCCATCCCTTCTTTATAAATTTCCATAAGCCCACACTATACCCCCCCCCCCTCTCCCTCACTCCATTGAAGCAACCCCAGACATCCGGTCTAGAGTCCATCATTTCCTTCCCCCTCCAAGTGGTATCTCCATAACCATTTCCCCAATAAAACTTTATTGAATGTTCTCAAGTTGCACACTCTCAAGCCCCCATTCAAGATTGGGGAAGATATTGTTTACCAATTAACAAGATGAAATTTATTTTCCTCCCCCAGGCCCCCCCATAAAAACGCCCGAAATAATTTCTCAATCTTATTCACCACCCCTGCCGATAAAGGAAACAAAGATAAAAAAAAATAAGTGGGGAGATTAATTCAGGCGCTCTTTATTAAAGTGAGACGACCCTTTTTCGATAAATACACACTTTTCCAACCAGCCGGCCTTTTCTTCACCTTCTCCACTACCCCATCTCAAATAGCTCTAGCCTTAAACATTGCTCCCAACAGAAGGCTCAAATATTTCATAGGTAATGAAGACACCTTACAATCCAAAAGGCTTGCTAAGCTATTGATATTGGGCACCACGCCTACCGCAACCATCTCGAACTTACCAAGATTCAACTTAAGCCCTGACACTACTTCAAAACATAATAATAGTTCTCGTAGAGTTCGAATCTCACTATGGTCCGCTTCACAAAAGAGTAAATATCATTTGCAAATAGGAGATGTGAGATGATAATAGCGTCACTAGTGCTATTACCCACCTGGAATTCAGATAGGAACCCTCCAACCGCAGCCTCACCATCTGGCCGAGAGCCTCCATAACTATAACAAACAGAAGAGGACATAAAGGATCTCCTTGCCTCAAACCACGGAAACTATCAAAAAAACCCGCAAGAGTGCCGTTAACTAGAATTGAGAAGCGAGCAGTTGAAACACAATGTCAAATCCATGAGATCCACCAAAAAACCAAATCTCCCGAGCAAGTATAAAAGAAATTTCCAATTCACATGATCATATGTATTTTCCATGTCAAGCTTGCAAAGGACCTAGAACTCCCTCCCGCATTCTGTGATCCAAACACTCATTTGCAATGAACCGAGTCAAGGATTTGTCTCCCACGAATAAATGCGTTATGAGGCTTAGAAATAATTTGTTCCCACACAGGACTTAGTCGACTGGCAAGAACCTTCGAGATGATCTTATATACACCCAAAGAGGCCAAGACCGACCAGCCTACATATGGACACCCCCATAAACTACGAACAATTCTTCTATCAATAACCTTCATCTTTGTTTCCTGAAAACACACTACATCAACCTTCTACATCCGCAATAACGATTTGATACGAAGGCATTTATTGTGATTAGTAAGCCATCGTAATTAATAGAGCAAGTGACCCTAGAAAGGATCTTAGGCTTCATGGAAACAAAGAGTGATCCAAGAAAGGATCTTAGGCTTCATGAAAACAAAGAGTGACCCTCCTTTTCGGTCTATCCCTTTTGCCACTCCCTTCCTTCGCATCGTAATTAATAGAGCAAGTCTTTTAAGTTCTCTGTCTCGCTTTGTGGCTAACTTCAAGCGACCATCTTCAATTGCTACAAGAAGGGCCCGAAACTGTTCTTCAAAGCCTACACAAGAAACCCCAATACGAGCTCCTTTGTGTTATAATCAACATGAAAAATAGCTTCAAATTCGAACATAAGAATGGCTTTATATGTTAGGGTTGTACAAAAACTGAGGAAACCAGCCGTCACTGACGAGAACTGGCTGCCAGAATATAGAACTAGCCGAAACCGGTGTAGAACCGATTGGCCAGCCGTAGAAATAACTCAAAATTGACGTTGGCCGATTTGGTTCCGGTTTGAACTAATATCAAACCGCCAAACCGGCCGATTATATATATATATTATATGTATATAAAACGATGTCGTTTCACTTAAGTGAGTGAAACGACATCGTTTTAGTTTTGACTTTTATAAAATAAATTACTTTAAGCCAACGACATCATTTCGACCTGGGATTAATAATCCCCCTCATTTCTTCTTCCCTCGTCTTCTTCCATATGCTTCTTCTTTCAGAATCGGCGCCACCGACAGTACAGCCCGCCGCTCCCCTCCTTCACTGCGACACTGACGGAAAACCGAAAAGCCACACCGACTCATGCCAACACCAAGGCTGCCAGTTTTCTCCCCCCTACTCGATCAGTTCTGAACATCTCAAAAAGTCGTCGATGTGGCGTCGGTTTTGGACCAAAACCGCACCAAAGACATTGGTTTTCACCCCTATTACATGTAAATATCATGTCTGCCAGCATTTCCATACACTTGCACACAGCCATACATAGGTAGAACACGTTTGATTTCGCTAGACAAGAAGTGCAGAAATAAATTGATGCAACTTTTAATGCAAATAGCAGAACAAAAAAGAAGAGCAACAACAAACTTAATTAATAAACTTCAGAATAGTAACTGTACTCGTCCTCTTGAAGGTTTTCGTGCTCCTTCTTTCTGTTTCTTCTTTCTAATATTATTCGTCACTTCTTAATGATGAAAAATAATAACAGCAGAGAGTACACAATAAACACGATGTATAAATCTTACAAGCTCCATTTACTTCAATAAATGTGTCTTAAAAAATAAAGTTTCATGATCCACTAACAGGCATCTGTCAAAAACCAAAAATGGCAAACCACTTTAAACCTTGGCTAGACCAAGCATTCAACTCATTTATTCCATTCCATTCTTCTTTCTCAAGACACATTTACACATTTGCAGAAATATTACCAAACACATAGTCAAGATAGTAGTATAGGTTATAATACCTCAAAAATTGCCTGATACCCAAGAAATTCAACTCGTGAGCATGCAGATCGCAAAATAATTGACTCATCATCATTTCCAACATCTAGTAGCATCTGGTTTGATAAAGAAAGAAATGTTAGCAAAAAGATGACTGAAATTAACAAGTACTGTTGGAAAGGAGAAACAAGCCGCACTTGAAAACAAATAAGTCCAAGCAAAGAGTGCAATTCTTTTATTCAGAATCTAGCTTTGCTGACTTGAATAAGGGATAATTTACATAATACGGGAGCTTTTGTGGTGATTGGTGCTCTAATGCAGTAAGAGTGGCCTACGGAGTGGGGGTTTGGAAATTTATTCGGAATGGATGGGATGACATACTCAGTAATTCCAGACTTGAGATGGGAAGGGGTAAGCGAATCAGGTTTTGGCACGATATTTGGTGTGGTGATGTGGCCTTGAAAAGCGCTTTCCCCTCTCTTTATAGGATTGCGTCAGATAAGGATGCTTCTGTGGCTGATAATATGAGCATCACCGCTGATTCCCTGCATTGGTACATGAATTTTTCTAGAGATGTACAAGATTGGGAGGTGGATTACATTGTTGACTTTTACGATATTTTATATACACTGAAAGTGCAAGTAGTAAGGGAGGACAGACTACTATGGACACATATAAGGAACAAGAAATTTTTAGTCCACTCTTACTACAAGGTATTGACGGTTTACCCCTCTAATGTCTTCCCCTAGAAGAGCATTTGGAGGAGCAATACTCCCCTCAAACTAGCTTTCTTTGGCTGGTTGGCATCCCATGGGAAATTATTGACCATCAATAAGCTGAAAAAGCGCGGCCTCTAATTAACAGATTGGTGCTTCATGTGTAAACACAGCAGCGAATCAGCAGATCACCTGCTTCTCCATTGTGAAGTAGTTAAGGTTTTATGGGATGATATCTTCATTAGGCTCAGTATCGCATGGGTTATGCCTAGAATGGAGATGGATTTATTGTCATGTTGGGGAGAGATTCGGGGCCATCATAACATTTTTTTTTTTTTATAAATAAAAAGATATATTACTCAAAGAATAGGCCTAGCCCAAAATTTACAATAGAGGACCCTGATTAAGAGGGCACCAAAGAGACAAGAAAATCATGAAGGGCCATGCCATTAAAATCAACTGAAATAGCCCAAATACAAAGAGTGCTATAAAATGATGCTAACAGTTCCACTAGCGATCTCTCCTTGTCTTCAAACGTCCGCGCATTTCGTTCCTGCCATAGACACCACATGATACACATTGGGATCATCTTCCAAACCCTTTTAATCTGATGTATACCACTAATGTTTGGCCAACTAGCCAGCACTGCCACCACTTTCTCCGGCATGACCCATGCCAAGTCTACCCTACTAAGTACCTCATACCATAAAGCCCGTGCAATCACACAATGCAACAAAAGATGGTCTACCGACTCACCCCCACCCCTGCACATACAACACCAATCTACTAAAATAACCCTCCGCTTCCTCAAATTATCAGTCATGAGTATTTTACCTAGCGATGCTGTCCACATGAAGAAAATAGCTTTAGGGGGCGCCTTATTCCTCCAAAGCCTTCTCCACGGAAATTGAGTACTGGGCTCTTGGGAGAGAGCTTTATAAAAAGAACGAACCGAGAATGCGCCTTTTCCATCGGGTAGCCACCATAACCCATCTTCTTGTTGATTGCTTGGCTTCACAGAATACAGAAGCCTATAAAAATCTGCCAAGCTGTCCATCTCCCAATCCTGTAATGCCCTACTAAAGCTAATATTCCATTGAAATTGCCCACCCAACATCTCCATAACCTCCGCCACTAGAGCTTCTTTAACACTAGCAATTTGAAATAGAGGAGGAAAACGATCTTATAAAGCATTATCACCACACCATATATCTTTCCAGAATTTAATCCTGGAGCCATCACCCAACTGAATACGGGTGTGTCGAAGAAAAACCTCCCAACCTCTTCTAATGTGTTTCCACAAGCCCACTCCATAAGTTCCTCTAACTTCTTTTGTGCTTCAACCCCCCCATGACTCCCCATATTTGCACCTAATCACCTCTCTCCACAATGCATCCAGTTCTTGACTATATCTCCACAACCATTTACCGAGTAGCGCTCTATTGAAGGTCCTCATATTTCTAATGCCCAGACCACCTTGAGATATAGGACGACATACTATTTCCCACTTAACCAGGTGAAATTTGAATTCATCCCCAAGCCTCCCCACAAAAAATTGCATTGGAGTGTCTCAATTCTGTGCGCCACATTTGCAGTTATAGGAAATAGTGAAAGGAAATAGGTTGGTAAATTTGAGAGTGTACTCTTAATCAGTGTGAGCCTACTACCTTTCGACAAATACAATCTCTTCCAACTTGTTAATCTCTTATCGATCTTCTCAATCACTGACTCCCATAAGGAGGGTGTCCGTGCTCTTGCCCCCAACGAAAGCCCCAAATACGTCAACGGCAGAGAAGCTACCTTACAACCCAACGTACTCGCCAGTTGTCGAACATTTGGAACCATACCAATTGGCACCAATTCGGATTTGTCGAAATTCACTTTTAACCCGGAAACTGCTTCGAAACACAACAATATTGCCTTTAACGTACGCACCTGACTTTGATCTGGCTCGCAAAACACTAGAGTATCATCTGCAAACAATAAGTGGGATATGTTAATGATCCCTCTATCTGGGGTTCCCACCGAAAAGCCCTCCAAAAAGCCATTATTTGTCAAGGCCGAAATCATCCTGCCTAATCCTTCCATCACAACAACAAATAACAGAGGCGACAACGGGTCGCCTTGTCTCAGACCTCGCGTGCTATGGAAAAAAACCTGCTGGACTGCCATTTATTAAAACAGAGAATTTCGCCGTTGATATGCACCAACGAATCCATATTTTCCACCTCTCTCCAAACCCACATCTCCCAAGTAGGTAGAGAAGAAAATCTCAGTTGACATGATCGTACGCCTTCTCCATATCTAACTTACAAATAATCCCTGTTGAGCCTGCCCTTGTTTTGCTATCTAAGCATTCATTAGCAATAAGTGCCGCATCTAGGATTTGTCTACCTTTTACAAAAACATTTTGAGGCTTGGTTATAATCTTCCCCACCACCTCACTTAACCGGTTTGCTAACACTTTGGAAATGATCTTGTAAACTCCACTTACCAGACTAATGGGGCGGAAATCCTTAACCTCATTTGCCCCTACCTTCTTTGGGATCAACGCAAGGAATGTGGTATTTAGGCTTTTCTCGAATTTACCAACTACAAAAAGTTCTTGAAACACCTTCATAATGTCTTCCTTAATAACATCCCAACATTCTTGGAAGAAACCCATAGAGAACCCATCTGGCCCTGGAGCCTTATCCTTAGCCATTTTCCTCACTACTTCAACAACCTCCTCTTCCTCGAAAGTCGTCTCTAATCGAGACACATCATTCATAGACCAATGGAATCAAATGCCAAGCCATCAATAGACGGCCGCCAACTGGCAGGTTCGGTTAAGAGTTGCTCATAAAAGCCAACTACATGGTCACGAATAACATGATCTTCTCTGCACTCCACACCTTCAATTCTCAACATCTCAATGTTGTTGTTTCTCCTATGGGAATTTGCTACACAATGGAAAAACTTTGTGCTGCGGTCTCCTTCTCTGAGCCACAATGCTATTGACTTTTGCCTCCAAGAAGTCTCTTCAGATAAGATAATTCTCTCTAACTCCGCATCCAACAAAGTCTTCCGAGCTACTTCATCCGAGGTAAGGGATCTGGTTTCTTGGAGCCTCTCAAGTTCTTGTATCTCCCTTAACTTGCATTTCTTGTTTTCACCTATATCACCAAAAAATTGCCTATTCCACAACTTCAAATCTTTTTTCAACATTCTCAATTTACCAGCCAAGATGAAGCTAGGGGTACCTTGAAATTGATACGAGGACCACCACTGCCTTACTCTTTCGACAAAACCATCAGATTTTAGCCACATGTTTTCAAATTTAAAGTACCTTTGCCCGCCTCGGAGGCCACCACAATCAAGCAAAATAGGCCAGTGATCTGAGCAAATACGAGGCATGAGCTTTTGCCAGACATCTGGGAAATGACATTCCCACTCTGGCGAAATTAAGAAACGATCCAGCCTAGACCAACTTTGGTTGTTAGCCCATGTGATGAGACCCCCGGCAAGAGGCAAATCTACCAAATTCAAGTCAGCGATGCATGCTTAGAATTCTACCATAGCTGGATGTCCTCTTCTATTTCCGGATAACTCGCTCGGGAATTTAGTAACATTAAAATCGCCCCTATACACCATGGGAGGTTCCACCAGCTGTGGATTCCGGCTAATTCTTCCCACAACTATACTCTATTACTGTCTATATTTGGGCCATAGACACCTGCAAATGCCCACAAGAAGTTATCTGCAACACTCTTAAAAGAGCACGCTACTGCATACCTTCCTATGAATTCCTCCACAATCTCCACTACTCTTCTATCACACATTACCACTATACCTCCTGACGCCCCATTGGAAGCCAAATAAACCCAATCAACGTATGCACAACTCCATAAACTTCTCATAAGTCTCCTATCGGGGCCATCATAACATTGCAGTTGTTTGAAAGATAGTGCTCAATGTTTAATGTGGTGTACATGGATCGAAAGAAATGGTCGATATTTTGAAAATTAGGACGCTCTCTAGATGGTTTTAGGGCCTTTTTCTATCACACATTGTTGCTTTGGGCTTCATCCATAGTATGGAACGGAGCGAGTTTTAATGATTTTTATGCTACTTTTCGTAGCGAGTAGTTTGTAATTAGGCTTTTTTCTTGTATACTTCATGTGTACTCAGGCATTGTCTATTTATGTGGATCAATAAAATTTCTTATAAAAAAAAAATATTCAAAAGAAATTTATATTTGAACCTGCTCTATGATAGCGGGTTCCATTTGGCATGCAACTGTCCGTGACCAAATAAGAGTGTATAACTTCATGGAATCTTCATCAAGTACTCCATCCAGCATTGCTGAAAGCCAATTTGAAAAAAACAAATTGTGGTCAATTGACTCTAAGAGTCCATCAGAGGGTAAAATCAGAAACATCAAATTTGCATTACAAACTAAAATTGTCATGAAAAATCAAATTATTTACATGGTAACCTCTGAATATCAGTGGGTCTAATTGCTTCATGGGCCTCCTGAGCATTCTTCGCCTTCTTAAAATATTTGGGACCATGCTCTGATGCAAGCTCTTGTCCATATCTGCATTTACCCGAAATTTACTTTTCCTCAACAATTAGCAAGCTTGGCCCTTCAATGATTGTAAACAAGCATGACCTTTCAACAGTGGTAAGCAGTTGCCTTTGCCACCACTTACAAAACACCACAAAATATACATATCCAGATAAACAAAAACAACCAACAGCATAGTAAACCATCACTCTTGTAGAGACCATGAATATACATGGCTACACATGCATATCATAATATTAAAAAAATGTAAATGTGGACAACTTTAAATGTCACCTTTCAATTACCAAAGCACGAATGTCCTTAACAGCTTCATCGGACATCTGAGATAGAAGATAAAAGGTGTTTTATCGGAGAGCAAACAAGGAGCATCTTCACAATAGAATTAACAATATTGGCGGAACATGGAGCCCTAATGAACACATGCACACACATCAAAAAAGGGGAAAGGGGATCACATTGAAGCATCCATAATTAACATTCAATTACTATATTCTATAAAACTACAGGAAGCATTCAGAATCATGAGGACTCTAAGGTAACAATGGCAATATACATTAGCGAATTCTCATAATTGCTTCACCAGTTGGAGTGGCCATTTTTTCCCTTTTGTTATTTATAAGTAAAAGGCACAACCCAATTACACAAGAAGTATACACGGAATACACCTAATAACCACCAAGCAACCATTATCACTTAAAGCTGCAAATAAGTAAATGACAACTTTCATAATTTACTCGCATCGCCTAGGGGAGGTCTTGGGGCAAATCATTACGAAAACCCAAAACTCATTTGTAAGGGGAAGACAAATATTGGACTCAGTACTCATTGTCAATGAATGTCTAGAAAGTAGATTAAAATCTATCAGCCTGGGTATCTTATGCAACTTGGATATGAAGAAAGCTTATGATCACGTTAATTGGGACTTCCTACTATATTTGTTTGGGAGGTGTAGATTTGGGGAGAGGTGGCGCTGTTGGATCAGATGTTGAATATCAACATTAAGGTTCTCAGCTTTGCTGAATGGCAACCCAGTTGGCTACTTTAACAGCTCTCAAGGTCTAAGGCAAGGGAATCCTTTGTCCCCACTTCTTTTTGTCATTGTCATGGAGGCGCTTAGTAGAATGATCTCTGTTATGGTTAACAGTGGCTTTTTGGCTGGGTTTTTAGTTGGTGACACCAACTGGGGTACTCTTAAAACATTTCACATTTGTAGTTTGCAGATGATACTTTGATATTTTGTGAGGCAGAACAAAACCAGATTTGGGCGTTAAAGGCACTTCTACTTTGCTTTGAAAATGTATCAGATTTGAAAGTGAACTTTTCCAAGTCAGAGTGGGTTCCAGTTAGTACTGTTTGCAACATCCGGTTGTTGGCTAACACTCTTGGATGTAAGGTCTCCTCTTTTCCCATGAATTACCTTTGTCTTCCTTTCGAGGCCACTTCTAAAGCTAAATCTATTTGGGATGTAGTAATTGAGAAGATTGAACATAGATTGGCAGGTTCAATTTACCAAGAGCGCTATGTCAATTTACCAACTTATTTCTTATCTTTGTTCCCAATTCCAGTGAGTGTGGCAATCGAATTGAGAAACACCATTGTGACTTCCAGGCTAGGGAATGAATTCAAATTCCATCTAGTCAAGTGGGACAAGGTATGCTCCCAAATCTCTTCTGGTGAGCTAGGAATTAGAAATCTGAGGGTGTTCAATCAGGCTCTACTTGGGAAATGGTTGTGGCAATATAATATGGAATGGGAAGCTTTATGAAAGTTGGTGATTGACTTCAAGTATGGAGGTTTAGGGGGTGGAACACTAGGGAGGTACATGGGGTTTATGGAGTGGGAGTATGGAAGCACATTAGAGGTCACCACGCTAGAATTTTGATGAGAGACGGCTCTAGAATAAAATTCTGGTACAACTTATGTTGTGGAGATAGCACCTTTAAGGACTCATTCCCTACAGTTGTCAAGATTGCATTTGAGAAAAGCATTCATGGATGACCTCATGGAGATGTTTGGTAACTTAGTCCAATAGAATGTTAGTTTCACAAGGGCGGCCCAAGATTGGGAAGTTGGTAGCTTTTCGGATTTTTTCATACTCCTACTCTATGAGACCGAAGTACTCAAGGAATTGACACTTTGTGGCAGGTACCTGCTAGAAAAGGTACATTCTCGGTTCATTCTTTCCATAAGTCTCTCACAACTGCAGAACAACCACTTTCCATGGAGAAGGATTTGGAGTAACAAGGTGCCTCCCAGGCAACATTTTTTACTTAGACAATTTCTCTAGGTAAGATTTTGACGTTGGATAATTTACGGAAAGACAGGGTGATTGTAGTGGACTGGTGTTGTATGTGCAAAAAAAGTGGTAAGACTGTGGATCATCTTCTACTGCATTGTGAGGTTGCTAGAGCGTTATTGTAAGATGTCTTCAAAAGGTTAGAACTAGCCTAGTTTATGCATGCTACGGTGGTTGAGGTTTTGGCCAGTTGGACAAACCTGGGCAGTACTCCACAAATCACAGTTGTGTGGAAGATGGTTCCTATTTGTATTCTTTGGTGCCTATGACAGGAGCGAAATGATCGAACTTTTGAAGACAATGAGCATTCATTGGAGGAGATTAGAATTTAGATTACTTTTTGTTAGAACTTTATTTCTATAGGCCAAAGCTGTAGATTTCAAGGGCCTCGATTTTTATGATTTTCTTGTTTCCATTTCTTCTTCCTAAATGGGTGTTACCTCTTGTATATCCCCTTGTGTACTTGGGTTATGCTTATTCTTATTGATACAAATGTTTACTTATCAAATAATAATAATTTACTCACTATATGTGAGTTATTATTTTTCCCTATGTGAGATTTGTGGTGTTACAATTATGCATGCTAATGACTACCAAACTGCTCTTTCTTCTTTTTTTTTAAGTAAAAAGAATTTATTAAACCACCTAATTAGGCAAGGCCCAAGTACACAAAAGTATACAGAAAATGAACCTAATCACAAGCAAAGCGCTGTGAAAAACAGCATAAAAGTTATTAAAACTCATCCCATTCAAAAAAGCTAGTTTTCTCTCCGTACATGTGGCGAAAAGTATTCTCTGGGTAGAACCAGCAATGTTTTTTCTGTTTTAACTTGGAGGTGGTTCTGATGGGCTTCTCTAGGGAGCTATTGATAGACTCCAAACTTTTTTTATTAGTGAAAGAAGGGGGTCTATACCACCATTAGAGAAGATTATCGCAGCTTTCTAGCTCAAAAGTGCCAAAATTCTTAGGGTCGTTATGTGGCAGTTACTGAATATGGTGAGGGTGGTAGAAGAAATTTCATCTTCATACCCAAAGGGGAGGGGGAAGGGGATGGAGAAGGATGAGGGAGGCACTGGGCTAGTGCATGCAGGAAGGCAGAAGCAAGGCAGCAAAAGGAGGTGGTGCAGCCTGTGGTGCAGTCATACAAGGAGGCGCTGGTACCAGAGGTGTTATACCATGAACAGAGTGGGGGAGGTGGTGGCGTCAGTTTCTCTGACAGTTATCAGTGTCGAGCCCCTCATCTTCTACGAAATGGTGGAAATGGCAGGGGGAGGAGTGGGACGTGCACAGGATGTAGGAAGAAGTGATTGAGTTTTTTTGCAGTTTCTACAGAAGGAGATTGCTGAAATCAAATGGAGTGTCGAGTGAAATAAGAAAGGTGATGTTTTAAGGCAAGCAAGCTATAAAGGGAATGGGTTGGCCTGGAACAAAGGCCTTTTAATCAGAATAAGAGTGATTTTTTCCAGCTCAGTTAAAACAACCATTTTCCTTGCCTTGTCTTCAACAGGGAGGGCTCCATCAACCTCTTTTTCATCAAAACGTTGCAGCTTCAGAAACAAAATGTTCCGCTGGTAATTAATGTTCCCAAAAACTTCCATATTCCATTTTCTCAAGTCATTTTTCAGGGCTTTAAGTTTTCCAGCTAAAACAAAATTGGGACGAAAATTGATATGAGGACCACCAAGATCTAACCTTGTATGTAAACCCATCAGCCTACAGCCACATGTTCTCGAATTTAAAGTATCTCCGCCCCTCATGGAGACCCTCATAATCCAATAAGAGGGGAAAATGATTAGAACAAAGCCTAGGGAGACATTTTGGGCATAGGTTAGGAAAGTGAGCCTCCCAAGGAGAGACAATAAATCTGTCCAACCTAGACCAAGCCCTCCCATTACCAAGTGAAATCTACCCCATCTAAAGGTAGGTCAACCAAATCCAACTCAAAACTTAAAGCTGTGAAGTCAGCCATGGCCGAACCCAAGTTGCCCTTTCTAATGAGCTAGAATACCCATCACCTGGAAGGGTATGACCCAAACAACCAAGAAAAGGCTGAAGACCATGTTCCATAAAGTACTACTCTTCTTGCAAATACAACACGAATCTATTGCTACAAGTCATCACTTTCTTACATTATCCAAGATGAGAACCTTCCTTAAAGCCATTGTACATACAAACAGGTTCGCTCTCATGGGTGCTTTATTCAAGTATTCTCACAATGCCATCAAACATCCTTAATTGCACCATACCACCCATGATTTGACTCATGGAATTCTTTCCCATCAAGACATACCCACCTTCAAATGACTCATATGAGCTAAACCATGATCGATGTGGACACGTGATGAGTAGCGGCAGTATCAAGATTCAAGAACCAACTTGGATGGTAAGTGGGGTTGCTACTAGCCACAAATACCTCTTTTCCAACAAATCAACGGGAAGTTTATTCAAAATAATCATCAAGTGGCCTTAGTTTCATAACCTAAAGCACTGGTCTTCTTATCAATAGCAAAAGCAATCCTATGGGAGTATCTTGGATTCTCCTTTATGATTGACTTGGGTATGTATACTTTTTTTCTCTCTGGAGACATGGCTATCGTATGTCCACAGCATTACAACTTGAGTTTTGCTCTGCATCAAAAAATTCATCACATGGGTATTATGTATTCATCTTCCGAGCTAGATTATAAATTTTTTTTTTACATTTACACTGGGGCTACCCATCATATGACAAGCAATCCAGCTGCATTTGTCTCATCCTCATCGTACCAAGGCAAAAGTGTTGTCTTCACTAGTGACAACCAAAGTTGCATTCCACAAGCCCTTAAGCAAGGTAGTAATGTGCTAGCTAAAAAATGTTTTGCTAAAAAAAAATAATTGACCGTCACAAGAATTAAATAGACTAGTTACTTATACTCCACAAAAAAATCAAAATTTTATGCAACTACATGAATTCAGCGACCAATAGGCATCAGGGGAAACAATGAGTAGTAACCAAGCATTACATAGAAATATCCACACAGCCAAAGTGATACCTACATGTAGTCCATCTGTTCTGATGTACGTTATCAAACCTGCTGCCTTAGAGTCAGATAATTGAACCCCCTCATAAAGTTTTTGTGCAAGCTGCATTCATATGATAACGTAAGTGAGAGGCTCCAGAATGCATCTCATCTCGTGAAATATTGCTACTTATCAGCAACAAAAGTCAATGCTCAAGCAAGATTTTCCTCATACATTCATTACTTTTTTCAAGGCAATTTTATTGAAAGTGCAAAGGGGCACAACTAAGTACACAGGATGTAGACAAGAGAAGGCACCCAATTAGGGGGAGAGATTTTCAAAACAATTCTAATCAGATACTAGCTTAGACTTATAGTTCTTTTATGGGTAGCTTAGCCTTATACTAACCTGTAAGCTTTTGATTCCTTATGGTAGCTTTTATTTACCAATGATTAACCATGTCAATTTGTCATTAGATAGGGGGATATGGGGAAGAGAATAAATTGCATCAAGCCTTAAGCCAAGAGCATGTTCATAAAACATAATAGTAATTTTATAAAACAAAAATGCTATGAATATAAAATCTGAAGAGATAGATGTACATGACTTTCCTAACCTTCATTGTATAGGTCGCAGTAAAATGTAATTTGTTTGCGGCATCCTGCAGAAGTGTTGATGTTATATATGGTGTCGGTGGGTTTTTCCGCATTTTGTTTCTTTTAGAGCTGACCACTTTAAATTTTACTGAACTAAACTTCCGCTCAATTTCCTTGGCCTCAGTAACAGAGCTGATTGAATACTGATTCAACTTTTTAGAATCATATTGCATCAAGTGTGCTGGGAAAGAAAAGCCATTCACTAAAGAACCCGGTCCATATTGGTTCATCTTCACCTCAATACTCCAATACTCCTGAGGTTTAAATTCATCAATTTCCAGTTCCCTGTCACATATAAGAGCGAGCACGGCAGATTGTACTCGCCCAGCTGACGGGCAACCAGGTAGTTTCTTCCATAATAATGGTGAAATATTAAATCCAATCAAATACTCGAGAGCACGCCGTGCAAGATAAGCATGAACCAAGTTTACATCAATTTCTCTTGGAGCTTCAAGAGCACTTTTGATGGAGGACTCCGTTATTTCGTGAAAGACAACTCTTGCAATGTTAATGTCTTCACGTAAAGCATCCTGTTGCTGCAGCATCTCAATGATGTGCCAGGCAATAGCCTCTCCTTCACGGTCTGGATCTGATGCAAGGATAAGATTTTTTGCTCTGAGAAACAAGGAAACAGGAATGAGAAAATTCAGAAACAGAAAAGCACAAGTAAGGTAGAGATAATAATGAAAAACCACAAATAAAAACTATCAATATTAGCATAATGCATCAGTCATCAGCATCACTAATTATTATGAAAATGACCACAAAAAGAAAAAAAACCCCTCTCGCCTCTAACTTAAAATTAAACATAAGGTGATAAGTATAACAAAAGATAAATGCCCCACTGTGCTTATGTAGTCTGTTCAATACTTCTGCTCTAGAATAGTTCAAGGTGATTGAAGGCAATGAGAACCATACCCACTTAGTGCAACCTTGATGCTCTTCAGATGAGTCCAGGCAGCGGATGGGACCTCCCACACCATGCTAAAGTCATCATCAGGCCGCACAGATCCTGACCTTGCAGCCAGGTCTCTTACATGACCATGGCTAGGCAATACTTCATACATATCACCAAGGTAGCCCTGAATAACCTTAGCCTTTGTTACAGACTCTACCACCACTACAGATTTCACAAGGGGGGAATATAGCTCTTTCAATGCCTTTGGACCCTGATTATTCAATTTGCCTCTCTCTTGTGAATTCTGTTTATTTGTTGACTTGTTTCCTGCTTTGATAGATTTCACCTTTCTACAAGAGTTCCCATTTTTCTCATTCAACTGAGCTTTTCTTGAAGCAGAACTATCAAGCACTTCCACATGTGTTTTCCCAACTGAACTCTTCTGAAAAACTGAGGTGTTAGCTTAAATATTCTAATGAAATAAAGGACTTAACTTGGATGCGGTTACATCTTTTTTTATATAAATAAGTCAATTTGGTGATCCTACAAATTAGTAACCGCTAACCTCTAACGCCTGTGTGGAATTCTTGCCTCTTTTGCCAGCATTCGGCGTCTTTGCTTGAGAAGAACTTTGGGGTCCGTTTGCTTCCACTGCTTCTTCTGAAGCATTAGCAGCAACTTTATGCACCTCGTTTTTCTTGCTTCTTGAGTGCTGCTTCTGTTTCCCATGAACTTCACTGTTCTGATTATCATTTTTAACAGGAGAAATTGAAATATTTGATCCCAGCTTCACATCCTTACTCCCCTCTCCCACTAACTGTTCACTAGAAGTGATCATGTCGACATCTTTAGAGGCTGAAATATTCAAATTTGCAGTTGTTTTTTTCCTGTGAGCAGCCAATGCTTTTGCTCGTTTCCCGTGTTCACTAAATGGTTGGAAGCCCAAGGACTTCCCAACACCCTCTTTGCCACGAACACCTACGTTTTCATATCTATTTGTTAAACTCGCAACTTGAGAAAAAAACCTCTGAGCCAAGCTTCCATAACTAGAAAAACTTCTTCTGAAACCTCTGTTTAGAGACCCATAAATAACACTATTTAGAGGTACCACGCAATTCATTGTAACAATCGGACCAGGAGAATTATGAGAAGAGGAAGAACACATGAACCATGCGAAGAGGAAGAACTCACGAGGGAGGCCTGGTCGTGCGAAAGGAATACGAATGGGGTTAGGGTTCCCGAGGACAGTACTTTGTCGGCTAGCGGCTCATTTGGTTTCACAACTCATTTGAATTTATTTCATTTCATCTCACTAATTATTATAATTTTTTTAAATTTTTAAATAAAATAAAATAAATAATTCAATTTTTTCAAATCTCAAAATAAAAATAATATTAAAAAAATTATTCTAACAATATTTTTTTCAATTTTTATTTTAATTCATCTCATATCATTTGCCTAAACAAACGAGGCACTTGCTGTTGAAGAGAAGTGATCTGAAGTCTTGTTGTTGCGTGGAATTATTCACCTGAAGACAAAGGCGCGGATGGGCCACGGTTACGATGGGCTTGTTGTGGGCTACAGCCTGTTTGAAGTCACAGTAGTTTAGTAATCCTTAATTAGTAGTACTATTGCTAAGTTGGCAATAGGTCGTAACATTGGGTTTGCTTTTTACTTAACTTCCTGCATTCAGTCCAGTAGAGTTGGCCGAGGATAAGGGCATCAGTATGTAAGGGTTTAGTCTATCTGTATCAGGGTTTTATCATAAAAGAATCAGAACTCTATGTTTCTCTCTTGCAACTTTCTCTAGAGGTACTCACGCTCGAAGTGAGATTTGCTATCAATACAAGTTTATTTTATAAATCTGTTACATTCAAGAACTCAGGTCTTAAGTGGAAAGCATTCTGAGAACCATCAAGAGAGCTTTGGAAAAGATGAGAATCTGTCTCAGTCTTGGAATGGTTAGTTGAGATCCTGCAAGATACTCTGTGTTTGTCAAACTTAAGCTGAGACGCTTTTCTGTATCTGTTGCCACTACCAACGCTAAATGAAGAACACGATAAGTAGGTGCTTTGGTTCAGACAGAGTCCCCTGTGCTATAGCTGTAACCAAATGTCACACGGCTCACTAGAGACCATTCTTAGGGTTTCAACAAATGGCATGAAAAATGGGTATTTTGTGGAAAGGAGTAGTTGTCGAGGGCTTTGGTCAAAGCTTGGAACTGAAATGAAATAAGTGAAGGTTGGTCAAGCAAATGGCTAGTGGGCTGGGCCCAAACCCATGGACGCTTCAGGAACACTAGAGGCCTTTTTATTTCTGTTACTAGCATTGTTATGTAGTGGGTTGGGAGTATGTTCCCTTGAGCCCGTTGTTTATTGCTTCTTAATGTTGGACAGGCCTTCTGGCCTTAGTTCGAGGGGGGCCTTTTATGGTATGCTTATTGCTTGTTGCTTCTTGTTGCTTTGTCTATTTTGTCTTATCTTTACCATTAGCCTGACATTTTATAAGCTGGACAGTGTCCTTTGCTGTGATATGCTGAATGAAATTACAAATTTCTTGTTCTTTTCTATTTCTCTCTCATTCTCTCATTCTGGAGGAGCTCCCATAGAAGAGAGCAAAACCCTAGTTTCTATAGCCTTTACCTTAGGCCTATTACAAAGTGGTACTAGTAAAAACCTACACTACCTTTTTACAGAGTGGCAAAAAAACACAAGACTCAATGATTTACAAGAGAGGCTGAACAACCTAAAAACAGATTCCTAATATAAAACCCTATAAACCGAAATGTTGGTCCTAAAAAGACAAACTAATACAATGCTACAACAGTTAACAATAATCTCGGGTGAGCTGCAAAGGAAAGGTCACAATCATAGCCCTGGAGGATCTTCATCTGGAGTGCATGCCCATGAGGAAAAGGGGGACCCGAAGCATACTGGTGATGTTCAGACAAGGACGGTGAAACTTGATTTTCCTACTTTCCATGGAGATGATCCAACATGATGGATTTACAAGGTACAACAATTGTTTGTTTTCCATAGCACTCTATCACAACACAAAATTAAGTTAGCCTCATTCCATATGGATGGGAAAGCTTTAACTTGGTTCGAAGATTGAGAAGAATCAGGGCAAGCACTTGAGTGGGATTCTTTGACTAAGGCCTTGCTGGCCAGATTTGGTCCAAGTGGGTATGATGACCCAATGGAGTCTCTGACTCGGTTGAGGCAAAGCAGTACAGTGGAGGAATACAATGATAAATTTAAATATTTATCTAATATATTGAGGGGCTTATCAAAACAATAGAAGTTAAATTGTTTTCTTAGTGGTCTAAATGATGAGATTAGACTAACTGTTAGAATGTTCGATCTATCCAACTTAACTACTGCCTATAGTCTAGCTAAAATACAAGAGGAAAACATGAACCTATCCAAGAAACCAAATAGATTTGGCCTTATGTATTCTCCTTACCCAGGTATCCTAAAAAGACCCAACCTACCCATTAATAAACCTTCCAAAATATTTCCCAAAACCAAATCTACAAATCCACAAGATAAACCAAAATCAAATTAAAGAAATGAGAGAAAATGGGTTATGTTGTTACTGTGATTCGAAGTGGATACCTAGGCATAAATGCCAAAACTCCAAGTTGTACCTGTTAGAAGAGGTTTTGTTTGAATCTATAAAAGAAAGGGATGTGGAGGAAGCCGTGAGTGAGGTTGAGAACCCAAAATCTTTCAAAATAGAACCAAACAATCCCATCAACCCATAAATTCCTCTCCATTCTTTAACAGAATCCCAAAACCCAAAAACCATACGTGTGATGGGGAAGATTTGACCTAAGTGGGTAACAATACTAATAGACACTAGATCAACTCACAACTTTTTGGATCGAGCCGTATTAAAACAAGTCAAACTACCCATTAATTAAAAGGAAAAAAGTGAAAGTGAAAGTGAAAGTAGCAAGTGGGGAAGTCCTCCCAAGTGAAGGGAAGTGCAAGGGAGTGTGTGTTAAAATTCAAGGCACCAGCTTTACAGTTAAAGTGCATGTGCGTGCATGTGCTAGTCTTAGCTAGCTCTGATACGGTGCTAGGTATCCATTGGTTACAAGAGTTGGGAACTGTTTTGTGGGATTTCCAAAATTTAATCATGAAATTTTCTGTAAAGGGAAAAACAGTGCAATTACAAGGGTTGGCAGCCACAAAATTAATTGATGAAGGCTCTTTAAATATGTTTAATAAATTGGTGAAGAAGGGCATAGTTTTACATGTCTTGGAGGGTGAAAACAAATAAAGTGAAGACAAAACACCATCATCAATACAAAAAGCACTTAAAGAATATCTTGAAGTGTTTAAAGAGCCCAAAGACCTACCCCATATCCGAACCCATGATCATTCTATCAATCTCATACCCAACACAAAACCCATTTCTATGCGACCTTACCGTTACCCATACTTCCAAAAATGTGAGATTGAAAAAATAGTGCAAGTGTTGTTATATTCAGGAGCAATAAGGCCCAATCAAAGCCCTTACTCTTCCTCGGTGTTTCTGGTCAGGAAGGCAGATGGGTTGTGGAGATTGTGTGTGGACTATAGGGGCCTTAATGCAGTCATTATTGAGGATAAATTCTCCATACCTGTAGTGGAGGAGTTGATGGATGAGTTGCATGGTGCCATGGTTTTTTATAAGCTGGATCTAAGATTCGATTACCACCAAATTCGAGTGAAACCCTCAGACATACACAAAACAGCCTTTAGTACCCATGAGGGTCACTATGGTTCTTAGTTATGCCCTTCGGGCTAACTAATGCCCCATCCACATTTCAAAACTTGATGAACAAGGTGTTCAAACCCCATTTGAGGAGGCATGGTATTCTTTGACAATATACTGATTTACAGTAAATATGAAACTGACCATTTGAGACATTTGCAGGTGACTCTTGAAACTCTAAGGGAGCACATGTTGTATGCTAAGCTTTCTAAATGCAAGTTTGGGTGAAAAGAGGTAGTCTACTTGGGGCACTTAATTTCTGGCCAAGGTGTGAAGGCAGACCCAAAAAAATTACAGGCCATGAAGGACTAGCCCCTTCCTAGGTCTATCAAAGCCTTATGAGGGTTCTTAGGGCTGGCTGGATACTATAGAAGGTTCATTAAGGGCTACGGGGACATCGCTAGCCCACTAACCAAAATGTTGAGGAAAGATGGATTTAAATGGAGTTAGGAAGCAAAAGTCACTTTCCACAAATTGAAGGATGCTGTTTTTTGCTCCCGGTACTAGCTTTACCAGAATTTGTAGCACCCTTTACCATCGAGTGCAATGCTTCAGCCACGACTATTGGAGCTGTCCTTATGCAACAAGGTAGACCCATTGCATATTTCCACCATGCACTTAAAAGGGAGAGTCTTACACTTACCAACCTATTGGAAGGAACTCTTCGCATTAGTAATTTCTGTAGTGATATGGAGACCATATCTACTAGGTGGGACCTTCAAGGTTAAGACAGACCAACAAAGTCCAAAGCACCTATTGGACCAAAGGGTAGGAACCCTAATGCAACATAAATGAGTTTCCAAGCTGCTAGGCTACGACTTTGTGGTGGAGTACAAAAAAGGGGCCGAAAACAGAGTTGCAGATTCTCTATCCCGAAGAGAGTAGATTGAGGAAGAGACACTAATGCTCATCTCCTTTCCCATAGTGGATTGGCTGGTGTTGAGATAAAAATATCTGCAAGTGCACATAATCGTAACAAATAGTAAAGTATTTTAAAGAAAACGAATGTCGAACCCACATAGATTAATTATTCTATTGAGTACTAAAATTTACTAAATTAATTACTATTTGGAAAACTGAAATTTAAAGAATAGATTATCTAAATTAAACTGAAGAAAAGAACATTAAAATTTATATTTTTATAGATAATAAGAAGAATAAATCTATCCAGCCTCCTCTATTCTATCTACATCACACAAAATCACGTGCTAATTTTTTTTTTCTCTTTTAAAATTCGATGCGCCCGCCCATTCCCAATCTCCCCCCCAACCCCCCTAACTTTCCCAATGAACTGCAAAGCCACACGAATATGGCTCCTTTCCCTACCTATGCGTCTTCCTTCAAAGCTGGTAAGCATGCTTCGATTCGATACCTATATTACTCTTATTTTTATTTTACTATTTTTTTAGGTAGTGGTAGTACGATTTGTCTGGGGTTATTCTTGATTTTTGTGTTATTTGAACACTGGTTTTCTGAATTGATATGAAAATTAGTGTCTGACAGTGCATTATTTTTGGGTGTTTTTTAATATTATGAGAAGTAAAATTTGTGTGGTTTGTGATTTATTGGGATTAAGTGTTTGGACAATTAAACTAGGATTTTTTCTTGAAAATAATTTTTTAAGTTCAGGGCGGTAAATGGTAAACCATTCGATTAGTTTTTTTCAGAAAAACTATTCAAATAATCTCAGATGATGGTGAATTGGTACTCGTTCTAACATAAAATGTCATAACATATGTCTAAATTCTGAGACTACTTTATTTTATTGTGCTTTTTTTTAGTGTTTGTGCTCTTCTTTCTTTTTCATCAATTTTTGAACTTTGCCCATTTATAATCTCACGGCCTATAGGTTTTGGAATTACTTGGCGATGGCTTTTTTGTGCATCCATGATCCTTTCGTATAACTCAACTGCTCCTCCTTTGTTGAATGTAATATGTTAATAATTTTGTAGTTTACAGTCAACCTGTGAGTGCAAAAGAGGTACAGAACATTGAGACTAAGAAGAATTACTTACTTTTCATAAGAAACACATTACAATGGATGTAATTGAGAAAGTGGCCCCCAATAGCACATGGGATCAACCTTTACAGCAGAAATACAAAAAAATAGTTTCACTTTTGGATGTGTCATGGATCATTCTCGCTTGAGAATGGAATATATATTTTCATAGGCTACCATTTTCATATTTTTGTGCTTTTTGAATTGCATTTAGATGTGTCATTTTTAACTATAAAATTCTTGACCTCAATGCAGGGAGAAACAATATGTCAATTTTTAATATGGGCATACATACTTCAATTGGTAGAAAATGCAGTTTGGAAGAGGGAAGATGATGTATTATTGCGCGAGTATGAAGGAATACTCACAAAATGCAGTCTTTATCTATTGTAATGATTTATTGTTGGTTTGGATTGTCAATGTATGGTGTTATAGATAGTCGTCCTCAAATTTTCAATTTGTGAGAAGGAATACTCACAAATTTAAATTTTCAATTAATGTCATCATGGATGTGTATGGTAATGGATGTTAAATTTTCAATTTGTGAGAAGGAATGCTCTCATGAGAATGGTAAATGTGTAAATGTTACTTATTTTTTAGAAGGAATTTTCTGAGAAGTCTTTCTTATTTTCTTATCCTCAGCAACAAGTTTTTCCTGGATAGTTGCAATAATACATGTAAATATGGATAGTTTTAGCCTCCACATGAGGTTTACTTGCAAAAAAGAAATGCATGTCCTGCAAATTCAGTCATGCTAATTAGCAAGCTTCTGCCCAAAAAAACTAGTCTAATTTTCCTGCACAAAATTTCCTAATTTAACATATACGGTTGTTAATTCTGCACTTTAATCATGCCTAATTTCACAGCCCACAATCATATAAGCATAATTTGAAAGCCATCAAATCTGAAAAAGGATTAAAGGGAGGACATAAACTATACACTAATAGATTATACAAAGTTCATCCTCTTCCATTCCGGGTAGAAGTTAATAAACTATACACTAACAGATTATACAAAGTTAAATATTCACAACCAAACATATGGGTACAAACTCCCCGGCAACCAAAAAATTTAATAATGGTACCAACTCTCCCAGAACTGCATAACCAAAACATTGGTACAAACTCCCCAACAAAAAAATACTCCAAAACCAATATTGCCACACACCCTCCATGTAATGACACAACAAGCTTGCATTCATGTCTTTAGTTATATATGATCAGCACCAGCACATTGCTGTAAACAACACAATAAAATCATCAATTAATAACACAATATAATAGCACCCCAAAGAGATTAATATTATAACCAGTTTTTTAGATTTATCTAATTTTTCAATTTGTCCTGTTATTCTAATTTTATCTTTAAAGAGTAGTAATTTAAGGATATTAAAAAATGTTCTTTTATTTTAGATTTTTTTTAAAGATGACTAGAATTCCAATCTAATGTCCAAATTAAGTAATTATACTTCTTCCTTTGTGAATCATATGCATATTATCCATAATTGTACAGATTCACAAGTATACTTATGCTTGCATATTTAAAAGCTCTAGTACTTCAACGACTGTTGTTACTATATTGGGTTAGAATTTTGTGTTATAATTAAAATTATATTTTGTAATTAGAATTTTGACAACCTCATACCTCCTTATTGCTCGATGGTATTGGCTGTGTGATATAACTACATTGGGTTCCAACAACAAAATTGTCCACAATAGTAACCGCTGCAGATTCCAGGCCCGCATGCAATTGTTCTTCATCATTGAATATTTTCCTGCATGTCTAAATTACAAGACAAAAACATAAACAACAATTACAAAGGTGATATCTCATACCAGTCCAACAAGCATAATATTAATATAAAAAACTATTAATGCAAAAAATTTGTTACCTGTTTCTTCTTTCTCTTTGTGACAGCGTTCTCCACAGCCCATACATTTCTCTTTGTTGGGGGTCTCCCTTTTCCCCTGACAACATGGGGGCTTAATACTTTCTTATCCTTTTCTGGGACCATGTTCTTTCGCAACTTGGTTAAACCGTCACCGACTGTTAAGCTTGTACATTGCAGCTCAAACTCATCTAACAACCGCAGAAATGCATTGACATGCTCATCACTAGGGGATACGCTCGTGGCAAATTTCAAACATCTCTTAACCACAAGCTCATACCCCCGTGCGTTCGCATTGTTCTGCAGGTCATCATAACTACTTTTGACCAGTGTATATCTTCTCTTTAAGTCCTTTTACCATTGATCCAAGACATACTTGTTTGGTAGCACATTAATGTTTTTCGCTTGACAGATTTTAAATATATGCCTACAAATAATCCCCCTCATCTCAAACAAGGCATACGTGCATTTAACGTCGCATTCATCTTCATTATAATAAACTGAGTACTGCACCATTTTTACATAGTCATATGTGGAAATTTCGTCAAAAACATCGAAGGTAGAAATGCAACCCTGCGTGTTGACCAGTATGCAATTACATAAAATCATCCCCAACACCTCTCTTTGGACCTCCATAAACTTAGCATTTGTATACAATGCCTGAAACTGCTTTTCAATATGGAATGGTGATATGCATGGGATTGTTTGTTTGGAGGAATTAAAATCAGCAATCGCTTTGACCTCCACCCTTCTTCCTCAGAGCATTGTCAAATTGATCGACAAATTCCTTTAACGTCGTACCAGAATGCACAAACTCGTCAAACTGCTGTGTAGTGCTCATACCTGCCTAAAATACACCCTTCAAATATACTGGTACGCAAAACCCCTCTCGTTGTACAACCCTTGCAACCATGTATTCTCACCAAGGTCATACTTTTGAAGTAGCTTCCCCCACTTGTCCTCAAAATCTGTGCAACTTTGTGAATCATATAAAGCATTCTGAATAGCAGTTTTTAACCCTGTGTTGAATTGGGAGTGAGATCCTAATTTCTCTGGAAATTTTCGTATGATATGCCAGAGACAATATCTATGGTGACTGTCTGGAAATACAATTGCAATAGCACTTTTCATTGCTCGGTCTTGGTCTGTTATGATTGCTTTGGGAGCCTGACCATTCATACACTTCAACCATGCTCGGAATAACCAGACAAAAGTATTTGTGTCTTCGCTTAAAATCAAGCCAGCCCTTAATAATATGGACTGTCCATGATGGTTTACACCAACAAAGGGAGCGAAAGGCATACCATACCTATTTGTTAAGTACGTCGTATCGAAAGTGATAACATCTCTGAAGTATGCATATGTCGCTCAACTTCGTGCATCAGCCCAGAACACATTTCTGACTCTGCACTCGTCATCCACGTTTATGACTGAAATAAAACCATCATTCATCATACTCATTCTCTCAAAGTAGTCACTAAGTGCTTCCCCACCTCCTTTACCTAACCCTTAGTGTCTGGCTTTATTAATAAAATTTCGTGCATCTTTCTCTTGAAATTCAAGATTCTCAAAACCCCTGACATCAACAATAAGTGCTTCGAAATTCTTGTTCATTCGAATACCTGCTCTGTCATTCAAGTCGAGCATTCTCTGACTGTATTCATCTAAATGCTTGTGGGTTCTAAAAAGTTTGGACTTATGTGGCTTACAGTAATATGATTGTGAGCAATCTGAATCGTTGTCAAAGCCCATACCCCCTTCACCAATTTTGCATTTACCTTCGCCTTACAATTTGTTTTGGTTGTTGGTTGTGGCCTCGAGACATTATTGCGGCTAGGATGGTAGGTGCCACCACGCGCAAACCCAATGGTGAGATACTTTGCACTCCCATCTGCCTCTCTCTTCGTCCTAAATGTCTTCACACCAAAACTCGACTGTTTCGCATATCGTTTGTAATAGGCGAGAAGGTCTTTCTCAGTGGCAAACTCCATACCAGATTTCGGCTCTTCAACTCTTTCATCATCATCATTATCCGATACTTCATTAGTCCCCTCCGCCTCCGATACTTCATTAGTCTCATCCGCATTCAAAACTTCATTACTCCCATCCACTTCATTCATGTGTGATATACTTGCAACATTCTTTTCACTTTCATCAGGCACAGTTGATGATTGAACTGGGCATTGGGGGTCTCTTGGAATCGCTCTGGATTACTCGACAAAGGGTAGGGTATAGTTGGCGGATGCTGCAATTAGGCACGATGTTAGAAAAAAGTGAACTTGCACATACGAGAAAGACTTTTTGAATGAATCTAAAATGCATGTACTTGGATAGTCTCTTGAAATCGTCTAAACTCTTCCGGATTACTCGACGGAGGGTAAGACATAGTTGGGGGATGCTGCAATTAGGCATGACATTAGAAAAATATGAATTGCACATATGGGAAAGATTTTTACAAAAATATAATGCATCTACCCGGCTACTCCAATGGTATGGATATCGATTTGGATAAGTATTTGAAGAGATCATATACACCGGATGGTATGGATTTTCGGGACCAAAATATCCCTATCATACACAAATAACAATATATTAAATAATTGGAAATATCAGACACAACGACGGACATGGCAACTTATCCAAATGACAAACGTTTAGTATACCTGGATTGGTGAAATCACTGTAGAAGGCCTGGGTGACATTCTATCATCCTCTGTGCCTTCCATCTTGTACTATTCTTCTCTAACCTAACAATATTTACAACTAACCAACGTCATAGTACCATTGCTCAGTAGTGAATCCATGACATCCGCATGGAGAAAATTTGTTATCAAAATAGCATGGCCAGACATTCATATATATATATATATAAATTGATTTAACATTTTTTTAAGCAAGCTTCATAGATAAGCTTGACAAACACAAAGTTCTACAGAATAATATTACAAACTTGGGTTTTATCTCACTATGAAAATGAAGTAAGCAAGGAGATATCATGAAAAGGGAAATGCAGTTCCTCCTTGCTAAAATCTTTCTAAGCATATCATAACTCTCTTGACAAAATCCATTCTCAACAAAGGCCAATTGACACGTATTTCAATCATGTGACACAAGATGGTTTGGTGTTTTCATGATCCTTCTGCCTTAATAGCTTGGGTTAAATCTTGTAATTATTTTCAGACTTTGAATAGAATTAATTACTTAATTGGTTATCAAAGTACTCATGTTCAAGAACATAACTGAGCTAATTATATCAAGTAGCTAGCACAGAAAGAAGATCAAGAATATTTGTGCTATTTGTATGGCTTATTTTTCCCAAGAATTCATGCATTTTTTTATAAAAAGATCAAGAATATTGTTTATAAGAATGATAAAAGTTTTAAATGAAAAATAGCATGGTTTGAATGCACATATCGCCCCAACACCATCAGAAAAGATTCTGCTCAATGCAAAGGCAACAACTTGTTGAGCCATAAATTCAGACATGTAAACACATAACACTTTTCTCATCATCAATTTGTTCTTACAATCAATTTTAGTTCAACCCAGTGAGTACTTAACAGAAGCAAAGCACATAAAATGTATTTTTAAATGAAGCAGAACACATCAAACTTACCAGTGGGGGAGGAGCTCGCATGGAATGGTGCAGGCAAGGGCGCTTCCTTTTGACGCAGGGGAGGGGGGGAAATGTTGGGGGTGGGACTGTGGAGTGGGGACGCAGGGGAGGAGGGGGAAATGACGTCGGTGGGATGTGCCAGGGGCAGGAAAGGGGGGAGGATTGACGAGTAACGAGTGAAAGGGAGGGGAATGTGTTTGTGTTGGGGGGAAGTAATGTGAGAGAGGAAGGGGAACGTGTTTCAGGAATGACTAACGAGTGGAGTGGGGTGGGGGGAGTCTGGGCGGGAATGAGTAGGAAAAAAAAATCGTGCAGTGAAGATAAAATGGGGTGTCTGTGTAGCTTTACTCTAGTATTTATGAATGAGCAAGTCTTGGTAGAATAGTTATTTGACTTGGGCTAGGCTTGACCTTTAAAATTTGCATAAGTATTTAAGTTGGGCTTGGGTACGTATTGGTCACAATTTTTTTTTAAGTGGATTGGGTTTGATTTTTTGTATCATTAATGATTGAGTGAAAATTAGGATTAAGTAAATTAAGTGGATATTGATGGATTTGATAAATGATAGTATTTTAGAATTATGAAAATTTTTGGATTCCAAGGAATTAAGATAGGATGACTTTTTTCTAAAAGCAATTCAGGTTTAGATATTGAAATACGTGGATTAAAAATTTATAAAAGTTACGTAACTATTTTATAGGTGGGGGTTAATATTCGTTTAGCACTGTTGTGGGAAAATTTTGAAAGCTAAGAAGTTTAGGTAAGCAGGGTTCTTATGCTAGATTTTGTATAAAAATAAAATGGGTTGAGGTTGATTTTTAGAAAATATGCATGTTTTATTATGAAAAGAAATTTAAAATGACCTCAGTTATTTGTTCTGCATTACTCATGAAATTCTGTATAAGAATAAAGTATTTTATGCCATGACTGGTGAAAACATGAGCTATTTTGGCATTTTGTTTTTGAACTGTGCAAAAAAGAGCGAATATAAAAATTTGTGCATAAATGATATTTTTGTGATTTGATTTTGTTCTGTTCTGAAAATGTTAGGTACTATGATATGATATGATGTGATTTCTGAAACCTCTGGCATGACATTTTGTTTATGTTCCATTCTAATTTTACCACGGGTGTAAAATTGTAGCCTCTGTTTAGGTTGGTACCAACTTCTCTATTTCTGGTGCACCCACTTTGGAAACAAAGTGGTTTTATGCATGGTTGGTACCAACTTTTCTATTTTTGGTACACCCATTTTGGAAACAAATTGGTTTTATGTGTGGTTTTTCCTATGTACACACTCGGGGTTTCGAGAAGAATAAGTGAAAAATTCACATTATGTTTCTGCTTGGTTGGCTGCCGATGTTTGCACAACCCTATCATGGGAGTTAACCATAGAATTATATTCTGATATGATATTCAGTTATGTTGTGTCAAAGAGATTTTGATTATGAATATTTTTTGACTTTTGTTTTGATATTTTTGATAACATGTTCTGGCTCTGTAATCGGTGCAAAATCTCCATGTGCCATCCTTCTTCACCAAGAGAACCAGACTTGAGAATGGACTAGTGCTTGACCGGATGAGCCCATTAGCCAACATCTCATTGACTTGCTTTTCAATCTCGATCTTTTGGTAGTAAACATACCGGTAGGGGGCCACATTAACCAGCTTGGCTTCCTCCTTCAAATGAATGTGATGATCAAATTCCATTGAGGGTGGAAGTGTCTTCAGGTCCTCCATCACTCTAGAAAACCTCCCCAACAATTCCCTCAAGTCACTAGGCATCTTGGCCCCTAACTCCCTCTCCAAGCCCCCATCTTCCATTTCATGCCTCTCACTCAAGCACCTCGGTTGGGAGGCCAATGTGATAGCAAAACATTACCCCCTTGCCTCAAAATCTTCTCCATATCATTAGGCCCCATGGCCTTGCATTGCCCTCTTCCACTCATCCTCATGGTCACCCATTTGCCCCCCATCATAAACTCCATAGTCTTTTTTTTTATAATTCGACACTATCTTCCCTAGCTCCTCTAACCATTGCACACCCAACACAACATCTAACCCAACAATAGGCAAAAAATACAAATTTACCACAATCTCAAGGCTTTTGTTTTCAAATATACTTTTTTATATACTTCTCTACACATCAACTTCTCCCCACTAGCTACCTTAACCTCAAATGGAGTGATAGAAGTCATAGGCAACCCCAAGCTCTCGGCCACTTTAGAATTGATGAAAATAGCCTTTTCACACCTGTGGGTAAGGGTTTGGTTCCACTTGATGCACCTCCACTAGAACCTCCCGGTTAGAAGTCCTTGCCAAAAGTTTTGTTTGCACCATACTTGGAAACCATTGGGGGTGGTTTCCTCACCTCAAATCGGCTACTCTTCTTCCAATCTTGAAGTTGATATTCCTTGATTCGTGCAACCTCCAAAGCTTGCATCAATGTCTTTGGTTTCTTAAGTTTCACTTTTGCCGCCAACTCACTCTTCAAACCACCCACAAAGGTCTCAATGAGGGCCTTCTCTGACCACCCATGTGCTCTAGTGGACAAGTATTCGAACTCCTTTTGATAATCTCTTAAAGATCCGGTTTGCTTGATCTTTGAGAAAGTCTCATGGTAGTCCATATACTCAGTTGGCCCGAACCTCCTCAAAAACTCCTCGACAAACTTCCTCCATTTCAACTTCCTCCTTCGAGCCCCATAGGTCTTTCTCATCCATTGCCACCATTGGTTAGCCTCCCCCTCAAGGAAGTAGGCGGCATAAGACACTTTAGCATGGTTCTCCATGTGATTGTGCTCGAAGTATTGCTCGGCTCTACTAATCCAAGTGCTCGGGTCATCACCATTGAACTTGAGAAAGTCCATTTTTGGTTTGAGAACTTCCCCTACGTGTACCTCTCCTCTCACCTCGGTTCCCTTCTTCCCTTTCACTTTCCCCGGTTGATTCCTCATTAGTGCTTGAGGAATCTTGAGTGGATGTGTAATACCCGAACCCTACTATGTAGGTCTTTACGTCATTTATTAATTCCAAATATTTTGAGATAAAGACTTATTATTTTATTATTATTATTTTAAGATGAGTGTGCTTTTATTTTATGTGGGTTATTAAATAATTCAAGGGTATGATTTTTTCATAACCTTATAATATTTTCTTTCAGCTTTTTAATTTTCTCCATCCTTCATTTTCCTAACTTATGGGATAAGCCTTGATCAAATCCATTGGCTTTTCTTCCCCTTGAACCCGTAGCTTCCTCAATAAACCAATTAATTTCCCTCTTTCTTCCATTATACGTCGGCTTACAAAAGAAGAAAACAAATCCTCTTCTCCTATTGCACCCACCGACGTCTAGAACAAGGAAAGGAAGAAAACTCTTCCAGCCCTCACTGTGTGACTACAACCCATTCTCTCCCAATTCCATTTCTCTTCCAATCTCAAACCAAGCTTCCATTTTTCCTTCTTCTCAAGAGGGAAATAGTAAGGTAAGAGCACCATCAACCCTTTCCCTTGGAAATACTCCACATGCCAAACGCAATGAACCATCTTCGTATCAAAGTCTTTCCAAAAATCACTATAATATTTATCACTATTAAATATAAATAAAAAAGAAAATCACTATAATATATAAATAAAAAATAACATTACTATAATATTTATCACTATTATATATATAAAAATAAAATCATTATAATATTTATCACTATTATATATAAATTAAAAATAAAATCATTATAATATTTATCATTATTATATATAAAAATAAAATAAAATCACTACAATATTTATTAATATTAAAAAACCACTATAATAAAATAACTATAATATTTATGACTAAAAATAAAATTATTATAATATTTATGGGACCTACACATTTTTCAACTACCTATCCAAAAGTCAATAACTCAACATACTTCACATATCCAAACAACTCAAAATACTCTCAATGGGACTCACAAACTCACTCCAATCTCTACTCATAACTATTCACAAACATTCTCAACACTTTTCAAGTATTTTCACTACCCAAACGTAGCTTAGTCATGGTTTAATCAAGTGGGTTTTTCTCTTGTTGACTATTGATGTTTCGGTTTTGGACTTCCAGCCAAGGATTTCGTGTGCCCTCTGTTTTCCTAAGCTGAATCTACCTTCCTCTTCACCATTTTCGTGTTTTGGGAAGAATTTACCCAAAGGTAAAAACCCTAATTTGACCCACTTGGTTTTAGTTGATTTTGGAGACCCATTGAGTTGTTTTAGCTTAAATCTTACTTTTTAGTTGTTGTCTGTGTTGACAAACATTAATGCTCTATTCTTTTGGCAAAACCCAGCATATTGAAGCTGTTTGTGCCGTGTATTCTCCTACCCTTCAAAATTGGTATTTTCTATTTAACTTGGTTAGTCACACGTGATGATTAAATGATATGTTGATATATATATATATATATATATATATATGTATATAGATATATAGATGAAGAAGCCGTGGGTTATGCTCTGTCTTGGTGTTCCAACCGTGTGTTTTGCAAGGCAAAGTTTGTAGTCCTTTCTTGTATTTTCTTGAGTCTAAGTCATGTTTTAATTATACCTTTATGTGTTAAATTAATGGAGTTGAGGTGTATGATTTTAGATATACTTTCCACAAGTTTATGGCCTAAGTAAGCCATTAAGAATTTCTAGTAAACTAGCAAACTTGTTTTAGGAATTTTAGTTGCAGAGTGTTGTACCCCTTTTATTATGCTATGTTTTCATAAAATATATTACGCTTTTCTTAAGTTTTCTACAACTATATTATTGCTTAATTATGTAGTTGGGATTTTGGTTAAGAGATGGATGTTTAAGACCATGAATGTACTAAGACTTGCTAGTTGCCCATGTACTGCAGAATTTATGAAATATGTTCTGTTTTGAAGCCTAAACCAGCCCATTTCATCCCTTGTTTAATTTCACCCCTTTATTTAACCAAAGATAAATTTTAGTATGAAAAACCATTGAAGAACAAGTGACAAAAATCAACCCTCTTGTGGGCATTGGCCTTTGTTGGACTTACCTTCCAAATGATGTTACAAAGCTATCAAATGCCATCTTTAAACGAAAATTCCAGACTTGTAGCACTTCCTTATTCCCTTCCATTCTTAAATAAATCCCTACCATCTATATATTCCTAACTTATGATTTCTACCTATCCTTCATATAGAAAACGATGGCATTTAAAAAAGGGACAGCAAGCAAGTTATGTACTTTCATGGGTTTCTTAAATGTCAGAACGAGGATATTAATGTTTTGGCTTACTGCCATGTATAGTGGGTAGCTAAATGGGTTAAGGAAAAACACTTCAATTCAAACTTGGAATTTAAGTAAGCATGTAGGGGTGTCGAATAGTAAAGCTTAAAGTGAAATGAATATTAATATGTTTATCTCATTTCATTGAATATGAGTTTATTTTCAAGATTCAATGAACCTACTTGTAAAGCATCGAAGTAAGTAGCTATGACCATGCTCCTTACACAAAACTCTCTTATGGAAGAATATCTCTCTCTCTTATCAAATGTTCTTCTAAAGAAAGAATAAACATATATATATATATATATATATATTATGTGCAAGTCTTTCTTGGTAGCCCCTATTAAGCACCCTATTGATTATAAGTGTGTGTATGTGTATATGGTAATGCATCATGAAATTTTATACATGCTCTCTTAAATAACTACTCCTTATTTATATGTAGCATGACAAATTTTTTTTTTTGAAGAAACACATATGCATTTGGACTAAGGAAAAGACAATGAAAACGTTTGACTGCAAAGAAAGGAAAGAAAAGGAATTGAAAGCATGAAAGTACATAACGGCCATATGAATGAAAGGGTACCAAAGGAATGGACAGATTGCAATGTCGGGTAAGTAGTACTGGTAGTGCACCTAGTGCTGCCCCCCATGAAAGGGATTCCAAACATGTTGCCGTGGGAGAAATCTGGGTCCAAAAGATCGTTGATCCCAACACACGGGGCGTAATAGTGTGTACTAGCCAAAGAATTTGAAACGTAAAATAAAGTCATTTCTTAAAAATGTTTATGCATGAAAGTATAGTTATGCTTTAAGTTGTTTATGCATGAAAGTATAGTTATGCTTTAAGCTATTTATGCATGAAAGTATAGTTATGCCTTAAATCATTTGAGCATGAAAGTATAGTTATTCCTTAAACTGTTTATGCATGAAAAAATTCTCAAGAATTAGCAAATATTTATGTATGCATGTTTTCAAAAGAAAGATTATGTGATTAATAAATTAACAGCATGATGTACTGCTTACTGAGTACTAGACTCACTTTGTGTTTATGTTTTAAACGTCCAAGTATAGATAAAGAGGTTGTGGAGCTAGGCACTGCTGAGGAGGGAGGGGCCAATGCTTAGAGTTCCCTTTCGGTTTGATTTTTGATGATAATGGTTTATATTTTTATGTTTTTATGATGGGTCCCATGTTGGGACGTTTTGTTGGCTTAACTTGAGACAATATGTCTTTGGCCATGATGTAAATACTATGGTGGGGTGATGGTAATGGTGTAACTTCTATGGTAGGGTGATGGTAACCCCACATACGATGGTTTAACACCTTTTTGTATGTGTTTCAGGGACTAAGTCTCCTTTTATTTAGAACTAGTTATGTTGATGAATGAATGTTGGACTCTCAGAGTCCTTTATGTAAAATATTGAATAGATCGTCTATCACGTGTTTTCTTTTTAACTAGAAGTGTAGATTGCATGCGTAACATATTCACGCATATCTCTCATCACTTTTATGGAAAAAAATATATATAGTAATAATAATATTAAGGAAAGAATAGGTCACGGGTCACAGCCTCGTCCTAGTTTAGGGGGGGTGGTGACAGGATGAATCCGAGTCCTCCACCATCTTCTCCTAAACCCCATGGAGCCCTCAAGACTATGATGTCTCTTAGCTCTTCTCCTATGGCACCTCCCATCTCCATTCCTCTTTTGATCCACCAATTGGTGGAGCACCTCCTCTAGCCTTCCAAGCCTTTCATTGGTGGCAGTTTGTTATGCCTTCAAAGTGGCTTCAAGGTTCTCAATCCACTCCCTATGAGTTGGTTGTCGATCAGCCTTGGCTTTCTCTCCTTGGGTTGGACACTTTCAATGAAAGCACCAATGATGGAAGCCTCACTCTCACTCAAGTGTTTGTGACGTGTTGGGTGATTGAATCCAAGGTTACCTCAAGGCAACACCAAGATCCGATTGGTATGATGGTGAGAATTAAGACTAACTCAGACTAGCACTCAATTCTCGGAAGATTGGAAGAGAAAATTCACATTCATTCAAAATAGCATAATTCTCGAATTACAAGCCAAAAACCAAAATTAATAGTAGGGTTTCAGTAAAGTTTCGACCATCCTTGCCCCAATTACTCCCTCTAACAACCTTAATCTCAAACATAAATCAAACTCTTAAATTTAAGGAAACAATCTTATCAAATGCCTAAAATAAAGGAAACAAACTCAAACAAATTAATAAATAGATAATCTCCCTAATTTGAAGGAGATATTCGGCCAACTCTCTAGCAACTGCCCAATCCCTTAAAATCAAGAGGTTTGCCACCTCCCCTAAATTCAAGGGATTTGCCAACCAACCCCTAAAATCAAGGAATTGGCTAACAACTTGATCCTCCTTTAGTTGACCTTGTCTTGGGCGTCCAAGGACCTATCACCCGAGCCATGTATGCACCCCAATGCCACCCTCGTAGCCTCGGCACGCCTAACCCTCCTAGTGGCATTACGAATGACCCTTCTTACATCTCCATCATAGGGCCATGGATATTGCATGATGCTAGTCAATGTCAAACAAGTTTCCTACATGCATGTACACCAAGACACGCATTACAGCCCACCCACCCACCCTTCCACATATGCACAGAGAACCTTGTTTGGGTCATGCATGTTATGAACCCCACCTGTGTCTGATTTCCATGCCCTTGAACGAATGCTATACGCTACTGATCTTGAGAGACACGAAAGACTTTTGTTTTGGTTGGTCAGCTCAAAAGCCAAAATGTGTGTGTGTATATATATATATATTATACAAAAAATTTCTGCAGGTGCGTTATTCCTGTTCACTTCAGGTCTCCAACTATTTTGCATTAATCTAGGGCCTCTAGGCATTTAACTCTATGGGTTGCGGATTTGCTATTTAAGTGATCATTTTGAATGTAGGACCTAGGAGGTCCTTGGCATGGATCCATCATTAGAAGAACAAGCAGTACTATTTTCCATGTTAAATGGTTTTCATGTAAATTTTAAGCAGCATTTTTAACTGTTGAAGAAAATGCCTAATCTTTTTGGCATGTGTGAATGCAGTGCTTGTGGGGTAGCAAGCCAACTCCTGGGATAGCTTCAAATCCATTACCTCCTCCAATTCAACCATATCAGATCCTTCCAACTGCAAGCATGAACCAAGGCGATTCACCATCTGAGTTGTTAGCTTATCAACGGTAACTTTCCTTGAGTCAGGCTACTGCATATGGTCTCTTAGGTCAATCTCTTGTGCAAATGATTGGGCAATGTGGCCTGACTGCTGCTTCCATGGGGTTGACCTCTGGGTGATCACAAGCCATGTATGATGGATATCCTTATAATTTATCGGCCCAACTACTCATTTATTATTGTTAGTGGGTGTTTCCGTGGGAATTCTGCCCCCTTGTCTAGGTAGGGTTAACAACAAATAATTTCCTCTTCATCCTGGTCAATATGTCTCTTTATTAACTTTAAGCTTTACGGTTGAGATGCAAGTTAGTCTTCAATTACTTAAAAATTTTGGTCTCTTAAGCTGTATTGCGTCATATTAGGTTTGCTTCGCTTTATGTGTTTAAGTTAAGGTCATTGTTAGATAATTGTATTGTCTTTAGCAATAATTTTTTTAATCAAATTTGAGGCGCAAAGATTATATTCATTGAAATGTTTCACCTAACAATTACACTTGGGCATTGGGCCGGGAAAACGTGAACTCTCTCACGTAGATAAAGAGAATCCACTTCTTTTTCATTTTTCATCATTTGGAAACTTTATCGTGGACGAAGTGGTCTGGATTATTTGTAGGAAATGAAAATAAATTGAGCTTTATTACTCAATTGCGGCATAATTCGCAGGAAATAGCTGTCTTCTTGAAACAAGACTTCAAGTATGACCAAGTAATCTCTTTGTAATAAATTGTCAGGCTTTCTTGCTCAAAAACTTCACAAAGTCTTTTATTTTCCAAGCTCCCGATATCACTCAAATGGAGTTATGAAACTAATTATATATTAATTAGCTAGATTCTACTTATAAAAAAAAATAGCTAGATTCTACCCATATCGCTCAAGGCTTCCTCCATTTGTTACATTAAGCCCCGTTTGGATATAAGAGTTGTTTTATCTCATCTCATATCATCTTATTTCATCATTACAACTATTTCAAATTCACATATAAAATATAATAAACAATTAAACTTTTTCAAATCTTAAAATAATAATAATATTAAAAAATAATATTTTATTCAACTTTTAAGTTTCATCTCAACTCACTGTCCACACCTAAATGAGCCATTCTATTGTACTTTCCTTGACACTTGAAGTTGGCGACAAAATTGTGTACTAGATAATGGATTTGTTCGGGATAGATCTTGTAAAGCTCTGAAGATTCTAGGGGTCAAAGGGAACACTTTTCTTCCTCTGTATGAAACTGTCAACATCATGTTTGTCTCTCCATCTCTCAGTCATTTTTCTGATAACATATTGTTTTTTGGTGTCTAAGTATAAAAATATAATGCTAAAGATTGATAAGTTATTGTTCTTCGTAACGAACTCTACCTTAAATAGTATTTTAGAGTTTTTTGCTTCGGAATTTTAGCATACCGACCTGTTGCTTTTTTCAAGAAAGGAAACAAAAAAGTAGATTCATGAACATCCTCATTGACTACCAGCCGTCTGATGACACAAACGTAAATTATTACAAGACAAGCACATTCATGTCTTATGAAGCACCAGGCTTTAAAGTATGTGGCTGCTTGTTTTTGTGTGTTTTCTATTTAATCTTGCTCTAGAACTAGAAGGAATGCGTATATATGTACACGTTGATTAGGAAACTTGGAACTTCATCTTGATTCACTATACATGATATCGAAGTTTGCAAACACGACTTTGAGAATCAAAGATGCTATGAACATAAGCTTTTACCTCCAACAATTGCATTTTTCCCTTGTCGGCACGATCATTTTAAACCAGTTTTTTTCATCAGAACTTGATCTTTACTTGTAAGGGAGATGATGGAACCTTCTCCAGAAAGTGCAGGTGGAAGATCCCCCTCCTGCAAAGAGTCAATCGATACATTTCTAATTAGGCTTTTCATCGCACGGTAGAAGTCAAACAAGCATTATGTGAATTCTAAAGAACTGTTATAGGAAATGACAATGAAATTGGAATAGTTTTGTGGTTTATGAAAAAGAAATTGACCATGAAATATTTAACTAAAATAGAGTAAATCATGGAGTCAAAAGTTAAATTTAGGACCATCGCTTTGAATCATCGTCGAGTTAGTAATTATCCAAAAAATGGATGAATTTAATCATTAGATTATATTGTCAAGCTAACACAAACTTACAAGCTGTAGGAAAACTTGGTTGTGGCCTAGTGAGGAGGCTGGACTACCATTTATCAAAGTGTGGTGCATGGTTTCCTCAGCAAGTTATCTCAATTTGTTAAGTTCTGGCAAGACATCCTTGCCAAGATCTAGTTTATCCTTTCACCTAAACTCTACACACTTTAGTGCCAGCTTTGCGAAGCACAAAGCCTCTCCAATTGGCCAATCAGGCACGACTAGATCCAACATCTGAGTAAAAGCCCCTTTTTTGATAGCCTCTTTCAACATGGTGAGTTAAGCCCATCGGTGGCCTAGCTGTTATCATTTGTAGAAACATGATTCCAAGGGAATATATATTAGACTTCACTCCAAGCATGCATGTTTGTTGATATTTTGGATCTATATAGCAGAATGTGCCTGCTATGGATGTCATTCGATATTGTGTCACATTATCGGCCACAGATGGGGTACTAACCTGGCCAAGTCGACATCACTAATCTTGCTAACATAGTTGCGATCAAGTATGATGTTGGCTGGTTACAGGTCACGGTGCACTAGTGGCTCTAGTTTGGTCTAGTGATGGAACAACAAGCCAGTACCTACTTTGGCAGCAATTCTAAATCTAATCTACCAAGAAGGAGGTGGAGTGTTACCCCGACAGAAGAGACGGTCCTCCAAACTCCCATTAGCCATGAACTCGTACACCAAACAACCATACTCAAGGCAGGCTCCTAGTAGGAGAACCATGTTTGGATGTCGTATGCAACTCAATACCTCAACCTGAGAATGGTTGTTAGTGAGTCATAACGAAACTATTTCTAAATACTTAATTAAACTTTCAAGCATAACTTTTTGATTTGATGCTTGTGTAGCCAAGTACTTCTATTTTTAGTATACCTCTTGTTGAAACTATGACATTCCTTGAGTTGCATCTCGGCAAAGAACCTTAATTGAAGCAGGTGTATGGTTCAAATAACACTTGTATACAGGTCCATAACCCCCCTTCCCCAATCTTGTGGGAGATTGCAAAGAAATTTGTGGCAATTTCAATATCCTCGATTGTGTACCTCCTACACCGATTGTTTGATTGTGCTAAAGCATCAAATGCCTTTTCCTTCTCTTCTGTTTCTCGCAATGCTTTCATCTTCGCATGGATTCTTTTTTTTGCTTCTAGTTCTGCTATCCTTTTGGCTGCCTCATCAACCTCAATGGCTGCCCTGGACTTGGCCTTCTCCTTTGCTGCAATCACTAATGCAGCTTCCTCAGCCAATCGTTCATCTTCCATTCTTTGTTCTTCCTCTAATTTCCAACGTGGCAGCTCTACTGCTTGTTATGTAAATCGTATCAGTGCTTGCTTGGAATTTATAGAAATTACAAGGCATAAAGTAGGTTTAATTTCACCTACCATTTGTTTTGTTGTGAGTGCTTCTTTGTAGGCAGTACTATACATTTCCATTGTCTGTTTGAGTTCTAACTTCAGCCTCCTCATTTCAGCCTCCACTTCTTCGTGTATTTTTTTTCCAGACAAGGTTATTCATCTTGCACTTTTTCTTCTGCCTCCCTCTGCCTTTGTCTATCTTGCCTCTCTCTATCCTTAAAGCCAAAGAAAAAAACAAGAACTGAAAGAATGGCAAGCGAATGAAACCGCCACTGGCGATGATTAATCTACAGAGGAAATCGTTATTGGTCAGCATGGTCACTTTCTCTTCATCCATGTTCTCAAAACCTTCCACTACTTCATCTCCTCAACTCAACTCAATGTCCAAGGTTACCTAATCATTCTCCATTCGCTCTTTCTTTATCACCTTTTCTATTCTGGTTTCCAAGAAATTGCCAAAAAGGAAAAAAGAACGAAAAAGAAAAATAAGAGCCTGATGGTATTGAGACGGCTATGTTCTATATTATTGTACCTAAAGGATTTTATGTTCTATTGGTTGCTAAGAAATTTTAATAATGCATTCCAATACGCATTACTTTTATCTTTAGAAGACATGGTAATGTAAAGAAAAGAAGAAATATAGAATCTTGAAATTCCTAGTGCTTTTCAACAAATTTCTATCAAGTTTCTTGTATTTCTTGTTAAAAGAAAAATATCAAGTTTCTGTTATTGCCTTTTGAGAATATTTTAAAGTATTGGAATGTAAGAGTTTTGGTTGTGTAATTTGCAAATGGTGGAGGTAGAGGATAATGGCAGAATGGAAACAAGAATTGAGAAGAATTTGTGGACAAGGTATTTGATAAAAAGCAAATGAGAATTTCAGATTGCCATTAGGGTACTTCGAGGGATCTCTTAATCTCTAAAAGATGAACAATTCTTCAATATTTTTCCAGATGATTCTCCACTATTCTCTGGACGTACATAAAAGGGTGCAGCCATAACAAACTACTTTAATGACATTGCAACACGCGGAAAGTAAATAACAGAATGCAACAAACATTATAACTGAAAGAAATAAGTATAAAAACGACAAGTAGTTTCTGGTTAACTAATTCCAAAAGACTGGTAGCTTCCAGCCCCTTTATTAATCTCAAACGGTGTGTTTTCTCTTTCTCCTTAAACAGTGTGCTTAAGCCATCTCAAAGCATTGCGTTCTGAGTTGTCTTTGCATTAACTCTTCAGTTCCTTTCTCCCCAGACAGAATCCTACGAACCCTTTGACCCTCCATGAGAGCTCCCTTCACCTTATTCTCCAGAGAGCTCCCTAACATGGAACTTATTTCCCTTTATTTCTTTCCTTTGATGTTGAAGGTATTCTTCTTTTTCTTCCGCTTCTTCTTCTTCTTTTTAAAAATAAAAATAAAAAATCCAACTTATTTTAAATTCACACTATTTTCAATTTCCGTTTTATAAAACTTTGTTTCTTTGTCTTTATATTTGATCATTCTTGTTTCCTATTAATATGAATACACAAACTTTCTATGGGATCTATTTACTTGCTAAGTTAAATGCAGAAGAAAAGTGAAAGAGAAAGTACCGTTGAACTCACAATTTCATTTTCCAAAATAGAAAAGTATCAGAGAAAGTTAGGTTGATTTCCTTTACTTTGTTATCTCGGAAACTAGAGGCTGATATCGGTTCCTTATTTGGATTTATGTAGAGGTTTTAACTTATTTTAAAATTCAGAAACTCTACTCTCAAGTCGGTCTAACTCTCACTCCACACACCTGCTGATGTGGCAGACCCGGTCTCAAGTGTAAAACGGTCTACTCGCTAATTTCCTAACTCCCCGAAGGCACCCCCCATCGTCTCCCCACTCTATGCCCTAACTCCCGAACCCGAAATCCCCCCCCCCCCCAAATCGTGATTCGTCTCAAAGCTCCCTCCCCATCTTGGAAATCTAACTCTCGAAATCTCCCTCCCATCGTCTCCATCACTCCCTCTCCATCTCTGTGCCCTAACTCCCGAACCCGAAATCTCCCCCCCCCTGATTCGTCTCCATCGCTGGTCTACATCTGCGAACCCCCTCTGAAATTGCTGGTCAGCTCTCTTTCCAGTAGCTGCTCAGAGCCACGTCGAGATCCCATACCAACAACACGGTACGATCCGAAACCCATGCCTTGATTTTTCTCATTTATTTTGCTCAATTTTTTGTCAATAGCAAATTTCGCATACACCATTTTTGGATTTCCTTGGGTTTGATTTTGTACTTGCATGCTTGTTGAAAGTGGATCTATGATCTGTGGGTGCCTTTGATGTTATTTTTGGTTTTTTTTTTTATTTTGTTTGGGTTTGTTTGGGTTCAATTGATTGATGTTATTTTCGTAGGTTATTGATTTTCATTGTTTGGGTGCCATTGATTTCGTTCCGCTTGAGCTTCGTCGTCCCCTTCCTTTGTGCCAACAAGTTGATGCAATGCTGTCCCTCTCACAGGTATAAGTCTCATCAACACTACCTCTTACGAAGGTACTTATATTTTCCCGAATGTGATGTTTCGAAAAATGAACAAATTCTTGAAGAATCTGCACGATATGTGTACAGATTTGGTTAGGTCTTGGACGTGGGTTTTCTATAGGGTATTGATTTGGTGAGTTGTTTCTTTCAATTGGGTTTTCTAGAGGATACTGATTGGCATTATTGGGTTTTTTTTAATTCTAAATTAGTTTGAACGCCAAATTAAAAAGATTTTGGGTCTTATTAGAGTTGCATGTAGCGTTCTGTTGCATTTTTATATTCATATGAATGATATGATCATCCTTAATTTGGACGAAACCTCCTCTGCCCTCCAAGGTCCCAAAGCTTGATTGTCACATTTCCCTTAGTAACTTTTCGCATATTGAATCCAACCTGGTTTTATAGTATTAATAATCCGTTGTTAGAAAAAAAAACTGTTGTAAGATAACGAGATTAAAAAATTGTGCAACAATTTCTTCAAGGAAAAGATACCTACAGTTGGAATCATGTCCTCACTGTAACCCCCTGTCTGGCAGACATAAAGGACTAATGTCAAAAGAAAGCAACTCACAATTACCAGAATAAGCATGACTGTCTGCAAAAGAGAACTTTTTTTGTTTTTTAGTTATCTCGTTGCATAATCGATGTTGTTTAGTTGCATGCTGCCAGAGAAACTCTGAATCCGGAGGTTCCCCATAATTTGGGTGTTATAAATTAAGACACAGGAGATACCCATTGAAATAAAGTTTCCTTCAATCATTTAATATATATAAAAAAAAAAAAAACTCACAAGTACTAGAATAAATAGCAGAGATTATGTTTACTCACAGCAATGGCATTAACAAGAGATGTCTTTCCTGCATTCTGAAGGCCAACGAGAGAAAGTTCCATTTTCTGTTTAAAGAATAAGCTGATACACAGGCACACAGTAAAAGGAAAAAACTTCAATTATTGCAGCACCCAATTATAGTAGAAAATCCAAATATTGAATGCAACCTTTTCTATATTTTTATAAGTAAGAGAGGTGAATACAACATTTTCCATTGCATTGATCATACCAATTATGAACGATAGAAGTATTAGTATTACTTTGTATCCTATGTTAACCATATATGGGATTATTGTAATGATCATGCAGGAAGTATATAAGGATATGTTATAATTTTGGAGCAGGTTTTTATCTGTTTGGAACTTGTAATTAAATGGAATTTGAGATTGTTTGTAGAAAGTAGAGTGGGTAGGTGCAAGCCTAACTGTTTGTAGGGTTGTGTTGTGTATATTGATTTACATATTGACATGCTTGAGTGGATTATGACTGGTGTTATTGAAAAGGTGCTAGCCTCACTGAAATGCAAAGTGCCAAAAATTTTGTTTTGGTTCAGTTATTGTAAGACAATTTTGAGGGTAAACTTACCTATTACAATTGCACACACATGGAATCCCTTATTGTAAACAAACAACCTCAATGCTTGGGCTGGGTGCAAAGAATCCTGCATATCCATATGTTCATGTAGGATTCTTCAACCCTTTCCAGTTGGTGCCATATGCACATGGAACCCAGTCTATTTGGCCAGGGAATTGAAGGAAAAGAGGACACATGATTTTTTTGTGCCCTCATGTCCATGACTTTTTTGGTTCAAGTTCAGCTTTCATGTGCAGGCATATAATTTGTAAAGTGCAATAAAGTGCAATGTCTTCATCACAATCACAATCACATTCATCATCTTCTTTGAAAAATGCTCCAATATGTTTATGTGGATCGATTGCACATCTCAAAGTCTCGAACACCACGAGAAATCTAAGAAGACCTTTTTTTACTTGTCCAAAGTACAACAAGGAGGTTATTACTAAAAACTTTTGTTATCTTACTTTTAATCTTCTACACTGGTTGGGCTGAAATATTTAAATTTTCTCCAATGATGTTGACAAGTTATTTGCCGCAGGGAAAGCCATACTGCAACTACTTTGTATGGGCAGATTTTGAAGAAGGAAATGAAAGTTTCGTTGCCAAAAAAATAGAACTCCAGCAAAGAGAGGAAGAACTCGAAAAAAGAGAAGTTGAATTCCAAACAAGAGAGAAAGAACTCCAGTATGCCAGGGAAGAGATTCAGAAAAGAGAGAAAGACATCCAAAATAGAGTGTTGGTTCTACTTAATGATCGGGAAGAGCTTCAAAGCCAAATTAAAGATATTAGTCATGCACGCATGCTACTTTGCGTGTATTGGGGACTTTTAATTCTAATCTCATATTGTTTGCTACGATCAAGTTTGTGTTAGGGACTTGTTGTATGTTGTTAAGTTTGTTAGTGTTTCAGTGTAGCCAGACTGGTGACTTGTAAACATTCTACATTAATATGCAATTTTGTTAAAGTTGTAATGTGCAGTTTATGTTGCAACTGTACCAGACTTATGATCATTTCAATAGAATGTATTTTTCCACAAATTTTATGTTGTATTAGTAAGCTTTATTATGTGGCAGCTGCTCTTTTCAGTATATTAATAAAGTGGAAAACTATTGTTGCTTGTACTGTTTTACTACACTGCTTTGAGATGACACATATATTGTTAATCAGGGCTAAAGTCACTACCATGAGCATACAAAACATGCCCAAACTACATAACAGTCTTCTAAAATTCATAAAAATATGTAACAGTCTTCCAAAATTCCATAAAAATATGTAACAGTCTTCCAAAAATTCTTAAAAATTCATAACACTCTTCCAAAAATCTATAAAAATACATAACATTCTTCCAAAAATTCATAAAAATTCATAATAGTCTTCCAAAAATCCATAAAAATATGTAACAGTCTTCCAAAAATTCATAAAAATTCATAACACTCTTCCAAAAATCCATAAAAATACATAAATCTCTTCTAAAAATTCTTAAAAATTCATAACACTCTTCCAAAAATTCATAAAAATACATAACATTCTTCCAAAAATTCTTAAGAATTCATAACACTCTTCCAAAAATCCATAAAAATACATAACTCTCTTCTAAAAATTCTTAAAAATTCATAACACTCTTCCAAAAATCCATAAAAATACATAACTTTTCTAAAACATCATAAAAATACATAACACTTCCAATATCCATAAAAAATACATAACACTCTTCTAAAAATTCATAAAAATACATAACACTCTTCCAACAATCTTGCTAAATACATAACACTCTTCCAATATCTATAAAAAATACATAACTCTTCCAACAATCCATAAAAATACATCAAAGTCTTCCAATCCACAAAAATACAAAACATTACTCAAACTACATAAAATACATCACAACAGCTACTCATTGTCTGATGGCATTGGTTGTGTGACAGTACTGTACTGAGTTAGAACCACAAAATCATCCTTAGCTACACTGGGTATCTGCTCCTAAATTAAAGAAAAAAAAACGACATTAGAAAGTGGTTATGAATGCAGTGGGAAGGGAAGCAATATAGAAAAAATACTCTTCCAAAAAATGTTACCTCAACATTTTCAGGAGCTTCCGACACCTCACAATTTTGGTTCGTATCATCAAATATTTTCCTGCGTGTCTAAATAAGTTTCAAGTACAAAAAATATACATCCGTTAGAAAGAAATATGCATACAGTGGAAAGCAATGCACGTAATAAATACTTGGAGAAAAGGAATTACCTGTTTCTTCTTCCGCTTGGTCGCAACCTTCTCAACAGGCGGAACCTTCCTTTTTGTTGGCGGCCTCTCTTTCCCTTTGACAACGTGTGGGCTTAATATTTTCTTACCCTTGTCCGTGACCACAGTCTCTGTTACCTTCGTTGAACCGGACTCAAGTGTTAATCCTTTAAATTGATTCTCAAACTCCTCCAAGTGGTGCATGAATGTAGTAACATGAGCATCACTCGACGAAACACGGGTAGCTAATTTCACACATCGTTTCACCACAAACTCATACCTTCGTGAATCCGCATTTTGCCGCAAGTCATCGTAGCTACTTTTTACCACTGTGTATCTCCTCTTTAAGTCTTTTCTCCATCGATCCAACAAGTACTTCTCTGGTAGCGCATGAATCTTATTCATCTGATAAACGTTCAATGCATGCCTACAGACAATCCCTCTCATCTCAAACAATGCACATGTGCATTTCAAATCAATCTCCTCATCGTTAAAGTAAACTATGTACTTTATGCTCTTGACATGGTCATCATCTGTCGTTATTTCATCTAAAACATCGTACGTGAAAATGCAACCCTCCTTTCTGATAAGTATGCAGTTACATAAAATCATTCCCCAGACCTCTCTCTGAACCTCTTTAAATTTCGCATTTGTATACACTGCTTGAAACTGCTTTTCAATGCGGAATGCAGATGAACATGGGATGGTTTGGTTGGAGGAATTGAAATCAGCTGTTGTCTCGACCTCCACCTTCTTTCTAAGTGCATTGTCAAATTGATCGACAAATTCTTTCAACGTCGTACCAGAATGCACAAACCCATCAAAGAAAGCATTCATGCTTTCAGAACGCTGTGTTGTGCTCATGCCAGCCCAAAAAACTCCTTTAAGGTACACGGGTACCCAGAACGACCTCTCGTTATACAATCCTTGCAGCCATTGATTTTCACCTAGCCCATATTTCTGAATAAGTTGCCCCCCCTTCTCCTCAAACTCATCACATGTCTGTGAATCATATAGGGCACTCTGGATGGCAGTCTTCAACCCTGCGTTGAAGGCAGCATGAGATCCCAATTTCTCAGGCAGTTTTCGCATTATATGCCATAAACAATATCTATGGCGCGTGTCTGGGAATACCAATGCAATAGCAGCCTTCATGGCTCGGTCTTGGTCTGTTATGATCGCTTTTGGAGCCCGACCATCCATGCACTCCAACCATGCTTGAAACAATCACACAAAAGTACTTGTGTCCTCGCTTGAAATCAAGCCAGCCCCTAACAGTATAGACTGCCCATGATGATTTACACCAACAAATGGAGCAAACGATATACCGTATCTATTTGTTAGGTATGTCGTATCGAAGGTGATAACATCTCCGAAATACTCATATGCTGCTCTACTACGTGCGTCAGCCCAGAACACATTTCTAAGTCTCAACTCCTCATCCACGTCAATCACATAAACAAAACCATCATTCTGCAATCTCATCCTTTTGAAGTACTCAGTCAGTGCTTGACCACTACCTTTACCCAGTCTTAATTCTCGGGCTTTGTCAATAAAATTTTGATAGTCTTTTTCTTGAAACTGCAGATTCTCAAACCCCCCCGCCTCAACAACAAGTGCCCCAAAATTCTTGTTCATTCGAATACCTGCTCTGTCGTTCAAATCAAGCATCCTCTGACTGTATTCGTCTAGATTCTTGTGCGATCTAAAGAATCTAGACTTTTGTGGGCTGACTGTACTATGATTATGGTCAATCTCAACAGTGGTCACCACCCAAGTACCATCCACCAAGTGAGCATTTATCCTTGCCTTACAATCCGTTTTAATAGTTGGACGTGGCCTCGAGATATTACTATGACTAGGATGGTACTTCCCTCCACGCGCACACCCAATTGTTAAATACTTCACCCTCTCATTAGCCTCTCTCTTCGTCCTTTGTGTTATAACACCAAAACCTTGTTGCTTGGCATATCGCATGTAGTAGGCCATAAGCTCATGATCAGTGGCAAACTTCATACCAGGTTTGGGCTCCTCCTCAACTTTGTCATGATCAGAATTTTCTTCATTTATCTCCTCAACTTCTGTCTCTACGTCTAATGAAGTACCTCCAACAATATTTTTACTTCCAGATATAAATGCCGATGTCTCCGCAGTCAACGGATTACTTGCGGTCTTTTCAAAGCTTGTCGAGTTCTCTCCGGTAGTCGACAGAGTGCATGGCATTTGTTGAACACGACCCAAACCATCTGCATTAGTCGACATGAACGTTGTAGGAAAAGCTGGCATTGGTGGGGGCTGCAATCAGACACGGTGTTAGAATGGATAACAATGCGCACATGAAAAAATAGATAAAATATTAGAAATGAATCTACCTGATTCGTTTGTTGAACACGACCCGACTCCTCCGCATTAGTCGATGGATGGGAAATGAACGTTGATGGAAAATGTGGCATTGGTGGGGGCTGCAATCAGGCACGGTGTTAGAACGGATAAAATAAAAATGCACGCATAAAAAAATAATAAAAGATTAGAAAGGAATCTACCTGCTTCGTTTGTTGAACACGACCCGACTCTTCCGCATTTTTTGGAGCAGGGTAGATGAACGTTGATGGAAAAGGTGGCATTGGTGGGGGCTGCAATCAGGCACGGTGTTAGAACGGATAAAAATGCACACATCATAAAAAATAATGGCCTTATATATATATATATATTATAGAGGAATGTAACTGGTTCGTTTGTTGAACAGGACCTGACTCGTCCGCATTAGTCGACGGCGAGTAGATGAACGTTGATGGAAAAAGTGGCATTGGTGGGGGCTGCAATAAGGCATGGTGTTAGAACGAATAAAAATGCACGCATAAAAAAAAAAAACAAGATTAGAAAGGAATCTACCGGATTCGTTTGTTGAACACGACCTGACTCCTCCGCATAAGTGAACGGCGGGTAGATGAACGTTGTTGGAAAATGTGGGTGCTGCAATCAGAAACGTTGTTAAAAATATAAAAATGCACGCATCATAAAAAATAAATATAAACTGAAAGGAATCTACCTGGTTCGTTTGTTGAACACGACTCGACTCGTCCGCATTAGTTGACGGAGGATAGATGAACGTTGTTGGAAAATGTGGGGGCTGCAATCAGGCATGTTGTTAGAACGGATAAAAATGCACGCATCATAAAAAAATATATATATTAGAAAGGAATCTACCTGGTTCATTTTTGAACACGACCCGACTCTTCCTCATTACTCGACGGAGGGTAGATGAACGTTGATGGAAAATGTGGCATTAGTGGGGGCTGCAATCAGTCCACAATGTTAGAACGGGTAACAATGAACTTAAGGAAAAAAATTTGAAAGTTTAAAATAGAATATACCTGGCTACCCCATTCGTACGTATATGAATTCGGATATGCATTTGGATGAATCATAAATGGCGGGTAGTAAGCATTTCCTGGACAAAGAGGGACCTACAATACACAAATAAAAATACATTAACTATTAGAATCAAGACACCTTCCTTTTATGAATGACCAATGTATCATACTTGAGTCGGTGGAACTGGTGTAGAAGGCCTGGGTGGCCTTCTATCTTCCTCTTTGTCCATCACGCTATTTCAACTGAGTTTTTAGATCGAATTTACAAGAAAAAAACCATTAGTCCATTATCATAATATTAAATCGACATTACTAGGAAAAAACACTTTTGGTTACTGCTACATTTGTGACTTTTCTATGCTCTGCAGCTCAGCTTATTGTTATCTTACTCGACGATATGTTTTAGTTGGTCTTCTTAGTGTGCCTTTGACTTGTGTATTTTATATTGAACATTGTTAGTTTTAATTATTTTGGGAGTTTTAAGGTTGGAAATTGTCTTTAAAACAGCCTCTGATTGTATTAAAAACAGCCTCTAATTTAATAAGAGTAACATATGGTTTAGATCTACCCAAAGAAATCTCGAAATCAGTAATTTTATGATTTTATTCTTGCATCACATACATCTAACTGAGGACATTTTAAGTAAATGAGAATGGTATGCAATGCTCCTAAATCTTGAAAGCTTGTTTATGGGATATTAAAGAGTTTTCTAGACAACTTTCAGTTTACATTTAGGTAATTTAACAAGTGAAAATGGTATGCAATGCTCAAAACTCTCAAAACTCTCAAAACTCTAGACAACTTTCAGTTTACATTCAGTTTACATGCTTTGTTAGATGCTGTTTTGAATACAATTTTTTAACCTTAAAACTCTCAAAATAATTAAACTAACAATGTACAGTTCAATATAAAATGCTCAACTCAGAAACACAATACTAAAATGAACCAACTAAAACATACAAAAATACAAAATACAAAACAAATGCAAACGTTCAATGGATGACCACAATGTAGACGCCGGAAGGCAGACGGCAGATGGCACGGCACGGCACACCCAGACGGCACGGCACGGCAGAAGCTAGGCAGCACGCGGACGATGGCAGAGGATCGAGGGGAACTGAGCTGGAGAGAGAAATTCGAAGGGAAGATGTGTTTTGAGCAGACCGAATGGCAGAAGCCACCCAAACGACGGCAGACGGCACGCTTTCGACGGCAGGAACTGAGCGGGAGGGATGGGGTCGCACGAACCAAGCGGGAGAGGTCTGAAATTCGAATGCACTGTTTAGAAAGGGAAGATGGGTTTTGCTTTGAGTAAAACGGTTCGTTTTACTGTAGCAGACCTGCTGCTGTTGAGTAAAACGTTTCGTTTTACTGTAGCAGCTTAAAAAAAAAAAAAAAAAAGGCCACGTCGGCAGTGTGTGGTGTTGGGTATTGTAATGGCTTAAGTGTAGAAGAACTCTTTAAAATTATGGTGCTATTATGTCCATCCACATTTGATGCGGAATATTCTTGTATTGATGTGTGGTTTTTGTCTACCAGGCCTAAGGTAAAGGTTATAGAAATTAGGGTTTTGCTCTCTTCGAGGGGAGCTACTCCAGAAATGAGAGAAAAGAAAGAGAAATAGAAAAGGACAAGAAATTTATAATTTCATTCAGCATACCACAGTAAAGCACACTATCAAGCTTATAAAATGTCAGCCTAATGGTAAGGATAAAATAAAATAGACAAAGCAACAAGCAACTAGCAGACCATAAAAGGCCCCCACGAAATAAGGCCAGAAGGCCTGTTCAACATTAGGCAACAATAAACAACGGGCTCAAGGGAACATACTCATAGCCCATTACTTAACAATGCTAGTAACAGAAATAAAAGGCCCCCAGCATTCCTAAAGCGTCCATGGGTCTGGGCCCAACTCACTAGCCATTTGTTTGACCAACCTTCACTTACTTCACTTCAGGTCCAAACTTTGATCGAAGCCCTCGACAACTACTCCTCGTTATTCCCACAAAATGCCCTTTTTTCATCCCATCTGTTGAAACCCTAAGAATAGTCTCTCGTAAGTCGAGTGACACTCCTCCCCCTTAAATACACCTTGCCTGCAAGGTGGGGAAAATCATCCCTTAGCTTCGAGTTCCTTTCCCACGTTGCCTCAATGCTCTCTTGCCCGTGCCAACGCACCAACAGTTCGGCTCTTGCTTTGTTCCCCACTTTCACCATTCAACGGGCTATGATCTCGGCGGGCTCTGGTTGAATGACTCCGTCGTCGTCCACGGGTGGCAGATCTAGAACAGCTGTGGTGGAAGCTCCCGATTTCTTTTTGAGTAAAGATACATGGAAGGTGGGGTGAAACTGTGCATGGGGTGGTAGATCTAGACAGTAGGCCACCTTCCCTACCTTCTGTAATATCTGAAACGACCCAAAGAATTTGGAGCCAGCTTGTGACTATGACGAAAGGCCATTTTGTGGCTTGTTTGTATGGATGGAGTTTGAGGTAAACTCATTCCCCTTCAGTGAATTCCCTTTCCTTCCTTCTCAAATTAGCATACTGTTTCATTCGATCTTGGGCTTTTTGCAGGTTGTGCTGGATTAATCGAGAAATTGGATCTCTGTTTTGGAGTTGTTCTTCAACTGCTGCGACTCTTGCAGTACCTGGTATGTACTCTAGCCACTAGGGCGAGGGATAGCCATATAGTGCTTCAAAGGGGGATAATTTAGTAGACCCGTGTGGAGTGGAATTGTACCACCCTTCCGCAAGTGGTATCCACGATACCCAGTCCTTAGGTCTGTCACGTGAGAAGTATCTCAGAAAATTTTCCGTAGTTTTGTTTACAACCTCTATTTGCTTGTCAGTTTGAGGGTGGTAGGCTGTACTTAGTGCCATTTGGACCCCCCTTGTAAGCTGAATAACTCATGCTAAAACTTGTTTGTAAATTACCTGTCTCTATCTGAGACTATTGAGAGAGTAGGCCATGTAATTTAAAGGATGTGCTTGAGGAATAAATTAGCTATGTCTTGTGTAGTGTAGGTGTGTTTGAGGGGTGTGATGTGGCTGTATTTTGTGAGCTTATCAACAACCACCCACAGGCTACTAAATTCCTTAAAGTTAGGAAGGCCTTCTACAGAATCCATTGTTATGTGGATCCAGGGTTGAATGGGTATAGGAAAAGGGTTGCAATAACCCAATTGGTAGTGTGTTGGAGGACTTAACCCTTTGACAGAGGTCACAACCTCTTATGAACTGTTTAACATCACTCTTGAGGCCTGGCTAGTAAAAATCCATTCTCATCATTTGAATAGTTTTATAAAAACCTGAGTGACCCCCCCATGGATTGCTATGGCCCAGCTCAAGTAATCCAGTATTAAACTCTTAATGTTGGGGAATTTGTACATGAGTAAATCTGATCTCATTGTGTACTCGGGGCCCAATTTATTTTCTTTGAAAAGTGAAATTAGAGCTTGTACCTTGGTGTCAGTTGCATAGGCAGCTTTTAGGTCCTTCAGCTGATAAATATGATTTTTATGTGATTTTTATTACTCTTTTTATTTATGAAAAGTGTCAGTTCTCCATCAATACTATTGATTTTATTTTATTTTTACATATTTTTCTTTATTTTCTTAGATTTGAAGGAATGAGAAGATTTAGTACAAAATGAGAGCATTTTGGTACAAAAGAATAGACTACAGATCCAGACCGACGAGAGGCAATGAGATATGAAGAGAGCCGAGAAAGTTTAGGCGAGGAGACTCAATGGAGACTAGAATTGGCGACAAGAGTTAGGTGATGAGCAAGATATTTTACCTCTGGGGTGAGAAGACTTTGCGACAAGACTCTGGTTGGTTAGATTGGGCGGCCAATCTAACCGACCAACTTAAAAGACCAACCTAGACGACATCATGGGCAACAACTCACAAAGGGCTTGAAAGTAATTTTGATCATGAAAAAGAGAAAAAAATCACAGAAGGAATCCATAAAAAATCCAAGTTCAAAATATACTGGGAGACAGCCTGGACATGCTTGAGTGTTTCGATTATAATTTTCTACTCACATGTCCGATTGATATGATTCTAGATGGGTTGGAAAGTTACCTTAAATGGCTACAACTTTGTATCTAATAAGGATTTCTAAATTCTGACTCCTGGAGCACGTACGAGCCTATCAATATTAGTCCTAAAAGTTAGGCGATGTTTTAGGCAAAAATCATGAAAACATTAGAGTTTCTTTTTTACTATAGTATATCATTAGCATGAAATGGGGGGAGGGGGTTTGAGTTTTAAAGTCAAATATTCCAGAGTTTATTCTTTAAGTTTCTTTCAAAGAGTCAGATCTGGAGAGTAGAGGAAAGAGTCTCATGTTTCATCAACCGATTCCAACGAAGAACACTAGTTCTATTCTTTTTCATTTCAGTTTTATTATGAAATAATTTTGTTTTTTTAGAGTTTTGATGTAGTCTACATTGAACATACAATTTATATTCTAAATTACTTTATTTTCAATATTTTCATAATTGAGTGTTTATTCCTTATTCTTAATGCTTGCAATTTTCTATCTAATTATTATTCGATCAATTGAATCACAATAAGATTGAGAGGTCATTTTTTATTAGAGCCCTAGGATTAAACATCATTAGTTGAGTGAAAGTATAGATACTTTACCGCGATTAGTGTGATTTTCAAGAAAAATCTAAAAAACTTAATGAGTTTCTAATTAGTTAAGTTCACATAGATATAGGGAACTAGTTATAAACTGGAGATATTTTTAGTATTGTTCTTGAGAAAATATAGAATAGTTAAGGAATTTTTATCATCAACTTGAGATAATTGAAATTTTATAATAAGGAAATAATAAATTGTGTAGGATTTACTTGATGAAATCAAATATTTTAGATCTATTCTTATTAGAACAATGCTACTCATCTACCCAATTTCTATTATCCTTCTATTATTCTATGTTGAGGTATTAGGTGATTGTAAATTATTTATTATATTTCACATATAAACTTATCATTTAATGCCATATCATGAAATAATAAGATGATGATAGGAGTTGAGATGATGAATATATTTTTTCTTCTCGAAAAACAAGAAAACTAAACAAGATGACGAGAAGAAACTGAAAGAGAACAAACCTAACGTCGGGATGCAGGGTTTATCTAGAGGCAGATGCGGTGATCGTGGGTGGAGTAGGGTCTGAGCGGCGGTTGAAGGTGGTGAGCTCGGCGGTTAGGCACTGGGAGAGAGAGAGAGAGAGAGAGAAAGAGAACGGAGAGAGAGAGTGATCGCGGCGTGGATTTGATAAATAAATTGCAGTCTTTAATTTTCACCGTCTATTCTGGTGGATGAAAAAACCTAGTCGAGAGATTACGAAGAACCCGAAAACAGGCTTGCAATGAACTTATAGCTTATTGCTTACAGATAGGACCTTACCCCATAAACCCCCAAGGGAATGAGAGACACTTTGAAAATCAATGTGTAAAGCAAATAGGCTTTCAGTTTCTCGCTTCTGGTGATTGGAGCTTAAAGGTTATTGTATATTTTTTTCTTAAATCTGAATTCTGCTCATATTACACTTCTTCTCTGTTTTTGCCCGTGATTGTGTGTGTGTTTGCTGGGGCTTGGGCTTCAACTTAATGGCATACTCTGAATGTTAGTTCCTTTTTCTTCGTGACATGGGTGTTTGGTGCCGTATCGAATTACATTGAATCATTATAAATGTTGAGATCCTCAATTTACTGCACATTGAGAACTTGTAATTTGTTTACATTGGTTACTGGCCATTTTTTGGAATAGGAATATCAATGAGAGAATGTTATTGCATTTTCCCAGTTATTTTCTCAAAACAAGTGCACTTTCCTCTTGCTATAATAACGATAGTCTATGCTTTTTTGGGCGCTGTGTGTATTTAGTGTAGGTGAATTTGAAGATTTTCACAACGGCTGCTGAATTATACTCCTGCTAATTCTCTGTAAAGGGCGATGGATCGACAGCCTCATGATTACGCATCAGCCTCTGCTATGGCATATGCCCAAAAGCAGCGACAACCCCCAAGCATGCAACAGCAACAGCAACAGCAACAGCAGTTTGGATTTCCTCCACAGCACCCGCTATTTCCTCCCATCAGTGCATGGTCCTCCTTTCCTACCCCCACATCCCTCTCTCCAACAATTCCCATATCACCCCCAAATGCAGCAGCTCCATCCGCATCCTCCACTCCATCCTCAGCTTCTTCATCTTCAACAGCAACAGCAGGCACCGCCAGCTTTCCCCCCTCATTTACCCTCTCCTCTCGTTCCTCCACAGTTTCATGGTCCATATGAAGCAGCTCCACCCCCAGCTGCTCCACCTTCCGATCCGGAGCTGCATAAGCGCATTGAAAAACTTGTTGAGTATGCTGCCAAGAACGGCCCTGAATTTGAAGCTATGATTCGTGAAAAGCAGCAAGAGAATCATAACTATGGTTTTCTCTTTGGCGGGGAGGGGCATGGGTACTACCGTTACACGCTTTGGTTAGCTACACATCCTTCAGGTGGTCCCTTCAATCCCTTTTGCATCATTGTCTATACCTATGATGCATCCTCCCCCTTTAAATGCTCCCCCAATGAATGCCGCAGCTGCAGGTGTTGGGGCATCAGCTACAGTGCTGGGTGCTCAATTGCACCAACCTCCTTTTCCCTCATTCTACGAGCAGCCACAGCACCATCAGCATTCACAGTCTTTTGGGATTCATGGTCGACCAGATTATGACCAGTCATCCAAGTCTTTCAGGGGTCTTTCTGGACCACTTCCATCTGATGTTGCAATGGAGCTCAATAGCGTGCTTAACAATCTAAATGGTACGAAAGAGTCAATTAAGGGTGCCAAAAACTGGTTCATGCAGAGATCCCCATTTGCACCCGCACTGGCTGAGGCACTTAGAGAACGAATTTTTGTCCTAGATGATTCTGAGAGGCAACTGCATATAATATACCTTGCAAATGACATTCTTTTTGACAGGTAACATTCTATGGCTGCAAAATAATGTTTTTTTTTTTTTATATGAGTAAAATTTTATTAATAGGCGTAACCCAGTACACAAGGTGTATACAAGATGGCTGCACAAATAATGTTGTCTTTTAGATTCATGATTTCTACTCATGCAGTTTTCCCCCCAACATTTTGCTCATATATATTTTTTCCTCCCCGCTAACAAAGTGTTAAGGCTATTGATTTTTGGATCTTTGTCAACCATACTTCTCCAGAGGGCTCTGGTAGAAGCTATATTATTGCCTCGTTTTCTACCTTCTTTTGGTGGGGATGTTGTTATGGCTTTGTTCATTGTCCGTAAGGAAACCTGAACACTACTCGAGTTTATGGTTGGTGAGCTATTATTATTAACAATACCTAACAAAGATGCTTTCATTACCATTTTAGTCAGCTGATTAGAACAAGAATTGTGGATATCCATCAAATTTGGCCTGCACCTTGCAACAATGATAGCAATGACAGTGTAGGGAATAAAAACCAAGCTTTGAACCTCTAAGTCTACTTGTCTTTTTTTCTTACTTATTAAAAAAAAAGTCTACTTGTCTTTATACTTATAGAAATAGAAGTTTATCTGTCCTTGTCATCCATCAATTCTGTTTTCCACCATGAAGTTGGCTGTTCAACTTCGGATTCTCTGAGAATTTCCCTAGAAACCACCACAACTCAGTATCAGAAGCTCCCTTAAGATAATCCCATGGAGTTTCTTCAGCTTGGATTTCTTGATTGGGAAGTGCACCCCTGAGTCCAAATCTTATTCTGGCTTTGTTTGGTGGCCACCCTTAGGGACCTAACTCAGGTAGTCTTTTCTTATTTTCCCTAATGTCCATGGTAGTTCTGCTTTGAGAAAGGAACACCAGCTGAGCATCATATACTTGCCAAATTATGTTTAGGACAGGAGATTGCCTGTGGCAGGAATAGTCACAAAGAGCTCTTACATTGACAATCAAAAAGAAAAGAGTAGAAAAAACCCTTAAAATTGACACAAATTACATCGAACTTGTGCTTCCACCTCCCAGAAAGTGCAATCGCATACACAGCATAGAGGGTGGGAATGCCCAACTATGTGAAAGAAGAGAGATCATAATTCCACAAAACTTCGAGAAATAGAAACTATTGTATGCACTATGCAACCATCCAAACAAAAGAAAATTGTTTGTTCATAATTTGAACACTGTATTCACACAATTTCCCAAGGCTCGAGCATTACATTCCCTATAAATACACCAGATCAAACACAAAGGAACCAAAGCCAACAAGCCATCATTTCCACCACCCGCTGTGACATGACCTATCCAATCTCAAAGGTATATAAGATCAAGTTCAAAACTTTAGATGTTGAAGATGAACTGTAGTCAGTTATTGAATTTAGATGTTGGAAGGGGTATTCTAAGTTCAATGAGAAAAATTTGGAATGAATTTTTCTCTTTAACATGATGCAGTAAAAAGATGGACCTCTTCCTGGAGGCGAACCACTTGTTTCAAGTTCTAAGGGATGCGTACTCATGCCAAAATATTGTCATAGCTCACCTATCTTCACCTTGTAATGAGCATCGAAAACTAGTGTCGACTATTATGCTTGTTCCCGAGTTTCTCAATTTTTGGTTAGCTGCATTTTGTTTCATGGTTTAGATATATTAGTCCTGCTTTTACTTATAAAAAAAAATTAATATTGCTTTGCAAAATTAACAGCTTGCTACGGAGGACAAGCCCCAACCTTGATAATGAAGCCCTTGCATTTGTACCTGTTTTAGGTTCCATGCTCAGGAGGATTTATCACAACCCTCAGAACAAGGAGGAAAATCAGACAAGGTTACAGAAGATTTTAGAGTTGTGGGCTTCCAAAGATATTTTTGATCCGAATACTATCAACGAGCTTAAGGGTGAGATGATTGCTGGGCCACCAACTAATTCTTTTCCAGGGCTTCCAACTACCAGTGGTGCAGCAGATCCAGCTGCTGGTAAGCTGTGCTTTTCTCCCCCTCTCTCTCTAACTTACTCTCTCAAATCGTCAAAGCCATGCCAAAGCTGGTGCTTTTGCCATGTAATAAACCTGGGTTGAGGAGGCAATTTTACGACCCCCATCCTCCCCATCCCATTCCAAAACCCTTCTATGTTTCTGTTATTTTTTAGGGGCAGCAGGACTGGGTTTCTTTTTGTTCAATGCAGGTGCCTAGATGCATCTATGCATATGTCTCTATAAATAAAGAATGCTATAAATTGCACTTAATTTTCATTTCATGCAGTATTGGCGCAGCATTCAACAAACCATAACATCCAGCAGCGGCTACCTGATAGGAATTTACCAGATCAAGAGCTTCCTGATAAACATGCAGCCTCTGCCCAAGCCATTCCGCCATCTCTAGCAACCAAGCAATTTCTTCCAAACTCAGGCCCCGGTGGTGCTTTTATGGGGCCCATGACCATATCAGCTTCTGTTCAACCAGCAAACCAACAGCTCACACCCCATTTATTGCCAGGCCCAACTGCTGGCAATGGTGAAAAATTTCCACCATATCCTTTGTTTCCACCAGGTCTTATTCCTGGAATGGTCAGAAAGATGCAGATTGGTAGCGGGGTGCCCTACTCTCCCATGATCCCTTTGGACATACCAACTGTAATTCCTCCATCCAATGTTCCTCAATCTGAAATTCTTGAGAGTTTGTCGAAATTCTTCAAAGACATTGGAGAGATTAACCCTTCTGAAGGGCCCATTAATGCTGATTCAAGGGATGAAGATGAGTATGAGGAGAACCTGCAGTACGCCAAGGGAGGACCTTGCATCCCTCCTCCCCCAAACCTGCAGGTGGACCCTGAGACAGGAGCATATGCTGATGGAGGTGTAGATCAGAAGTCAGGATCAGGATGGGACTTGGTGCCACAGCTAATCCAAATGAAACAAGTCAATATGATGATGTTTATACCTCCTACAGGAAGCAAAGAAGCACCACCTATCACTCATCCATGAGTGCAAGAGCTGCAGTGAAGTAAGACACATGCAACTGTTTGTCACGAGAGATGGGAAAATGATGGGAAGCATGACTTTTCCGCTGTGATGATCATTTTCATCTATCCAGTAGTACGTATTTGAACGATTTACCTGGTAGGCTGAACTTGAGTGACAACTTAACATGAAGCATCAAACTTGTCTGATCTATTATGTCGTTTAGAATTTTGATTTTGGGAAATGTTGATCGTTGCATTGCATGTACATATCCGATGTGCCATTTAAAATTTTTATCGTGGGAAATGCTGATGTTTGCATGCGCTAGTCATTTTGTGTTACAAACAGGCTTACATATTAGGAATCTATGCAGAGTTCCTAATTTATATAGACATTTTGGACTTGATCCGAGATAGATGATTCATGACCAAAATTCACCCATCTCAGATATGCTAAAAGGATTCTGCGCTCAGGCGAGATTACCGAATGGTGGTATGACTTGCAGCCCACCTCTAGTAAAGATATTTTCATTAAAGAAAGAAGAAAAGCCTGTTAAGCTAGCTGCAAAATGCAAATATTCTAGTGTCAGTGACAACATCCAAATGACGTTGGCATTATATGTAGTAGACATTATTCATGTTCCAAGAACAAGATTTTTATTTACTTAAAAAAGAAAAAACAGAAAAAGCTAGGAGAAGAAAAGGAAGTCTAGCTTTACTTTACGAGCGGTATTATATGCATAAAGAGATTTTATAAAAATAAATTTATAAATTGATGTATTTTATATAATATGATATATTTATTTTAAAATTACGTTAGTTTGTAAATTTATTTTTATAAAATTTATTTGTGAGTTTTTCTTGCTTTATTGCTCTCATAGACAAAATTATATTAACTTAGAAACTCAATGATCAATGCCACTTGTTCAGTATTGTTCGCAAACACCAACCCAACGAGTTTTCAAGCCCAACCATGTTTGGGTTGGACCTTCCCTCTCGCTTGATCTCGCCTTGCATGTACTAATCGATGGACAGAATTCTAAAATCGAGCCTCTCCTTTGAATTTGAACAAAATATCATAACAAAGGAGTCGGACTTGAACTTGAGTAGGGGTGAGATTCGGCCGGTTCAGACAGGAGAAACTTACCGGATCGGACCGGATCGAATTGGTCACGTCCAATCCGATCTAAGGGTTTTTCATCTCAGACTGGACCGAATGAAAATTAAAAAAATATAAATATATTTTATTATTTATATATATTATTTATATAAATAATTGTATATAATTAATTATTAATATATCACAAGTATTATATTCTTTAATGTATAACTATAATATATAGTACTAGTATATATTAATATATTAACATATTATAAGAGTTATGTATAAATTTATAATAGTATTAGTATAGTTAACTTAATATGTTAGTATTAAATCACTATAACTACATAGAATATTATTTAATATAGTATTATTAGTGTATTACCAATTTATCACTAACAATTTATTATGTAATTTTCATTTAATAAGTCACTTAATTTTAATTTAATATTTTAAATAATTTTTTTATTAATCGATTTAAAAAAAGAAGAAGGTTGGACCGAATGGACTGATCAGACCGGACTGTCCCGAATGGGGTCAGACTAGATCGGTCCTTAGGCTGTTCGGTCCGGTCTAGGGTGGGAAAACCCTGGACCGAATAGGTCCGGTCCGGTCCACAAAACCTCCTGGGACTGGACCGAACTCACCCCTAAACTTGAGCCCATTGAATCATAGCTTGTACAATGGCACAATTTTTCCTTGCATTCACTGATTAGCTAGCTAAAAAGTAGACGAAAAGCACGTTGAAAAACAGCAATGTCTGTTACCAACAATTAATCACATTAGAACAAGTTGAAGAGGGTAATGAATCAACGATGCCCTCACTAGAACCTCATAACTTTGCTAATTGCTCTGGTTTTGGGCGCAACAACAATGGCGTCCATTCCACATCTGATGGCGATTGCTTCACATCTTTACACTTGCCATGTGATTGCCTGCCCTCGCGCACTTCTTCGCTTGCTATTTCGTCAAACCCACAACCCTCTGTTTTTTACTCCTTTTCTTTTCAATTTATATATTCATTTCTCTCTCGCACTCCACACCCCACTCCACGCGAGCCACGCTCCATTACACTCAGAAAATTCTCCCTTCCCCTTTTGATATCCGATCCATTAGCCTAATTGTTTACAAAGCCCGCACCTATCGATCTTTTTCTTGTGCGACGATATAATTTTATCTACTACTTTAACTTGGCTAACTTTTTTTCCCTTAGGCTCTGTTTGAATTCAGAAATAAGTTGAGATGATTTTAGATGAGTTGAATAAAATATTATTAGAATACTATTTTTTAATATTATTATTATTTTAGAATTTGAAAAAGTTGAATTATTTATTATATTTTGTGTGAGAATTTGAAAAAGTTGTAATGATGAGAAGAGATGAGATAAGTTGAGATGAGTTGAAATGAATTTCCAATCCAAACCGGGGCTTAATCCTTGCCCACTTTGTTATTTTTCTTAATTATTTATTTTTGCTGGTTTTCTTGACGATTAATCGAATTAGGGTTACTGTTACACTACAGATCTACGAGTAGTGAAAATGGATGAGAAATTTTGGAAAATTTGATGGACAACTATCATATTGTATTGAACTGATAGTGAAAAATACTCTTCTTCGAGGGAGAGCTCCTCCAAATAGTCTGACAACACAGGAAAATTCTAGATGAAACAATAACTGTCTGCTTATAGGAATTATAGAGCAAATGTATGAAATTCCTTAACTATCCTTATACTAAGGCCTATGGCCCATACAAGAAATACTTGAATTAAATATAAGCAGCTGGCCCATCTTATTCCTTCATTAAACCCAGCTTCGTAGTTCGCTCCTAGCCCATCTGGCCCTTTTTGCACCTTAGCTTCTAGGGTCTTCTTTACACGAGTTCCCCATTCCTAAATACCACTTCCGAATTCTGAACCTTTAGTGTCGTTAGTGTCGTCGCCCCTCACTTCCTCCATAGGCATGTAACAGAGCCCTCTTCTTCAGAACACCTTGCCCACAAGGTGAGGGAATGATTCACACAAGTGGTGGTAGAATTCCCATGATGCCTCTTCCGCTAGTTGCCCTTACCAACGAACCAGTAACACCTTCTTCATTCTTCTAGTTAAAATTTCTTCTGGCTCTAGTTTGAAAACCCCCTTGAATCGACGGGTGGTAGTGTAGGTAAAGAACTGACCTTTTTCCCTAATTGTTTTCTTTAACAGTGAAACATGGAACACATTATGGATATGGGCTGTGGGTGGAAGTCGAATCTGATAAGCTGCCTCTCCAATTTTTCACTCCACTTGAAAGGAGTCGTAGTATCTGGGTGAAAGTTTGAGATTTTGCCGTTGCTGGACTGAGGCCTGGTGATATGGTTGCAACCTCAAATAGACCCAATCACCTATTTGGTACTGTAACTCCTTTCTCTTCAAGTCTACATTTTTTTTCATTCTTTCCTGAGCACTAACTAGATTCTGTTTTAGTAGGTGCCACAGTTTGTCACGCTCTTGTAAGGTAATGCCCACTTCCTCTACCTTGGCTATTTGTGAATTGTAGTTCATTAATCTAGGGGGTTTAAACTTGTAGAGGGCCTCAAAGGGAGTCATTTTGGTGGTTGCATGTTGTTTAGAGTTTTAGCACAACTCGTCTAGGGCAATCCAATTTGACCAGACTTTAGGAGTATCACTGACATAACTCCTAAGATAGTTCTCGACCCACTTATTTACAGCCTTAGACTGCCCATCTGTTTGAGGTTGGTAGGTAGTACTGAAGGTTAGTTGGACTCCCTGCAAAGCAAATAATTCCCTCCAAAATTTGCTAGTAAATGTGGGGTCTCTGTCTAAGATGATGGCGTTAGGCAACCCATAGAGTTTGAAAATGTGTTTTAGAAATTGCTAGTCTATCACCTTGGCTGTGTAAAGGTGTGAGATGGGTACACAGTGGGCCTATTTAGTGAATTTGTCCACCACCACGCATAGAGCATTGAATCTCCCAGATGTGGGTAATCTTTCAACAAAATTCATGGTTATCTCGGACCATGGTTTTGAGGGTACAGGCAGGGGTTGTAATAGCCCAATGGGGAGTGTATTATCAACCTTGACTGTCTGATCCACTTCACAATCTCTAAAAAATATTCTCAAATCCTTTTTTTGACCTGGCCAGTAGAAGTCCCTTTTGAGTCTGTGGCTTATCTTGTCAAAGCCCAAGTGGCCCCCCATGGGGCTGCTGTGCACCAATTGTAACAGTTTGGTGATCATGGTGGGGTTAGCAGGCACATACATCCTATTTTAGTATAACAAAATGCCATTTTTTTAAGTAGTGCTGGGGTAAACTCCCCTCTCAATGTTCTTGCCATAACCATTATGTTACCTCATCCATATCATAAAGAGACTTGATTTCAGTCACCCAATCCCAACTAGGAATAGAAATCATAACTATTGTATTCTCTGCTGTAGTCTCCCTTTAGGAAAGTGCATATGCAACTAGGTTTTCTTTTCCCTTCTTATACTCCACTATAAAATCATAACTCATAAGTTTGGAGATCCACTTTTGATGCATAGTTGTTCCTACCCTTCGGTCTAGTAGGACCTGAAGACTTTGGTGGTCTTCTGCTTTGACCACAAAGGATTGGCCCAACAAATAAGGTCGCCACTTTTGCACTGTTGAAAGTAGTGCCAATAATTTTTTTCTCATAAGTGGACAGATTTAGGGCCCTCCCTTTTATAAGTGCTTGACTGAAAAATGCAAGGGGTTTACCTTCTTGCATTAAAATAGCCCCAATGGCCTCCTTGGACGCATCAAATTCTATATTGAAGGGTAGTTGAAAATTAGGTAAGGTCAAGACATGAGGTTGAGTCATGGCTGTTTTGAGCTTTTCAAAAGCATCGTGGGCCCTTTCATCCCACTTGAACCAATCTTTTCTCAACAACCCAGTCAAACTAGAAGCAATGGCTTCGTCCCCCTTTCACAAACCTCCTATAATAACCAGTGAGGCCTGAAAAACCTCTTAAAGCCTTAATGGATTTCGGGACTGGCCACAACAGTGTGGCTTTTAGCATCTCAGGGTCAGCCCTAATGCCCTAGCCAGATATTTAATGGCCTAAATAAGCAATCTCCTCACACAGCTAAAGCAATCCTTGCTCATTTTGGGAAAAAAGTTGATTTTGCCTTCGAAGGTCAAAAGTCACCCTTAGGTGTGTTAAGTGAGTTTCAACATCCCTGCTATAGATAAAAATGTCGTAACAAAAATAAAAATGAAATGTCTAAGATGAGGTTTAAAAACCTGGTTCATGGGGCTTTGAAATGTCGAGGGTGCATTGGTCAAGCCAAAGGGCATGACTAGGAACTCGTAGTGCCCTTCATGAGTTTTGAACGCAGTCTTAGGCACATCTTCTGCTTTCACCCTAATTTGATGGTTGTCTGACCTCAAATCAAGCTTAGAAAAAATTTTGACCCCCATGTAGCTCATCCATCAACTCCTCCACTACGGGTATAGGATATTTATCCTTGATAGTGACGCTGTTTAGCACCCTGTTGTTCACACACAATTTCCATGTCCCATTTGCTTTTCTCACCAATAAGACAGGTGAGAAATAAGGACTTTGACTAAGACGAATGACCCCCAAATCCAGTAGTTCCTTTATTATTTTTTCAATCTCATCATTTTGAAAACAGGGGTATCGATAAGGACATACTGAAATGAGTCTAGTGCTAGGCTGTTGGTTGATAGAATGGTCTTGGGTTTGATTAGAGGGAAGGCTATTTGGAAAAGAAAAATTATCTGGGTACTGATTTAGTAGTTGCTGTATGGGCTCAGGTAAGGTTGGTGTTTGGGTGGTTGAGTTCTTTTCAATTAATTGAAGGAAAATGCCTTTGTTCTCCCGATGATTGGATCTGTTTACATACCCCTCCTCAATCCAAGAGTTGAAGGAAAATTGCATTGCCAATTCCTTAAAGTTCCATAGGATAAAGCCTAGCCCTTGAAGCCATTGCACCCCTAAAACCATGTCACATCCCACCAGAACCAGTAAATACAAATCCATGTTAAAAATCTGCTCTTGAATCATCATATTGACCCCTACCACTTTTCCCTCACTTTCCACCAGTTCTCCATTTGCCACTTTAACCTTCACTCTCTCATTTGTTGTGACTGGCAACTGTACCTTGGCAAGTAAAACTGGGTCCAAAAAATTATGCGTACTCCCTGAGTCAATCAGTATTGCAACCCCTTGACTGCCAATCCTCCCCTTGATACACATTGTTTTCGGGTTGAGTAAGCCTGTGATAGCATGCAGGGAGATTTCAAGACACTTCCCAGCCTTGTCTAGCCCTACCCCACCTTCTTGATCAGTCCATGTTCCTGACTCTTCCTCAATAGTCTCCACTTCTTAACTACTTCTTCAATTAAGTATAATTTTGGACTTTGACAACGATGTCCAAGTCTCCACTTAGACTCACAGTGATAACATAAGCCCTTCTCTCTTCTATCATTCATTTGATTATTACTAATTTTCTGCACAGGTACTACAACCCTTCTTGAGTTTTTGGGGTCATGGTTTTGAGGGTTTGGTTGGATTTTGAGTGAGGCTGGTTCATGGTGATAATTGGTGTGGTTTCAAGTTAGGAGTTTTTTATGAAGGGAAACGTGTTCTTCTTGTATTTTGGCAAGGATATAGGTTGAGGTAAGGTTGTTTGGATTGAACATACGCACTGGTAGTCATATTTCATCCCTTAGGCCACTTAACGAACAACTTAATTTGTACTGTTCCGATAGACTTCTACGTCTATTATAAAAGGGCTTCAAAGTGAACCTTGTATTCTTCCACTATCTCAACTTGTTTCAGCCTAGTCAATTTTGCCATGGGGTCATCATAACTGCTGGGCCCAAATCTAAACATCAATGCTCTCACAAACTTGTCCCAATCAGAAATCAAATCAAATTAATCTAAGTCTTGAAACCATACTAGGGTCTTGCCCTCCATATGGAAAGAAACTAGTCTCAAACGCTGATGTGTAAAGTATGATGGAATTTAAAGAATTGATTCACCTTATACAACCACCCATGCGGTTCTTCACCATGTAAAGTAGGAAAATCTAGTCGCACTGCTATTGGAAGTATTTCCCCTGTCTGTGGAGTCATCTGATCTTGTTTATATGCTTCTTCATGTCTGCCAGATCCACCTGACCTACGCTTGTTGTTTATGTGCAGATTTGTCGCAATGGAGGCAAACTGTTGCATCATGCCTTCCATTTGCTGCCTCATTGCTTGTAGCTCCACGTCAATAGTAGAAAATTGGGATTTTGACTGTTTGATGTGAGCCTCAGTAGTCTTCTTGAAGGCTTGAAGTCCTTCTTGAAGATCACTCGATCTCATGCCATCAACCATGGAAGCAGGGGAGGAACTTGTCTCTGGATACTACTTGTTACATTACAGATCAATGAGTAGTACAAATGGATGGGAAATTCTGGAAAATATGATGGATAATTGTAATATTGTATTGAATTGATAGTGAAAAATACTCTTCTTTAAGGGAGAGCTCTTCCAAATAGTTTGACAACATAGGAAAATTCTAGATGAAACAATAACCGTCTGCTTACATGAATTATAAAGCAAATGTATGAAATTACTTAACTATCCTTATACTAAGGCCTATGGCCCATACAGGAAATACTCAAATTAAACATAAGTAGTTGGTCCATCTTATTCCTTCATTAAGCCTAGCTTTATAGTTCGCTCCTAACCCATCTGGCCCGTTCTGCACCTTAGCTTCTAGGGTCTTCTACACACAAGTTCCCCATTCCTAAATACCAGTTCTGAAGTCTGAACCTTTAGTGTCGTTTCCCCTTACTTCCATTGTCCTCCATAGGAGTGTAACATTTACTTTGATTCGCAAGATTTTTATACTAATTGGCAGTGAGTTTGGGGCTGTGATTGGAGTTTTTTTAGTGATGACGTCACTAGAGTGGTAATGAGACCATTCTCTATATCTGGATCTCGTAACTATCTTCTCGTCATTGACCATGGAAAATCGTAGTGACTCAAAAATGAGTCCACATTTGAGGTTCTTCCATTTATGATTATGATTATTATTTTTCATCTAGATTTCTTTGCTACTTGTAGCTAAGTTGCTTCGTTTGCTGTCACTAGATCTCAATTTAAGCAACGTCTTGAAACCTTAGAATTTCATGGATTTGAATGATTAATTGTCGCAGCAGCATTATGAAGGCTATCACTAACTTTCAAGGACCAGAATAATGCCATATCTAATCCTAAGTAAAGCATTTAAAATTTCAAGGCTTTGTTGTCAGTTTTTAACTTTGGTGCACCGTGTTCAAAATAGTTTATACAAGTTCGAGGTGATAAGAGTAAGACATACTTTCTTTATGAAGCCTGTACAGATCTTTTTCTTGACTGCACGTGATCAATTATATGTTTCTTAATTAAATTGGCTGTTATGTTTATGACTAATGAACAAATTATGTAATGATACAAAGAAGGCCCAAACCATATCTGGGTCTATACTAAAAAAGGACCAGTCAATGTTGAAATTAGAACAGTGTGTGATCCCATTTACCACCTTTATATACACAATCTAAGATATTACAATCCCAACGGCTCAATTTCTAAATTGTAACAACTTCATGAAAAACCACATCTAAATCCATACTCTGATGGAACTAATTAATGTTGCAATTCAAGTCCCTTGGAATCATTATAAAGGGTTTGAACTTCTCCATTCGGAACAATGTGGGATCCCATTTACCACCTTCTTATACAGAATCCAGAGTTATACAAGTTATAATTCAACTGAACCATGGATATGATATATCCAAGTCTGAATGTCCTCTTGGCAGTAGAGCAGTGCTCATGTTTATGCCATTTTTGTGTGAAAGTGAATTTAATCGTGTTAATGAGATGGTTGTGTATGAGATTGATCAGACATTGTTTTTAACAAATAGTTTTGCCACATATAAGATATTTTCTCATTGTGCCAGTTGTAAACTCTATATCATCGCCCATTTAGTTTTTCTGCAGCCTTATCATATGGGATTCTTCAATGGTGATGGTTTTTATCAATAAGGCCATACTTATTCAATATGCACACTCAATGACCCTCCTCACTTTGCAGGTATGACTTTGTGAAAGTAAAATAGTGCACTTGCTCTTTCACTAAATTTGTGATGGTTTTGTGATTGTTAATAGTGAATTTTGTTTGTTGTTCTTCATTATCTTAGCAATTGGCAACCACCTTGCTTATACACTTGGGTCAAAGAATGGGATACACAAAATCTGAATCTATAGATATGTTGACGACTCTTCCAATTTCACTATTTTACAATGCTAACGTGGCATTTGCATTGGTGAGTTTAAAAGGAGTTAATATTCTGATGTATATCGCGATAAAGAGACTCACGCCACTTGTAGTCCTGGTTGCTGGATTATTTTCTGGAAAAAGGGAGACCTACGACACATGTCTGTGATGATGCTCTTATTTTATATATGCGAAGTTGCTTTTCATGGATTGATTATAGAGTTTTACTTCATGAAAGATTTCTATCCTATTAGTTTGGTAGGCGGGATTTATAAAATTATTTTGAAGGTGTTAGCTAATCGTATGAGTTTGGAGATGGATAAAATTATTTCTAAACCTCAAAATGCTTTTTTTCGGGGTTGGCAAATATTGGATTCAATTTTGGTTGCAAATGAGTGATTGGACAACCAAATGAGGGAAGGTATTCCAAGGTTTTTTTGCAAGTTGGACATGGAAAAGGAATATGACTACTTGTGTTGGGATTTTCTTTTTTATATGCTTAGAAGATGTGGCTTCTGAGATTGGTGGTGTGGATGGGTTAAATATTGTGTTTCGACCGCTCGGTTTTCTGTTTTAGTTAATGGCAACTCTTGTGGATTTTTTCAGAGTTCGACAAGGGGATCCGTTATCACCTTTTCTTTTCATTATAGTTATGGAGGTGTTGAGTTGCTTGGTGGAGGATGTTGTATGGGAGGTTTTCTTGCTGGTTTCTAAGTGGGAAACAACAATAATGGTGCTTTATCCATTTCTCACTTATTGTTCGTAGATGATACACTTAATTTTTTTGTGGTGCTGACATTGGACAGATTCAAGCTTTAAGGGCTATTCTATTGTGTTTTGAAGCTGTTTCGGGCCTTAAGGTGAGCTCAGGAAAGTCAAAATTGCTTCCGGCGGGGGATGTGGAGAATATTAACCTTCTAGCAGATTTTTTGGGCTGCAAAGTTGATTCCCTTCCAATGAAATATCTAGGGCCATTGGGGGCATCTTCAAAAGCAAAGAATATTTGGAATGGTGTTGTAGAAAAGGTTGAGAAAAGATTGTCGGTTTGGAAGTGGCTATATCTAACCAGGGGCGAGATTAACCCTTATTACAAGTACCATTTCCAATCTCCCTACATATTTTCTTTATTTATTTCCATTACCGGTGGGTGTGGCAAATCATATTGAAAACTTGTTTAGAGCTTTTTTGTGGGGTGGCATGGGGAAGAGAATAAATTTCATCTTGTAAGTTGGCAAAGGGTGAGCAATCCGATTGTGTTGGGAGGTTTGGGAATGTGAAATTTGAACATTTTTAATAAAGTTCTATTAGGAAAGTGGTTGTGGAGATATCAATTGGAAGGAGATTTGTTGTGGAGAGAGGTTGTTGATCAGAAGTATGGAAGTGATTGGGGGGTTGGCGTTCCAAGGAGGGTAGGGGGACTTATGGTATGAGCCTTTGGAAATTTATTAGAAAGGGGTGAAACATTTTTGAAAAACATCTTAAGTTCGAGGTTGGAGAGGGTGTAAGAATTCGCTTAGGGTTTGATGAATGGTGTGGTTAGAGAGCTCTTCATACTGTTTTTTCGAATGTCTTCAGCTTGGATGGAAATCAGCAGATTGCTGTCTCAGAGGTGTTGTGTCGTGCTAATGGGACTGTGCATTAGAATGTGATTTTTACTAGAAATGCACAGAATTGAGAAATTGATGAGATATAATGTTTTTTCAACTTTTTATATTCCTTGAAAATAAGAGGAAATGTGAGAGATCAAATGCTATGGAAACATGTGGGGAGCAACAAGTTTTCTATTAAATCATTTTATAAGATGTTGACAGATCAACAACATGTTTGTTTTTGTGGAAGAGTATTTGGAGGGTTTTTGTGCCGTCAAAAGTTATTTTTTTTACTTGGATAGCTGCTTTAGAGAAGATTTTGACTGTTGATAATTTAAGGAAACGTGGGATGATTATAATAGAGTAGTGTTTCATGTGTAAGAAAAATGGTGAATTGATTGATCATCTACTTCTATATTGTGAGGTGGCTAGGGAGTTATGGGTTGACATTTTTAGTAGAGTTGGATTGAGTTGAATTATGCCCAAGAGTGTGGTGGAGCTTCTAGCATGTTGGAATAGACATCATAATAGTTCTCAACTAGCACCGTCATGGAGGATGATTTCTTTGTGCTTAAATGTGGTGTTTATGGATGGAAATGAATGAGAGGTGCTTCAACAACAAGGAGCGAGATGTGGAGGAAATCTGGAATTTTTGTGTCTTCTTTGGTTCAGTGGTTTTATGCTATTGTACTAAAGGGAGGGAATGTTCATGAGTTTTTGTTTTCTTTTCAGCTTTCTAGAATGTAATTAGGTGCATCTTTTGTATACTTCCTCTATACATGGGCTTCGCCTAGTTTCATTTGATCAATAAAGTTAAAGTTTTTTATTTATAAAAAAAACAAAAAAATCTTTTCCAGCATGCCAATTGTATTTTGGTTAAACTTCATGTTAACATTGTAGAGTAGTTGTTTTTAACTTGTTCCTTTTATTTTGGTGTCTAAAGTTAGTTGCTTAGTTAAAGTTGTAATTGCAATCTAAAGCTTGAGTGGACGGTACAAACAACAAAGATTTCTTGATGTGATCTACTGTGGACAGTACTTAATATTTCAATCAGCGGTGAACACTAGTGATTTCATGATATGTAGTATATGCACCATAGAACGACTCCTATATTAATAAGCATGGGCTTAAATTCCTTTAAGGTAGGGGTGTAACCGGTCCGGTTTTGGATAAAATCTAGGACCGAACCGGTATGTACCGGTTTTGTATTTTTCAAAACCGATTACGCACCGGTTACCCTCCTAAACCGGTACTTCCGGTTTTACCGGTTTCCGGTCTGGTCCGGTCCGATTTTTTAGTTTTTTTGAAATGTAAATTTCACAATTTGTCATTAAAAATTTGTTTATAAAAAAAAAAAATTGATTTAAAAAAAAATGTTTTATACTTTTATTAATATATTAGACTATATAATAGTATTAATATTAGACTATTGGTATAGTTATAAGTTATATATTAGTATTAGTTATAAACTTTTAGTGATTTAGTATTAACATTTTATATAATAATTTATAAATTATAATAAGAAATTATTTCATATATGAATATATATGTTATATATAAAATTTCACATAAAAATTTATAATTATACATTATATATAAAACTTATATATATTAATATTTAATATATATAAAATATTTTGTATAAAACTTATATATAAAAATATTATTTTTTATTTTTTTTAATCAACCGGTCCGGTCCTGTCCAAAAAATCCCGGAACCGGTCGGTTTTTACGTTTTAAAAACCGGTTCCGGACCGGACCGGTTCAAAACCGGTAAAACCGGTCTGGTTTTCCGGTTTGAATTTACACCCCTACTTTAAGGAGATTATAAGCTTGTGACACTCAGGCATCATATCCTGAACAAAATCATTTTTTGATAAGTTCCTGAACAAAAGCTAACCCATGGGAGTAGTATGCAGACAATATATTGTCACAATCCAAGGATATCATAATTATTACTATGTTATCATCTTAAAGGTGTAATCATGATTGAAAGAGTGCCTTACCCAACTAGTTAACATTTAGGAACGTTGAATTATAGTTAGGTCTTTTGAAATTTAAGTGCTTTAAAGGAGCTCATATGTTAGATTTGTAGGCTCTAACTAAAAATTTGTTTTAAGTGCAGTGGTTTTTCCAAGTATTATGTTAAACTAGCAGAATAATCTTCATGACTATTATCTTCAATTAGTAAGTTCTAATATGTCGTGGCTTCTTTATTAAATTTCAGGTGTCTCTGAATCGACCGAAAGCTGCATGTGTTACCATTATGCTTCAGAAGATTGTGGGTGAGAAGGAACTTGCAAGCAGTAAGGTTAGGATGCTCTGAACCTACCTCCTCCAATGCTCGTCGTTAGATGATGCAGTAGGACACCAAGATCCTCCATGCATTTGGGTGAAGTTGAGTAGGGGCTAGATGGAGAAAATCTAGCACATTGTGAATCGAATGGTAGAAGGGGAGCCGAAGGCCGCTTGAGAACATGCTCTGATATAGGGCCACTTTTATGGTATAACCCTTGGAGTCCACCGCCCCTTCATGGAGCTCAGGCACTAGGAACTCGACGATGTCGGGTACCTTGTAGGTTGACTTCAACTACTCCAACTCACCTGAAGTCAATGCCGACTGCCAAGAACAACCATCAAACCATTGAGACTCAGTGCGAACCTCGGGAGGGTCGATACCCCCTGGGGTTTGGGAGGCGCCAAGAGGATTAACATAGTTGGAGCTTCGGGGAGTAGCATGGGAAGGGTTCTTGGGAGCCATGAGAACATGAAGATAGAGGAAAAAGAGGCAAGAAACACATAGAAGACTGAAAGGAAGGAAAACACAGAACATGCAAAGGATTCAGAGAAGGGAGACAATGGCAAAGAGTGCAAGTAGGCCCCATATGACGAAGGGGTCGAGGCTTAAATAGGCCCTCGCAACAGTTGGGATCCCAGATCGTAGGAACGCACGCACCCCATGAGACCATCAAGACGGACACGAATCCCGTAGCGTGTATGTACGATACGACGTGGGAGAGGAAGAGCCTCCTGACACCATTAATGCTAGGGAAACCGAGCCAGCGTGGATACTTAAAAAGAAGGATCATTCATGGGGGAGTTGTTAATAGAGAGTGCCATTTGTGCTTCTGAACATTGAGACAGTAACGAGTAAAGATGTGACTATTTTTTTCAGGAACTCCCCAACGAAAAATACACACTATACCTGGTAAAATTACAAGAGAGGAAAAATGTGATTGACTCTTTTCTTGAAAGATATGCTGCTTCCCGGTCGAGCTATCTTGTAGGGATCCAACGTTGATTTCTGATTGAAATGTCTGCTTCTTGTTCCTTCTATTCAATAAGAATACAAGAAGAGGAATAACTGCCCATTTCAAAGGCATGGAAGTTCAACAGACACAACCACATAAAGGAAGGAACAATAAGAGAAGGGTGAAAAGAAATTCTCACCGAACTAGTCCGATAGGAATTGGCAGGGTAACTTTAAGGGAATTTTCCTTCCTCTAGGCCCATGAAGAACCACGAGGGGCCTAACCTGACCCAATGATCCTTTTCTAAGGGAGTCCCTGCACCCCTTTGGAATACCCGACCCGCAAGCTAAAGAAATCTTTGAAGCAACCCCAACGTGGAAAAGATGAATGATAGGGACAAATGGGAGTCGACGCCCTGCCACCCCCGGTGACACCTAACACTCAAGGATCTGTACCTACAAGAGAGCGGAAAATGTGGATGGCCTTTGATACCCTGTTAGAGGGTATGAGGGAATGCAATGCCTTCCAAGCTCCACACCACATTAAATGATCCTGACAACTCAGTAGAAAAGATAAGAACTCCTTGACAAGGAGGACGAGATGTCTCCCCCGCAACCTCGTATAAAAGCAGACCCCCTAGGTACGAAGAAGTCTCTCTAACCTCTCGCACTCTAGTACAAACTACTAAGGAGTTTTACTGACTTAAGCATTAGAAGTTCTCTGGCCACCACTGAGCCCCTTATGTTTTTTTGAGTGTGCAGGTATAAAGGCCCAGACTCGAGTTATTGAAACCAGGCTCAAAGGTGTACGAAATACAACGTTAACATATAGACTAAGTGATTAAAATGATTATTTTAATAGTTTAGATATAGGAATAGATAATACAATGTGGGTTGTATTTGAAATAGGTTATGTAAAATAGAAAAAAGTGATTTTTATCGTTAAATTTACTAAATTTTTGTAGTTTGACAACCTGTCGATGACTGCTATTTGTAGATGCTCGTTTTTAAGAAAACGATTCTTTTAAAAAATTTCAATTGTGATCAAATGTAATAACATTAAGCCATTTCAATTTATGAGATAGTTTTTAATAATTATTATTTTAGATTCAATATTCTCAGAACATTGAGGTGTAAATAACACATTCACGTTTTGATTTACGGGAAATATTTCAATTTCAGAAGAAAATTTGAAGTTTTGACTTGTACATTCCTCTTGCAGCCCAAGGAGCTAACACGAAATCGAACATAATGAATGGAGCATTGCTTTTAAGAACTCAGGAAGATTTTGGCAAAATCTTGAAACCAAGACACGGACAATTACTCAAAGGGAAAGGGGTCAGATCCAGCCACTAGGTAGGGGCCGCCAGCTTGTCATCCGGCGGGAAGGGGGCAATCACAATTTTTATTTTTTGAAAAATAAGTTATTATAATTTTATTTTTCATTTTAAAAAATAAGAGAAAAAAAACGGTTTTTATTTATAGACTGCCACGTGTCTTCCGTTTAGTATAATGGAGGAAATTTGTCAAAACATAAGCTGGTATTTATTTAAAAATAAAAAATAGAACACCTGATAAAGTATTCCTTAAATAAAGTTCCAATTGAAACAGATCATGTAAGAAATGTTCCCTTAACATTCCTTCTCAACTCGGTTGATCAAATAAAAAACCATAAAAAAAATACCCAAAATTACAACAAATAATAAGACAGGAGCTTCTCATAACATCTTCAGAGTCATCATTGATACTTATTCTAGAAATAAAATATATAGCCTATCGCCTCAAGGTGTGCAGAATGTACTCAGCATACAGGTCCCTGCATCAATTTTAACGTACCAACTTTAGTTTGTGCAAGTGTGGAAAATTGCTCAGCAAATCTCCCATGTTGCTAGACTTACATTGAGTACTGGATGGCTTCAATGGCAGTTGTTGAAGGTAAAAAGTCATTGACTGCAACCTCTTTGTTCTCATTCTTCTTGTCTGTCAAATATATCACGAAACATCCCAATATTATACATTAACATCAAATAAACTTACAAATCTAAAGTTGGGAAACAAGTTTTAGATGTAATAGTTTGAAAGGTTACAGTCTTCAAAGAAGCGGCGGATCTCGGACAAGCGATGAGGGGCAAGCTCTTTGATGTCAGTATAGTGCTTATACTCTGGATCATCAGCACACACTGCAATTATCTTATCATCTTTCTCTCCCTGGGTTGAAGGCACAAAGCTGTTATTACCAAACTACGACATGAAATTCCAAATGTTCTGTTTGTTCAGCTCTTTGAAAGTGTACCTGGTCAATCATAGGCATAAGTCCTATGGCTCTGGCTCGGAGAAAGCAACCGGGAAGGACGGGCTCCTATTCAAGTCACAGATGGTTTAGGATGGTATTGTTAACGTGAAGCTCAAACATGCAAACACCAAGAACTCTAGTAAATTGACAACATAGTACGTGGTGACAAATTCATCACTGGCAATTTATTTGGTAGATTTGTGACAAATTTGTTGAACTACTGCAATGGCTTGGAGAAAAGTGCAAAAAGAAGAAGTGAAGAGCAATGTGCACTTTGTGTCTCAATATATGAAAAACCCAGGAATTTACAGTTTGTATTCAGGGATCTCTGGAAATGGAATATATAGGTAAATATTGGAACGTTCTACAATAAATTATTCTTTTGTATACTCAATAAGAAATATGTCAAGAATTTAACAATATCAGAATTATCTAGAAAATATGATAGTGAGATTTGTTTTTCAACACTCAAAGAACTGAGAAATGAGAATTTTCTATTGAATACATAAAATAGGAACACTAAAAAATTACCTGCATTAGAACTAAAACATCCAATGGGTCATTGTCTTCACACAATGTGCGAGGAATGAAACCATAGTTATGAGGATATACTACTGACGAATACAAAATACGATCAACCTGAGCAATTGATGCAGATGGTAAGGTCAATCTGATGGAAGATATCTAATCAAAGTACAAGGTAGCAAAATGCAAGAACTAAGATTCTCCCGGAGTAGAAGTATAAATCAAAAACCCTTCCAAAGATCTTACAGTCCTCATTCAGCAGAAACAGCCAAAAAAGTATTTGGACTGGAAGCATTTTGAACCAACCTTTTCTAGTTAAGTATGCTTCAACGCAAAGCCGAAAGAATATACTTTTCAGACTAGCACTAAAATCTTCCATTTAAGAGGACGAAATGGTCAATACCTTAATTAGTCCTGTCTTCTTGTCAAGCTCATATTTCACCTTACTTCCCTTTGTGATCTCAACAACCTGTATCATTCCAATTAGTAATACAACAAAGAGATACATTAGAAAATGTGCCTGAAGAAAACGAGTTTCGATTTAAAAGTTGAAAATTCTTGCTAGGAAAGAGAAAGTACTGGAAATTTAAGAAGGCTGAGAAAAGTTGGCAGCTGGGAAATGGAGTCTAATTGATGTTGAGAATAATTTGCAAGGAAAGGGGTGATGGTCACAAAATTAGCCTGCAGCACTAATGTTTTACCCACTGGGATAAAAGGGAACGCTGCTGGATTGGGTTGCACGGGAATGACCATAAAGAAGGTGTAATTGCTTTGATAATTCTTATTGGACAAGTGATATTTGCATGCTGGGAAAGAGTTAGAGATTCATAAAGAAACAGAAATTACTGTGCTGAGATGGTGATCTTAACTGCATGCTAGAAATCTCACTTGAACATTCTTTTAGCATGTTACCACCCAAAAAATAAAAAAGCAAAGTTAATATCTTCTAGTAGGTCCCCCATCTAAAATTTGAGGGAGATTTTGGTTGCATTATTGGATGCGCTACAATCAATACAGAAAATACAGAAAAAAAATAAGGCAGACAAAATTCAAGGGCTGAACATGTTTATTCCCTTCACTAACAAAGCACTTCATATTGTAAAGCCAAGTTCGAAAACATACACAGTTGAAAACATTAGGTGCTCCAGGTCCTGCAGACAAAGTTTTATGGAACAGAATTAGTACCTTTAAGTTTATATGAACACTGAATATAGTGGGTTTATACATACCAATCTCGAGATCATGCCAAGGGTGTGCAGCAACTGATCTCCTTGACAAAGATGAAAGGATTCTCTCATTCAATCGGGGAACTGAACGTTGAGCATGATTTTCTTTAGCTTCACTTTCATGTGCCTCGTCACTCATCTCTAATAAGATGCAGAAAAAAGTATCACATGGAAAGCTTGATAAAATATTAAAATTAACGAAGCTGTGGATTCAAAAACTCTGGTTCTTAAATCAGGATGACAAATATGAGAATTAATTATTTCAGTTGCAGGAGGTGGCAATGCCATAATCCTTATGCAGTCTGATATTTAGCAGCCAAGATTATATACAAATCACTCTAGAAGCAAATGACATTCAGATCAAAGACACTTCCTTTTTGTGAAAATAGAATGTAAGGTGATATCGTGGATCAAGAGCCCATTACAAAACATGTGTTTGTGTGTGTGGGCCTGATCCAAAATAACCTCATTAAAGGCCCATATGTGTCATTTGATTTTATGGAGTCTACCAATGAAGTCATTCAAAATGCCTGGCATCAATTAGTATGATCGAGGATGATTAAATCCAGAATACATACAAGCCGGTGTGGAAGACATACTCTCCACACAGCTGATATGGCAAAATTTGATTTGTAAGAGATGTCTAAAATTAAAATCTTTTACTAATCAAATTATAATATGTCAGCAGTGTGGACCGGCTTGCAAGTGTAACTTTTCAAATCTTATACCTAAGCAATACCCGTATTTGAATTGAAATATTTTGACATGTCTTTTCTTTTTTTATATACATCTTTTATTATCATCAGCCCGAAACAAATCGGTGATGAATTTTGGAAGTTCTGTAGTGAAAATGAAACAGAATGAATTAATCCACAATTATCTTAAAGGTATACGAAACTTTCTAACCATTGTGCTTAGAAATTGAGACTCGAGTGTTTTAATAAATAGAGTTATGCTATATACAAGTCTAGTGTGTAACATACCACTTACTGTGGACCCATTTTATTCATAAAAAATGTCAAATTACCAATACTGACATGATAGGCTTCCATATCATCTTGGCATGCTTGGAACATCAATAAATAGGTTTGCAAATTAAAGTTATTCTTTGGGAATTCACCTCCCTAACTATAAAAAAGTTGCGATATACCTCATTTTTCCTTTTAAATTAAAAGATAAAATTACATCAGAAAAAGCAAACCTAATAAATTATATCTATTAAATTAAAAGAAATACAAAATTTTCAACAAACGTTTTTTAAAATAAATATTTTTTAGAAAAAAATTCTTAAAAAATCACGTTTGTTACTTTTTATATTTTTTTGTTTTGAAATTAATTTTCAGTTTTTATGTTTTTAGTTCTTATTATTGTTTCTTTAAATTCTCAACCTTATTTATTTAATTTTTTGTTTGAATTACATATCAAGAGCATTCATATCAACATATAAATTAGAGGGGCTACATTGTAATTTCTGAGAGTCTGAGGTGGTGATTGTCAAAATTGATGGCAGAATATACAAAATGGAAATGGATCCACCATATTTAGGTGCAGATTATGACTTCAGAAATCTACTGTACATACTACTAGGAGAGATCAATCATGACACCTACTCCAACATATGACAATAATCCCAATACAAAGAACTTTATTACGACTCTGCGTAAAGCAAGTAAAACCTAAGAACATATGCGAAATCTGGTATCTGGAAAAGGCGATCGAGAACATGCGATCCAAGAAAAAGACGGAAACGTAGTAGTGCAAGAAAAAAGAAAAAATCAGCAGAAACATACCGAAAAATGTGGTAGATCGTGGGAGAGCTAGAAATATGGTTTTGGAAGAAAGGAGAGATAGAATATAGATGGGCGGAGGTCTTAACCCAGCACTACGGCCTCTCACATTTATAGAGAGAGAGCGAGAGAGAGAGAGGGATGGGGTTGGTCAATTCTACGAAGCCCTGCCTAGTGTCCGTTGGGGAGAGAAGTTAGCTGCGTCTTCCACATGCTCTCCCCTCCAAATTTTCAGTTGGTTATTCTATTAAAATAGTCCCTGTACTTTGTTTCTTGTGCAGATTAATTGATAAATTTTATACTCTTTTAAGTTCTTAACTTTATTAAAGGGTCGCTGCATGGCCACCCACTTTTTTTTTTTTTTTCAATTTATTGTGATAGTTTTTAATTTAAAGAAATAATAGTTGTAATTATAGAGTACGTTGTGTATTTTTTTTAACATGTATATAAGAATTATATAAAAAAGTGCATAAATGTTATGTATTTATTTTAATAACTGTATAAGAATTATATAATAAATTAATTTTTAATAATAAATTTTATTTTTTAAAATAAATCGATGATACGAATATAATTTATGATTTTATTTAATATTATTTTTTAATTTAAAATATATTTTTTATTATTTTTATTTATTTAAAAATGTATCAACATCGCATTGATGGTAATGATGTAGTGTATAGCTAGTAGGTGGCAGTCTTCATTGCTGGAATTGACCTGATGTAAGACAATTAGGAAAATGTTTTATTCTTTTAATTTAGAGCATTTTATTGATTAAATTTATCTTTAAAATTTAGGACAGATTTAGAAGATGAAATAAGAATTTTATATTTTATTTTAATATTTAAAATATTATATTTTAGTATTATTATTGTATTGGAATTTAAAAAAATTGAATTGAGATTTGAAAAAATTAAATTGTTTATTATATTTTGTATAAGAATTTAAAAAATGTATAATGATGAGATGAGATGAGATGAAAATTTTGTATCTAATCTCATCTCCCAAACCTGCCTTTAGTTAATATCATATTTTTTTTATATTTATATATTTCATTTAAATTCAATCTTTATATTAAATTAATCATTCATTCTATATATATTAATAAAATATTATTAAATTAATAATTATTTTATTTAATTTATTTACATCACATTTTATAATTATACTAATTTATAATAATAATAATTATATTCTAATTAAATTAATATTAAAAAAATCATATTTTTAAATATCATTTAATGCTAATAACAAAAAATCGAGATTAAATTTATCTAAATTTTTATCTAAATTTCTTATTCATTGGCAAAATATTTAACAATTTACCCATTTCGGTGTCAATAAAAAATCTGCACCTACAAGACCTTTTAAGATCCAACGCCATCTTAGTATGTCTAGCACTTCCAACATTTGATAAATCTGCACTTACCATGTCTAGCAACATACTAGTATTCATGTATATATCTTAATTTCCCTCACGTACATAAAATAACACTACCAGGTGTTTCCATGGGTCGTGGAGGGATTACGAATTGGGAGTGGGAGTGAGAGAGAGACAGAGAGAAGGTGGAGAAAGAGTTACGGGAGAGAAATATTCCGCGTTTTGTTGCCGTTTTCGCCTGTGTAGTTGGAGTGAGAAATTATTATTTTAATGTTTGATAAACCAATTGTGGTTCTTTATATTTAGTCAATCATTGTAATAGAAATCTAAATTATTTTAAAAATGACTAATCTAATATGTAGAGTCTTTTTGATACAAGTTATCTAAATTTTAGCTATCCTTTCATTTTGGCCAAGTCAATGAAGATACTTTTATATACGCTATATTCTATTCAACAGTTTTATATCACAAATCAGTCAGGCGTCGATTTATTTTTTTAATTTTTTTTAAAAAAGTATGTGGTTTAGGACTTTTAAGTAGAATAAGTTTTGATTTAGATACCAAAATTTTCTCAACTCTATTCCAAGCCATCTACACTATTATATATTATCTATATGATATAATTTATTTTAAGAAATAATTTTTAAAATTTATATTTTATGACTATATGAATAATATATGACTATATATTTTAAAATAGCATTTTTGGAATGACTAATACCTTACAATTGGCGGCGAAAAGCAATGCATAAAATTCTCCTCCACAGAACCACTAGTTTTTCGACGTTCAAATGGCGACAGAGTCCATGTGATACGGAATAAATTCCAATGCCGGGAAGATTTGCACTTGCTCGGGGGATTACAATGTCCGAAAACTGAGAACCTCTAATAAATAAATAATTATATTATTGGTCCAAATTTCTTCACACCACGTTGCCGCTTGCCTGCACGTTTCAAAGGTTGCCAATGGCACTAATCTCAAAAATACTAGTTTCATAACGTGCCCTTATCATTAGTTCGCACTTAGTTTTTTAGTCAAATTAATGTAAATTTAATTTTAAAAATTGGGTTTTCCATCGTGTGGATTCTTCAAATCATTTCAGGCTTCAGCATTGGTTCAATTAGACAGTCGGAATAATGTTTTTACAGCAAAAATAAATTAATAAGCACGTACCTTTTAAATATAAGCGAGCTTATTTGGATGATGAGATGAGATAAGATGATTTTAGATTAGTTGAATAAAATATTTTTAAAATATTATTTTTTAATATTAGTATTATTTTAAGATTTGAAAAAAATTAAATTGTTTATTATATTTTGTATGAGAATTTGAGAAAATTATAATGCTGAGATAATATGAGATGGATTGAGAGTGTTTTTATATCCAAACGAGGACGAAATGTGGTGTTCCATTGTTCGCTAAAGAGCCTGATGATGATACGTAATGTCAGAATTTCTAGCCGGTCGGCAACTTGATATTACTGTCTGATCTATGTGTGTAATCATGAATCGAATACGTGGTAAATAAATTAAGTAACATCAAAATAAGTAAAAGTTTAGTGAAAAAAAAAATTAACTACTAATTATACTAGAAGTTTAAATAGGTAAAGGTTCATCCATTAACAATAATAATATCCACATGTCATTGTTATCTCCCAAATAATCTTATACAACACCATCTGTTCATCACTTACGTCCATGTACGATAACTCGAACATAGTTTGTCGTTTGACTAAATAGTACATCTTAATAAAATATAAACAACAAATAACGGAGATAGGCCTCCGTTTCTATGACTTGGGCAGAATCAGTCCTCCTTCCACCGGAAACTCTTCTTACTCTATGTCTGCATCAATGTCTACAATTTTGATAAACGAAACCATAGGTATGTTAAACATCTATGACAATACTACTAATGAGAGACAAGGCAAATGAATATACATGCAATGTTTTATGTAAATGGACTGGGAACACATATCTTTATTATGCATGGCGAGGAACCACAATCTAGGTAAAACTCAAGTATATAAACATGATGAGGAATCACCCTCTGAGAAAATCTTATGCATACATAAATATCACCAAGGCGAGGAACTACCGTCTTATCAAAGCACATAAAATTCATCATATCTCATGGTATAAATACCAAGTAAGGAATCATTCCACCATTAAACCCGGAGAATCACTCTACTTAGTCAATGTGCAAACTGATCCACCAATTTCAAATCATTCAACATGGAGAATCGCTCAACTCGGTTAACACACCCGAAGACAACATACATGATCAACCTGGAGAATCTCTCTACTCGATCAACCGACTGAAAGACAACATACATGATCAATTCGGAAAGTCTCTCTACCCGTTTATCAAGTGAAGCCAATCATATGAAGACATTCCAGCCCGATCGTCAAGGGGACTCTCTCTATTCTTATGAAACTTGTGGCAACGTGCTGTAGGAATGGCACAGGGACTCTTCGACACACGGTAATACTCACGCACCCAAAAATCACAATCACAACCAACCCACACCATTCAAACTCAAAATCTCAAAATTACAGTGTAAAGATAATCCATAAACATAATAGAGAAGATATATATTATTTTCATGTAGAAAAAATGGGAGAGTTACAGTAATGAAAAGTCTAATATTACAATCATACTCACAAAACATTACCCCACATTCCCAGTACATTCTTAGGAGCTAACCTACATGAACAATATTAAAATACTACGGTCGCACTGGTGCTGCTCTCTCTGTCGCACCCTTGAAGTCACTTGATTTCTTTGAAGACTCCAACTACAAAGAAGATCCAACACTTTGGGTGGGACCAAAGCCTTTTATAGGGTGGGACCATCAGGTATCATTCTCTCTTTTATCACCTAGTACTAGGATGTGTCTGCCAGGCTTTCTACATAGCGATGTTCGCCCTACTTTGGACTAGCTGCACATTGCTAGACCTGTTGCCTCATCCTTCACCGTACCTTGCCCATGGGAAAATGTCTCTTCCCTTGCTTCTACCCAGTCCTCACACAAAACATTTTCATTAAAACCTTTTACCTCAATTTTTGTATCAAACAAAATAAAAAAGATCTTCACGAAATAAAAAAATAAAAAACTCACATAAATTTTCTTCATAGAACATGTTTTTAATAGGCCCACTATTTTTCATACCCCAACAAAAAATATAACAAATACCTTGTCAGCCCAAACATAGTTTTGCAAACCCGTAAACCAACATTTAACAGTTTCATTAGTTTGCTAGAAATCTTACATCTAAACATCCCCTAGTGATCATGCATCACCTTCATTATTTTTTAACCCAATGTAGAACTTTAACACAATTAATCCAAGGTGCAAAAGATCTAGAGCATGAGCATTTATCATGCATGCTTGAGTTTCTCATATGGGCCAAACTATGTAACTAGAAGTTCTAAAGCTTGAATCCACATGCATGTGCTCATTCGTGTTTAAACCATTAGTTTAAGTAAGGAATTGAAGAGATGATGAACGTGCAAGACTTAGATCAAACATTCATTTAGTTTTACGTTATAAATTTTGGATGAAAACGGGTATGGGAATATGAATCGATGCTTATGTGATATTGTTTTAAAGGAAAAATGTCCGAACCTACATAAAGGCCGGTTATGGCTCATGAAGGTTAAAATGGTGTTTTGAATGGAGAAATATAGATGAGCATGCATGTCTAAATCTTGATGTTAAAATGAAAATTTGAAGACATGAGATGAGATTTGGTTATTTGGCCAATAAGTTAAAAATAGGCCAAGGTTGTCCAACCAACATGCATTAGGATATATTATGTATTTAAAGAAGAACATTTTAAGTAGGAGGATAGATTGACAAACTAAAATGAAAATAGTGTAAAAAGTTTCCTTAGGGATTTCGGCCGTAGTGAAAATCCTAGGCTTGAATGTCTAAAAATATATATGAAAAAATAAGGAATGTAGGAAATAAATAAACCAAGAAAAGAACATCACATATGAGTTTCTAAAATCGGGTCTAAAATGTAAATTTTGAGAAATTAGTGGTCAAAATGCAAATACCAAAAACTTTAGGGGTCAAACTATAATATTTAAAAGTTTAGGGCATAATATAAAATCAAAAGGTTTAGGGGCTATAACGTAATTATAAAAAATATAACATGTATATATTCACTCTAAGTCCATCTTTACGTATGATTAGATGAAAATTGTGCCAAAAGATACCTAGTGAGGCAATACATCGAGCACTAGCAAGGAAAACCTAAGTCCATCTTCAAGTATGAATAAGCTCTTTTATAAATGTTACCTGATGTTTTATTACATATATAAACCCGATTGCATATGGTTCTTTTCTTAAACAATTGAGTTTTATGTGTTTGATAAGAGGGTGTTTCCTCGCCTTAGTGATAATTAAGTATAATTGAGATTTGCTTAGAGGCTGATTCCTCACCATGCATAAATGTGTTCACAAATCATTTACATAAAACAGTACTTGCATCTTCACTTGCATTGTCTCTCATTCATAGTATTGTCATAGATGTTTAACCTACCTATGGTTTCGTTTATTGGAACCATAGGCCTTGATGCAAGCGTAGTCCAAGATGAAATTTCCGAGGAATTGACCCTACTCGAGTCATAGAAACAAAGGCCTATCTCCACTACTAGTTAATTGCACTTGTGAAAATGTACTATTTAGTCAGGCGACTAATCGTTTTTGGTATGTCGTACCTGAATGAGAGTGATGAATAGTTGGTGTTGTATAAAATTATTTGGGAAGTGACAATGACTAATTGTGACGCCCCCAACCCCTGCTTGTGATTTGCAGTAATTGAAGCATTGAGAGATGCAACACTGGGTTACATACTCCTCGTTCATGATAGTTAACATGCAATGCACCTAACAGGTTTCTAGAAGTATGAATAAATCACAGTAGAAAAATAACACGGGCTTGAGCAATAAACATGGTACCAAATCAAAAGTCTATTATACCCCAAAAGATTATGTTCTTACCATTCATACATCAAAGTAGGATCCTAAAATATTGACCCGTCATAACCTCAAAAGATTAGCATATTGTCTCATTCTACATAGTTAAAAATATTATCCTACTCCTCCTATGAGCTCCTGACTCTCTACTAGCAACTTCAAAAAAATTTCCATAAAACGATTGATAAACTTGAGACAATTCTTGAAGGTGAGTATTTCTTCCACTGCCAACGACCAGTAGGGCTTTGACTCACTAAAAAATGAGCAGCACAAAGGCTGTCTCAAGTATAGGAGGATGTCGCGTAATAATTAGGAATAAATTCCTAGATCGTCTCCTCAGGAAAAGTTACTTAAAACCAAACTCGTTTAAAATGGTGAAAATATTCATAAAGAGAAAATAAAAATGTTGATATGTGTAATGAATGGAAGAATGCAACGGGAATGAAAAGGGCACTAGTCATGGACTAGATTCATATTTTTAGATTTTTTTGAGTGTCGAAATGAAATGTAAGAGACTAGCAAATTGAAATTAACAATCAAGGAATCAACTAAGCTAAACAATCTCAATTAATAAGAAAATTAATTAATAAAACCAAAATTAATTCAGTCCTAATTAACCTAATATGCAATGGAACTAAAAGTTTAACAAAATTAAACCAAGAACTAAGCTAGATTAGAAAATAATTAATGCAATATGAGCTGAAAATTGAAAAGCCCCAAAACTAAAATTCTATGGTTCATCCTTGCATTTAAATCATAAATTATCAAAATCAATCCATAATAATTGTAATGTATATTTAATGGAAGCTTAAAGAAGCAAGAAAAATAACTAACATCAAGGAAAATAAACGGCAAATAAAATGCCCAAAGATCTAAGCCAAATATCTCAAAATATATCATAAATTTTAAACTAAAATTAAATAAATAATAGAGAGTGGAAAGAGCAAGCCAAATGAATGGAGATGAAGATGGAAAGTAGTGAAGGAGGCTAGAGAAACTACAGTTTGGACCCCTCGAGGTTCTTCAAGCCGCGACGTTCTTCCCTCCGTGCATCCGTTTCTAGCGAGCTATTCAAAACGAAAAAGAAAAAACAATTTCCTCTCTCGTTCGCGTCGTCCAAAACTCCTCATGAAAAAAAGGGATTCTTGCTTTTTTTCAAAATGCCCGTAGCGTCTCGCTCCGTTGTGTGCGTTTATTTTTTTCTTTTTTCCGTGTGTTGCCCAGCGTGCGTTTTGAGAAAGAACCAAAAAAACTCTTCCTTGCTTCCTTCCAAACACCAAGAGAAAAAGATATGTTGGGTTGCTTTTTGACTTGCCTTTGGGTGCCTTGACTTTTCTCATGCTTTTACAAGGCTTGGAAAGAAAAAAGAAAAAAAAAAAGAAAAGAAAAAAAGAAAAAAAGAAAAAAAAAAGAAAAAAAAAAGAATATAAAAAATGTGTTGTGCATCTGAAGAAATATTGCCCAATTAAATCACAAGTTATAAAATTAAGCATAAACTATGCTATAAATCAATTTAAATCACAACCCGAATTTATGCATCTTAATCATTTTTCCATCTAAAACCAATAATAATGTAATGAAATAATTAAAATATATTGGTTCTAGATGTATAAAATATGCAATAACTCAGCTCAATCACACCCCCAACTAGCGTTTTGCTAAACCTTGAGCAAAATAGTGAAAATTAATTGAGATGAATATTGCATAAAAATCGAAATCCAAATAGAAGCAATCAAACACAATTATGAATTCTCACAAAAGTGACACATTACTACTCAACCCCAAGGGGCTATACCCGCCAAGACTATCTCAACAATATTTCACATAGAATTGAGGCAAGTGTATCAGAACTCAAATGTGTGTGTAGAGTTAAACTGGCTGTGTGTTGCTCATTACTAGCCATGATTTGTCATATGATTTTTCAACCTTAAGATTAATTATTGCTGATTCTAACTACCTCAAAGCCCAAGGGACTAGCAGTTTTCACGCCAGCTCTGCTTTTAAAGGTTGAACACTCAACCCCCAAAGTCTTGGGTAACTGTTTTTAGCCCTTAATTTAGGAAAGATCCATAAATCGTTTTCATCTTTCTTTTTTTTTTTTTCTTTTTGTTTTTGTTCTTTTGTTTTTGTTTTTGTTTTGAAAAAAAGGCTTGGTAATCCTGCAGTTTACTTCTCCTGTGTTAAATCAATGAACAGTAAATTGAGGAACACTACAAATATAAGCATGTGCAAAATGTCCTTCAAAACTTGCCATTTGTTCTACAAAAATCTCACCAAGTCTCATTTCAATGAGTATAGCATCCCGGTATTTCAAGCTACACATCAACAAAATATGATGCATAAAAAATCATGCTCTATGCTCAAGCTTGAAAATAAATCTTCTCAAAAAGAATTCCGCTCAATCACTCCCCCAAGATGCTCAAATTTCACAAAATGTTAGAAATAGAGTGTGTGTCAATCATTTCTGTATCAATGCACATCACATTAATGCAAAATTATGTTATCCGGTGCACACACGCTACCCCCCAACTAGTGAGAGACATTGTCCTCAATGAATTGAACAAAAGAAACTAAATTGCACAGGAATAAGTAAGCAAAACAGACAACCTAGCATGTGATATAAAATCAAAGAAAAAAAAATTAAAGAAAGTCGTAAAGGGAAGAAGAAGAAAGAAAAAAAAAATCAAAATCAAAATCAAAATCAAAATCAAAATCAAGATACTTTCCTGGGGTCTTGCACAAGCAAGATCTCTTCGTTTGGATCAAAGGCAGTCATAAAGGGCTTCAGACATTGTCCATTGCCAGTGAAGTTATTGCCATTCTTCGGATTAACAATATCTACCGTCCCGTGAGGATGAACCTTCTTTACAATAAACGACCCACAACATCGGGATTTCAATTTACCAGGAAAAGTATGTAAGCGACAGTTGTAAAGAAGAACTTCCTGACCAAGTGTGAAATGCTTGGGATAAATTTTCTGATCATGTAGAATTTTCATATGTTCCTTCGCCAACTGAGCGTTGTCATAGCCAACTGAGCGTTGTCATAGGCATCTTGATGAGCTTCATCCAATTCATTGATCTGTAATTTTCTCAACCCTGAAACTTCATCAAGTGAAATGTTAACATATTTTGTGCAGTCTTGTCTTAGCACATAAGCACATTGAAAAAATACCACGTTGAAACCATGAACAAAGAATTTATGCAATAATTTTTAATAGATCAATTAGCAGTGCAAAAAAGACTTGAGGCTCCGTATTTTGCGAGAGGCTAGTTGGCGATTTTCAAGCAATTGGTTTGGCGATTTTGGTTTGCCAATTTGAGTGTGTGTTTAGGGTTGTGCATGGCAGTCGCCGGTGGCCGCCAAGCCACTTTGGTGGTCGCCTCACGTCAGCATTCGTTTGTTGATACGCTGCTTGAATCTCCACAACCTCTTCTATAGGTGGTGGTGCCTTTTCGGACTCATGAAAATTTAGAAGGGGAGGTGTGCGTGGTCTTTTTGAAGGTTGAGATTGATCGTTTAGCAGTGTCGTTCTAGTTTTCGTTGGTTTTGAAGTTCTTACACCAGCGACCTTCTCTTGATTCCATTCGCTCCTTCATCAGAAAAAGATGGGGTCTATGTCATCAGCCGGTTGTTTCATCGATGAGAAGGCCCAGAAATGTCTTTATTCGTATGATGACAGAAGAGGACTTTGTAAAAACTTTTGCTAGAGAATCATGTGAGATTGATGGAGTTCAATACTGACCTTTTCATTGGACTACAGATTTTCTTGAGGATCAGGAACCAATGTGTGTTCCAGTATGGATCACATTGCTGAGGTTGCCTCCTAATTTTTATCATGAATCATTGCTGTGGAGCATCACAACACCGATTGGTCGATCCTCAAGCATGATAATCCAACAGGGTGTGCTACTTGTACGGATGGGGCAAGAGTTTGTGTGGAGATGGACGTGACCCTGGAACCTTTGACAACAATCTGGATGGGGACTTCTTTAAATCCACAGAGTTTCTCTCAAGAAATTGTTTTCAAAATGTTACCAGCCTATTGTATGAAATGTCATGTGCAAGGACATAATGCAAGGACTTGTAAATGGGAAGAAAAGAGTCGTGATGGGCTTTAGAAAGGGCGAAAAGTGAATGTAACTTGGTTTCGAAAATGAAAAAATGAGGAAAAACCAATTTTGCAACGGGGTGAATCTAGTAAGATGGGAGCGATGACTTTGACGACTTAGCTTAATACTAAGGAGAATGTCCCAACCATTGATGAGACTCGGAGTATGATGAATAGCATGGAACCAAATAGCGATATGGAGAATACAGATGTCGACCTTTAAAAAAATGATTTTGTTGGTGCAGGAAGTGTGTTGGGTGCAACAAGGGATGTGAATGTTAGGGTGAATGTCTTGCTGCAGAGTGAGAATGGAGTTCCTGATTCTATTGCATTACCGATGGGAAGTGTGATGGTGGAGGACAAGGAGGTGGTTAATATGGTGGATGAACAACTGGGTGATGCGCCTATTGCTCTAAGGGCTGAAAAGTGTGGAAAATGTGGTACATCAAGAGGAAGTGTTGAGAGGTGAGGAGCTGCTCAGAAGGGCAGAGGATTTCGATCTTCAGGACTGCTCGGATGCTGAAGCTGAGGGGGTCTCTACGCACTTGGTAAGTCAGTTACCGAATGTGGAGGAGGCACATGATTTTGGTCAGCATGTGAGTTTGGAGTTAGTGGAGGGTGAGTTAGGGTAGATGGACATGCATATAGTTTTGGAGGGTAGTAGGGAGGGTTTGGAGGGTGGTACTTCAATTGAGAATATTGGTGATGCAGAGAGAGTGTTAAATGTGGAAAGTCATGATATTAAGGTCCTTATGGAGACACGTTCAGAGGAGTTGACTTTATTGAGCACATGGGGAAGAATAAATTGTGTCATTCTGATTATGAGAATCATAATGTACTTGTGGAGGTTAGACCCTAGGTAAGGAAACTGAGGAGTTCGGTTAGGGCCCTAAGCAGGCATTCTCGATTGAATTTATGATTGGTAATTTGTTGTTCTGGAATGTGTGAGGTTTACAAACCTTGAGGTGAAGGTTAAGGATGTTAGTGAGGAAATTTAATCCGGGTATTGTTGCCATTGCATAGTCGTTTGCATCCGAATCAAAGTTCCAGTCATTCAGAAGTCGGATGAATGGGGTTGATGGGTGTACTAATATGGAATTGGGAGGTAAGCTATGGGTTGTATGGGGTAGTGGATTTCACGTTGAGGTACATGGGAGGAGTAATTAGCATATTTCACTGCTGGTAGGGAAGGAAAGTTTTCGAATGATGGTGTCCTTTGTATACGCGAAATGCTCTCAACAAGAGAGATGACAGCTTTGGGAAGTTCTAACGGTGGAGAGCCAATGCAGTTATCCATGGTTGATAAGTGGTGATTTTAATATAATTAAGATCGGATAATGAAAGAAGAGGGGGTAATCCAAGAGGTGCATCAGCCATGTAAAAATTCAACTCTTTTATTGATAATTGTGGGCTTAGCGAATTCGTGCATGTAGGAGGGCGTTTTTCTTGGTGCAATGATCATGCAAGAAGGACTCGAAGGTGGGCACGGTTGGATCGCACTCTACTGAATGTGGCTTGTTTGGAAGGTTGTTCGAATATTTCAACGAAGTATTTAGCTAGGACTTCTTCTGACCATGCTCTGTTAGTTATTTGCAGTGAATCATTGCTTGCCAGGTGTGGCCCAAATGTGGAAAACACATGATGATTTCTTGAGATGTGTTGCGGAAGTGTGGGTTATGGAGGTGGTGGGTTCGGGTCTATGGAGTTTGGCCATGAAGTTGAAAAAGCTTCAAGCGGTTTTGCGAGTGTGGAATAAGGAGGTTTTTGGTTTTACTAGGGTGCAGATCAAAAATCTAGAGGACAGGATTGAGTTGTTGGATGGTTTTCTTCAGGAGAATTATTCAGAGGATGTAGAAAGTGACTTGCTGGCGTCAAAGCTTGAGTTGTCAGTTTGGCTTCAAAGGGAAGAGTCTCGTCTTGCGCAACAGGCCAAGCAAATTAAGGTGGGTGGAAAATGGAGAGGCAAATGTATAGTTCTTTCGTGCGTTAAATGGTAAGAGGCAGAGTAATGTAAAAGAAACGCGTTTGGGGAGTGGTAGGCTCCTTGTTTCTCCGGAAACCATCCATAATGGGCAGTTCAGTACTTTAAGGCGTTTATGGAGTCAAGACCTAGGGTGTGCTTACCGGATTTATCAGAATTGGTGGTGTCGGTGGTATTAGACGTGGATAATGATTTTATTTCTCAGTTGCCCACGACTCAGGAAATTAAGGATGTGATGTTCTCTTTACCGGTTAATAGTAGCCCGAGGCCTGATTGGTTTGGAGCTGGTTTTTTTCAAACTTATTGGGAAATTGTGGCAGCAGATGTGGTGGAAGCAATTTGGGATTTCTTCTAAGGAAATTTGTTTATGAGATTCCACACGGCGTCGTTTATAGTGATTATTCCTAAGATGGAAAACCCTACTGGTTTTGATAAGTTCCGTTCGATCATATTTGTTCTGTGGTGTATAAGGTATGCTCTAAACTGATGGTGAATCGATTATCTTCTATATTGCCTAGAACCATTTCTTCTGAGCAAGGTGCTTTTATTCCTGAGAGAAATATTTGTGAATATTAGTCTTACTCAAGAAATGGATCATAGTATCAATAAGCTTTGCAGGGGTGGGAATGTGATGTTTAAAATAGATATGGCCAAGGCATATGATAGTGTGGAGTGGGATTTACTTTTTCATGTGTTGAGATCCTTTGTTTTTTCACAGGCTGTTTGTCAATTGCTTAGGCAATGTGTAACAAGCCCGTGGTTCTTAGTGGTAGTGAATGGAACAACTAAAGGTTCCTTCAAAAGTGGTAGAGGATTACGACGGGGGGATCCTTTGTCTCCATATCTTTTCATTGTCTTAGAAGAAGTTCTGACAAGATTATTGAAGAAGGAGTTTGCTCGGGGTAGGATTGGTGCGTTTCTACAAGCCAGAGGCACTCCACATATCTCTCATTTGCTATATGCAGATGATATTGTGATCTTCTCTAATGGTAGCAGATCGTCCACAAAGAGGATTACGGAAGTCCTTAGTACGTATGAGAAGTGGTCTGGACAGGTTGTGAGTAAGGAAAAATCATGTACCTTCTTCTCTAAACTTATTTTTCCTCAACGAAGAAGGGCAGTGTTAAGGCAATAAGGTTTTAGCCAAGGAAATTTTCGTATTAAATATCTGGGGGGGCCCGATTGTGTTCTAAAGATTGAAGATTATTTATTTTGAGGAGCTTATTAGCAGAGTAAGGAATAAGATTGGAGGTTGGATGCATAAAATTCTCTCTAAAGGTGCTCGAGTTCTTCTTCTTCGCCATGTACTTATGAGCTTACCTATGCACCTACTAGCATGCTCTAATGTTCCAAAGGCAGTCATCTCTCATTTGAATCGACTGTTAAGCACATTTTTCTGGGGTGTTTCTGACGGGAGAGAAAAGAAAAAATGGATGGCTTGGGGCAAGATTTGTAGGCCTACGAATGAAGGTGGTATTGGTATCCGAAGCTTCCAAGAGGTTCAAAAATCTCTTCATATGAAGCTAGCATGGAGTCTCATCTCATGGAAGTCACTTTTGGTGCAGTTCTTTAGAGCAAAGTATGTTAAATCTAGGCATGTGTCTTTGGTCGAAGCAAACCGTGGTACTCGTACTTGGAAGATGATTGCTCAGTGTCTACCAGATGTCCTGGAGCACACACGCTGGAAAATTAAGCAAGGTGATGTTTTCTTTTGGAAAGATAAATGGCTGAATTCGGGTGCTCTGTGTGAGCAAATGAGTATGGTAGGTAGAGCTGATCTGAAAGTTTTGGAAGTGTCGGTGGAGAATGGATGGGATCAAGAAAAAATTGCTCAGCTAGCTGGGGTGGAGAAGTTGGAGGAAATATTGGAGATGTTGGGAATGAAAAAAGCTGGGGAGGATTTAGTTATATGGGAAGAAACTTTGGAATGCTCAGCACCAAGTCGGCGTGGGATTGCATTAGAGTTAAAGAGGAAAAGGGAGTTCTCATGTGGGGTTCTTATAGGTGTGTTGCCATCTATTGTCACATGGGAGTTGTGGAACTGGTGATGTGCTGGTAGAATGGAAGGGACGTCTGTGTCTATTGAAGATACACGACAATCAATTAAATTTTGTTGGGGCTTGTAGCAATGAAACTTACAGAAGCCAAGAAGCTGTCCATTGTAGATGAAAATATTTTGAAGGGGTTGAATATTCGGGTTCAGTTGCCAAAGATTGTCAATATTCGGTTGGTGAGTTGGAGTAAACCACAACCACGTTGGTATAAAATTAATGTAGATGGCTGCTGCATTGGAAATCCTAGAAGAATTGGTGCATGTGGAATATTGAGAAATCATAAAGGAGAGCTCTGTATGGCTTTTTCACATACGCTTGGGCAAGGTACAAACAACTCTGTTGAAATTCAAGCCTTGCTGCATGAACTACAGAGATGTAAAAGGATGGGAATGAGTTGGCTGGAAATAGAGACGGACTCAATGTTAGTGGTAGATTGGATTAAGCAGGCTAGATGTGGTGTATGGTACTTAGAAGATTTTTGGGATGAGATAATGCAGATTTTGTCTCAAATTAATTATATCAAATTGGTGGTGTACTGTACGTAATTAATTGTATAATTAATTCCTTAACCAAAATAATTAAATGTGTACTGGAAAGTCCGCATGCAGGACGCACGGGTAGTGGAAAGGTTAAGTTTGATGACGAGAAATCGCAAAGACAGAAAGTTGGAGCCAAGATTTTTTTACGGGTCATAAAGTGCTCAAGATTGTTAGTGCAGTGGCCAGTGGGAAAGTGCTCGGTCCAAAGAAGTCAGCATCCGTGGGGTATTTTTTTTTGAGTACTCATTTTGCTCACTCATTTTGATATGTATTTAATTTTTTTACTTAATGATTAAGAAAATAATTTTTAATATATTGGTGTATTTTTTTTTATTTTTTAAAAATATTTAAATATGATAAAAAAAAAACATAAAATAAAAACACACATTTAAATCATTGATCAAATTGAATGGATTACTATGGGCGGCAGAGTAGCCGGACTCATTTTTTGACTGCTTGGAGGAGTTCGTAATCGATCGGTATCCACAAACTGAGTTGACTCGTAGGATTTTAAAGTTGTACTGTAATGCTACGTGTCGATCGAGACTTTTTCTACTAAGATCAAAGTTCAAAAAATTACCCAAAAAGTATATGTACTCAAAGCATCAATTTGATTCCCAGAAATTCAAATGTGGCCGGCGAAATATTTATTCAAATCGTTTGCGTATAATTATCATTAATATAAATTTTATAATGGTTTATTTTACAGTATAATAATTATAGGCAATCGAGAGAGAGAGAGAGAGAGAGTTCCCCAAATAGGCTGTGTGGCACAATTGACAAATCGAGCCCAAATGAGATCTCTAATCAAACTAGTTAGGAATGTCATGAAATGATCCCAACATGAGTATTGCTCCGATAAAGATGGATTAAAACCCTATTTTCAACTCATTTAAAACGGATTAAATATTAAAATAATGGGATAAATAGTTAGGGAGATCACATACATGTTGCGGGTTGGAGAGTGGTGGTGGATGGTGGCTTTGACGGTGGCGTGTGGCATCGTTTGGATTCGATGCGGCGAAGAGAATGACGAGTATGTTCTAACGGAGCTAGGTCTGGACCTGATGCCTAATTTTTATTTTTTTCCGTTCGAATCGGTAGTTATTACGTTTGAACGTTTTTCATAAATATTTTATCCGTTCGAACGTCCTACGAATCCTGTTCGGTAAAAAATATTTCATTAGTTATTATTATATTTGTTATATAACATAGTATTTATACCATATATACTTATACTACTTATATAATATAGCATTTATACTTTAAAAAAAAATAAAAAAAAAACAAATAAAAAAGAAGAAGAAGAAGAGCCGGTAGCCACAATTCCAATAGTGGCCCCATCCCAAGTTTATTAAAGAAGCTTTCATTTGTGGTAGAGAAATACCGTGGTACAAAAAAACTTTGGGAGATTACATCAAACACTCCCAAACACCAACCACCAAAAACCAAAACAAAAACAACTCTAGACAAGCCTAATAACCACTAAATAAGCCTAGAGAACTGACCTTTAAACATGACTAAACAAACCTCTCAACATGAATGGCAAAAACAAAAAGCTAAATCCAAATAAAAGCTAGATCCAATTGGTCTAGCCTAGCAAGACCTCTAATACGATGCGAAAGACTTTGAATATCTAGGTAATAAATATCCACACCCTGTGCGCCCTCCTTAGCTAAGGAATCCGCCACTGAGTTCCCTTCCCTAAAGCAATGGTGACACTCAATTCCCATCACCTCAAGATGATCAACAATAAGTTCCCAAAAATCCCACAAATACTAGAGGGAGCATCTCCTGGAATTAACCCAGGAAACAACCACTTGAGAATCACAACATCCACCTCCCTCCAACCGGCAATTCTGCAGAGACGAAGCCCTTCAAGCAAGGCACGACGTTCAGCCTCTGTATTGGTACATGATCCAAAAGATTTAGAGAAAGCAAAAATAATTTTACCATCCCTGTCATGAAGCACACCACCACCACCTCCACTTCCCAGATTTCCCAGACTACTCCCATCCACATTCAATTTGACCCGGCCATGGGCTGGTTTGGACCACCAAACCACTCTTTCACTTTTGTGCTTAGGAAAGACAAGTGGAATTTCAAGACGCTTGAGAAGCCTAGAATCCCTGATGCTCAACTTAGCAATTTTGGAGATATTGTCCATCACCACATGCATCCAGAATTTAATTGAATGCCAAACTTCATTCACTGACTCGCTCCTATTTTCCATCTGGGCCTTAAATCGATGTTGCCACAATCTCCACACAACAATTGATGGGAGTAAGCTGGTGAAGATCCCTACTTGGGATTGACGCGTAGCACGTCGAAACCAAGCTGAAATACGTTCCCTCCAACTTTGAATGGCCACAAACGAAATCCCCATCTCAGAGGACGCTTTCCTCCAAAGGGCGCTAGCAAAATCATCATTACCCAGGACGTGATCAAGATCTTCACATTGCCTGTTCTCACAACAATTACAACAAGAGACAACTGGAATACCAATCTTGTGGATTTGATCGTCCAAACTTATACAATTAAAGTAAGCTTTCCACACACATATAGATATCTTAGCAGGCAACCATTTATTCCAAATCCACGATGCACCTTCCATTTTTGGGACTCTAACACGAATAATCTCCCAAGCCGACTTGGTAGAAAAATCCCTGTGTTTATCTGGAGTCCAAATCAACACGTCCTCTTTAGTATTTATACTATATATACTTATTCTACTTTTTTTTATCAAAGAGCCGGTAACCATTTGGAAGTGGCCCCGTCCCAAGTTTATTAATAAACCCTCACTTATGGCGGAGGAATACCGTGGTTACAAGCCAAGTATAAGGGAGTTTACAGATGAGAAATAAAACCAAAAACCTCCCAAATACAAACCAACCAAAAAATCGAAACAAAAGAAACAAAAAGACAAACTGTCTAAACAAGCCTATAAAAAACACGAAAAAAACCTAACAAGCCTATACCAAAACATAAAACATCTAAACAAGCCTAGCATAAACAAAAAACAGAAAAACAAAAACAAACTTGGAAACGCCGACTAACGACGAAAATACGGAATGCCTAGAAAATCCAGCCACACAATACCTTTTAAATACGTGGGAAGATCTTGATTGCTATTATACATGATATTGTACCCATTTCGCCTTCTCTAGCAAGAAAATCCACTGCACTGTTACCTTCCCGAAATTGATGAGCCACTACAAAATTTATCCCCTCAAGCTGCTTGCGCAAAACCTCCCAAAAATCCCAAAGATACCACAAGAGCATTTACCCTTACAAAGCCAATCAACAACAATTTGTGAATCACTTTCAATAATCACATTAACCATATTGAGACGTTTGCGCAATCTAATACCATCCAGAAGTACTTTCACTTCAGCGCCATTATTAGTACCCACCCCATAATGAACAGAAAAAGTCCATTTAACCAAACCATTCCAATCTCTAATAATGCCGCCCCCTCCCAAATTACCAGGATTACCTCTACAACTCCCATTGCAATTAAGCTTCACCCATCCCGTAGGAGACCTAGACTATTTAACAATTTTACTAGGTCTCATAGAAATGTGAGGCCTCTCTAAATTAAAATCTTCCAAAATCTTCAAGTCGTGTAAGGATAAATTACAAACTGAAATGATATTATTCGCCAAAGATTTAATCCACACTTGAACACTTCTCCAAACAGTCACAGTCGAATCATACTTCCCATCCATTCTAGCCTTACTTCTACGCTTCCAAAGGCACCAAGTGAAGATACAAGGAATTAAACCAACAAGAGTACCATTAAAAGAGGATTTTTTAGCGTAAGAAAACCAGACAGCTACTCTATTTTTCTACGGTAAACTGTGCCTACAAGGAATACCCAAAGCAATACTGGCATACAACCATACCTCAATAGCCACTGCCCCCATAGAAAAAATATGGTCGATATCTTCCATACACCTCCTATCACAACAATCACATGCAGGCCAGAGATACACCTTTCCTTTGAACTCAAACGTCCACTGGCAGACAATCCATCCAAATTTTCCACAAGCATATAGAGATTCGTTTAGGAAGAAGCTGGTGCCAGAACCAATTATGCCAAGGTAATTCCTGACCTCATTTTCTCACCACCTCCCAAGTTGTACGAGTAGAAAACCTGCCATCAGTCGAAGGTATCCACACAAATAAATCCGGACCATGAGTATCATTAATAGGCATCTGAAGAATTTCCTCAACAACCTCCTCACTAACCAGCTCCCTAAGAAAATCCTCTTCCCAAAAATTATTGGACCAACAATCTTGAAGACGCAATATGTTATTAATAACATCTTCCACATGTATCGAAAGGGGACCCGAAGCCAACCATCTATCAAACCAAAAAGAAGCATTACCACCACGCACAAGGACATTCACATTATCCATAACTTCCGGCAACATCTTAACAATTGATCTCTAGAATCTAGAATCAGTCGGCCTCGCCTTATAAGTAGAAAAATGGCCATGACGAAGGTATTTGGCATGAAAAAAATTAGACCAAAGATTGTTGGAAGACAAAATAAGGAAGGCAAACTTCATATGAAGAGATTTTTGAACCTCTTTAAGATCTCTCACGCCCAACTCTCCTTCTTTAGTAGGCAAACAAATACTACTCCACGACCTCCAATGATATTTTCTTTTACCATCATTCTCTCCCAAAAAAAAAAAAATAGCTAACAAAGGCACACTCATCACAGACAATAAGTGGATAGGCATACCATTTAAAACAAGCTGGACTAAAATCAATCTACCGCCCGGCAATAACAATATAAACTTCCAGCCGACAACTTTTTTCCTGACTTTATCAATTAACGGTTCAAAAACCTGGGTTGTCAATCTACTAGAGACCAACGGCACACCCAAGTAGGTAACAGGAAACTTACATTCCTTAAAGCCCGTAAGATTCAACAAACTCCTCTTTCTTGAATTCGAGATCAACTTAGATAAAAAAAGAGCAGATTTGTCCCAGCTAATTTGTTGACCAGACCACCTCTTATAAATATCTAGAGCATGCATCAGATTTTTAATAGACCTCTTACCCCCATTAGCAAAAATAAGGTTGTCATCAGCATAAAGTAAATGAGAAACCAAAGGAGCACCAATAGGATGACTAAATTTGCCAATCCAACCTTCTTCAAAATTTTTTCTAAGAAGCCTTGTCAACCCTTCTTACATGAGGATGAAAAGATAAGGAGAAAGAGGATCCCCTTGACGAAGACCTCTGGCAGACTGAAAAAAATCCTTGAAGGTACCATTCATCATAACAGAAAGCCACTGAGACTGTACACAATTAGCAATCCCAAACTATCAAGAATAGAATTAAGACGATTCACAATAATCTTTGAAAAGATTTTATAAGCCACAGAGCACAAACTAATAGGACATAATTTATCAAAACCGGACGGCTCAGGCACTTTCGGAATAAGAACAATAAAAGAGGAATAATAAAACCTCGATAGAGGAGCACCCCTGAAAAAATCTCTAGCAGCCTCCACCACATCCTCTTTGATAATATCCCAGCAAGACATATAAAAATCAGATCCAAAACCATCAGGCCCCAGGCTACTATTCTTTGGAATAGAAAAAACAGCTTGCATCACTTCCAATTCAGTAGGTGCCACGCATAACCAACGATGTTCTTCATCTAAAATTTTCTTCTCAATAATCCTCGACAAATCGCAATGTTCCACCGTAGAAATGTCTGAAAGGAAATTACGAAAAAAATCCATAGACTCCTCATGAACCTCTTCAGCAGTATTCAAAACTCTCCCATCATCAAGGACCATTTTATTAATATGCCCCTTAGTACGCCTCTGGTTAATAACCGAATGAAAAAACTTCGAGTTTTGATCTCCCTCAGTCAACCATTTCTTTTTAGCAATTTGCCCTAGACGAGAAGCTTCCCTTTTCTCCCATATATTGATCTCGGTCTTAGTAGCCACAAAATCATCCTCAAGCTCCTCAGAAAAACCAGATTGAAGCTGGTTTTCCAGAAAATCTAACCTCTCTTCCAGCGCACGAATATTCACATCCACCCTACCAAAAACATTTTTGTTCCAAGCGCGAAGCGCAAGCTTGGTTCTTTTCAGACGAATAGCTAGCCTAAGAAGCCCAGACGCCACATCCTGTTTATTCCAAGCTTCCTTCACACACATTAAAAACCCATCATGTAAACACCACATATTTAGAAAACGAAACAGAGAAGGGCCATAGGAAGTAGCAAGGCGATTTGAGAACACTACCATTGGACAATGGTCAAAGATTTACGGCTCAAATAATTGAAGTGAACAGAAGGAAAGAGGCTGGCAAAAACATTATTCATGAGCACTCTATCAAGTTTTGCCCAACTTCTGGATGCTCCCCCATGCCCATAACACCAAGACAAGTTCTGGCCAGAACTAGATGTCTCCAACATACCACAATGATCTATACAGTCGTTAAACTCTAACATCGAAATAAGAGGCCAAGGATTCCCACCAACTCTTTCCGAATCCCTGCGAATAACATTAAAATCACCCAACACTAACCAAGGTTGATCCATATCGGCCCTCTCTTCTAAATCATGCCAAAGTTCTCTTTTATCAACATATGAGCACTTAGCATAGACAAAAGTAACAAAAACACGGTGCCCATCCCATTTAAACCAACCAAACATGGTTTGAGACATACAAAGCACAATTTCAAAAATGTTTGGGTTATTCCAGAACACCCACAACTTACCACCCTGATTGACATTTGAGGCAAAATGATTAAAATCCAAAAAACACCCAAGAGAAGCCATACGATTATCACCCCTAAAAGGTTCCGAGATAGCAAATAAAGAAACCTTCGAATTAATAAGCAGTTTCTTCAATCTTCCTCTAGAACTGCCCAGCCCTCTAATATTCCAAAAAAGAGTTGTATTAGTCATAAGTTCAACTTTTGGGAACGGGTGTGAACCCGTTGTGATTTTCTCAAAGTCATGTCCTCTTTCGGATTTGATTTCCCATTTGCCATAACATGGTCCACATCTGAATCATAAATTTTTTCTTTTCCCATCATAGTAGGTATAGCATCCTCTTCATTATCAGAAACATAAACTCGTTCCCCCTGGTAAACCTGCTTACGCGAGTTCTCCAAACCCTCCTGCACCTTTTCAAAATCAACTTGCACCTGCGGAACACGATCTCACCAAACTTCCATGCACTCATCGTCACTAACTTAGGTGCGGACATCATTCAATTTCTGGCCAGTATCCATTTGTGTAAAGCAAGAACTTCCTCGAGTAAATAACCAACCACATTTTCCTCCACAGGGATTTGAATAACAGACACATGCTGGACATCTAACACATCGGATCGTTGTTTCATTGAATCAGATGCTGGGTTGTTCACATCAGGGAGACCTGGGATAGGAGATGAAGAGCCCCCCTCCCCCCTACCCACTAACACACTCCCCTTCTCTGCTAGCCACTAGAGACGGTTTACTTACATTCGTAATTTCTTTTTCACCCTCCTCTGCTTTTTCCCCTGCCTTACTGGACTCGGCTTTGTTTGTAGACTCTGGGATTGTCTCAATAGTTAATTTCACAAGGCCTTCTTCATGATTTATCACAACAGTAGGATTCTTCCAACCCACTTCCTTCCAAGTTTTAGCATCTTCCTTGTTCCCATCCACTTTTCTATGCCTTTTCCCCGTCATGACCACGGTTAGCATGTTGCACCATTCTACAAGCCACCTTAGTATGACCTTGCCTAAAACATTTGTTGCAATATAAACTTGGCTTCTCATAGACCACCGACCGCCATGTCTGATTCGATCCAAACATCACAGAAAAGCCTTTTATCTGCTCGTCTCTGAGATCGACTGCAACACATAACCATGCCCCTGTGGCTCGCGTTCTATATACGGTCGCATCATCCGTTTCCAAAAACTTACCAAAACGTGTAGCAAAACTTTGGCGGCAATTCAACCTGTACAGATGCAAAGGGAGACCAGGAAAAAAAATCCACTGACCAATTGAACAAACGAAATGGAATGCCTGCCACCACCCTGCCTTCACGTGCCCATGCATGGAAGTAATCTTTCTTATTCGCAAGGTGTAAAAGGGCGTGAAAGTCATCCATAAAACTGATCATCGGCACCTCACTAAACCCCCAAGTTTTGATAATATGTTTCCGTAAAACATCAATGGATGGTCTGGAGGACAAAAACTTAAGAACTAAAGCAAATTTCAAATCTTCGGTTGGCTTTTCCATCTCAATATTTGAGAAAATGAATCCAAGTTCACCGTTGATTACCTCAGGACGCCGGACTGAAAGATTAAATTTTGAAGGAGGGATATGCCGCTGCAACGCCTCCACAAACGTTCGCCGCTCACTGTTCTCATTACCAGCTGAAAGTTCTAGCCCCACCAGAGGGCGCCCTGCCAGAATCTTGTCCACTCCGCCTATACCAGAGGCCATCGGAGGGCCGCTCATCACTGCACACAAAGACCTGCACTGCATAAGGTAAACCCTAGCAGAGCATGCAACGTTCACGTAAGGAAACTTTTTTGCTTATACAACTTATATATATATATATATATATACTTAGGTGAGTTTGGATTACAAACTCATCTCAACTCATCATTACAACTTTTTCAAATCCCAATACAAAATATAATAAACAATTCAACTTTTTCAAATCTTAAAATAATAATAATATTAAAAAATAATATTCTAAAAGTATTTTATCATCTCAATTCAACTCATTTCAGTATCCAAATACACCCTAAACTACTTATATAATACTTATACTACTTATATAATACTTATATATAATATACTTATAATATACTTCTATAATACAGTATAATATACTACTATTATTTATACTTAATTATATACTTATATTTATACTAATACTTATATACTACTTATGGGAGAAAGTGCTGCGGACACATCAACTGCAAGTAAGGTGGGTCATAACACGTTCCAACGCCTGTGGAAGGATTAACAACTTCAGCAATATTCAGGATGCAAAAGACATAGTAAACTGTCTTTTATAGTGAGACTACTTCACATAAAATTCATGTGTAGAATATCTGTTAAGATGGTTGATATGTTACTTGAACTATTTCAAGAAGCACTTCCATTGGATAATACATTGCCTCAAAACTTCTATGAAGCTAAGTAGTTGAAGCGAGGTCTAGGGTTTGACTATAATATCATACATACATCCAAGAATAATTGTGTCCTATTCTGGCAAGAGAATGAACAGTTGAATGAGTGTCCCATGTGCCATGAATCAAGATGGACATTAGAGAAGTAAAATATACCGTAAAAGGTGGTACGCCACTTTCCATTGAATCCGAGATTCCAACAGTTATTTATGTCACGTGCAACAGCTATAGACATGTCATGGCATTCGTCATGATAATATTTTATCACATCTTGCTGATTCTAAAGCATGGAAGGAGTTTGACTTTGAACACCCATGGTTTGCTGCAGAACCTCGTAATGTGCGTCTTGGGTTGGCAATAGATGGATTTAATCCATTTGGAAATATGTGCAGTTCACATAGTACTTGGCCGGTTGTACTTATGCAGTACAATTTACCTCCATGGAAATGTATGAAGGATCTATATTTCATGATGAGTTTGCTCATTTCTGGTCTAAGATCACCTGAAAATCATATAGATGTACATTTACAACCATTGTTGCTGAGTTGAAAGATTTATGGGAGAGTGGGGTCGACACATTTGATGCATCAACACGTACTTCGTTCAAGATGCATGTTGCAGTCTTATGGACAATAAATGATTCTCCCGCATATTGAAACTTGTCAGGTTGGACTACTAGGGGGAAAATGGCATACCCGACATGTAACAAACACACACAATCTGAGTGGTTTACGTATGAGAGGAAACTATGCTTTATGGATCATCGTCTCTATTTACCTATTGATCATAGATGGTGTGGAAACTCTAGAATGTTTGATGGGACTTTTGAACGAGGGCACCCTCCACCATATATGTCTGGACAAGATGTACTTGCACAATGTTTGATGGGATTGTTGAACAGGGGCATCGTCCACCATATATGTCTGGGCAAGATGTACTTGCACAATTGGTGCATGTGGCTAGTAATGAATTCGGTAAAAAACAACGGAAGCGAAAGCGAACTAAGAATTACTTGAATTGGACAAAGAAGAGTGTTAACATTGTGTTTCGCACACCTTTGGGCCAAGCTCTAACAATTCAGGTCTTCTACAACGAGCCCTATATAGAGGAGAATACAATGCGGCTTTGAGAGGGAGGCCTCAGGGCTGGGGAAGCTCCGATGCCAAAGTAATTCCTCTTGAAGTTTAATAAAAAAGTAAGAATGTCTAGGGATTTGAGAGAGTTTCCTCGTACCTGGGATCAACTATTTATACGACAAGTTTGGGAGCAGATCATGCCTACTACTATGTAGTCCGGGTTCCTCATACTGTTCATTTTGTCAGAGCCTTTAAATGCGGCGTGGCTCTGCGACGACCCCATTAATGTGGCGTGGCTTTGTGATGGCATCATTAATATGGCATGTCATCCGAGTGGTAGAGCCATTAATGCGATGTGGTTCTCCAACCTTCTCATCTCGCTCTGCCTTTCTCCTGGTCCTTTCATGCTTCCTTTGTTAGTTGATCAACGGCTCTTCGTATGTTACGCCTGTCGTGTGGGTGGGCATTTGATGGTTGGACACTACCCGATAGACCTCAGACCGACGAGTCACATCCCTTGCTGCACCATTCCTCCAACAGGTCACGTTCAAAGGATTCTCCAAGTGAGTCGGATTCATGGTTTTTTGTCTCGAGTTGGGCTTAACTAGGCCTCCTAGGCAGGGGAAATCCCCTTACAGTTAACCCGTTAATTTTCACCGTACGAGACGGTGAGAATTTTATCATGATTAATCTTGCCTTCCTCCCAAGGTCGGGTACTCTATTTAGGTTCTTGTCATTCTGGGAGCTCCTGTGGATTGGTCACTCCTGATGGTGGCTTTCCATGATGGGCTTATCACATCTTTTTAAACTCATTAATGAAGGGGAGTTAGGCGGCTCTTATTGCCTCGTGAACCACATTTCTTGTAACCGAAGCGGCAAGTACACTGATCGTCACAGTTTATGGGAGTTTAATTGTCACTTTCTTTTTATAAACGGTGGGAGTGAGACCTAACTTGCTCCGACTATATTGTGATTATCCCGCCATTCTTGTCTTCTTGATTTTCCTTTTCTCCTCCCAATCTCCTCTATTACTTAGAGTTCTAATAGTGATGACTTCCGTAAATTTGTTCAACCTCGCGTCCTTACCGACGTTGTGACAGTGTTTTTGGGTAGTGGGTGGCGCTCGACTGCTGACAAGTCAACATTGGCTTCGTTATCCTTCACCTATTGAGTGCCAGAAACCGTTTCCTTTGAAGTCCTCGGCCCTGACGAGGGTGCCGTTGATGCAAAGGGCCACTCTAGTAAGGTAGCCCTATATTCTGCTATGATTTCATGTGGCTTGAGATTGCCATCTCCTCGCCCCATACGTGACCTTCTGGACCGTGTTGGTATGGCCCCTTCCCAATTTCACCCGAATGCCTAGTCGCTATTGGTTTGCTGCAGCATTATATGGTGGCGAGCTTTGTTGGAATCCTACCCGGATGACGCGGACCTTATTGGCCATGAGTTTCTTCTTGCCCATAGGGTACTGCACCTTAAGGGGACTGTATGTAGCTTCAAGGCACCCCATGCTGTAGTTACCTTGGAACAGTGGTACAACAAGGTGAAAGACTAGTCCCCCAAGTTCTTCTTTGTTTCTGATCGTGGTTGGGAGTTTCCGGTAGGCTAGGTGAACTGTCGGGAGTTTCCAATATGAATGGATTGGGGACAAATTTCGGAGGATAGGGCAGTGCAACCAACGACCACTACTTATGAATCGAAGCGTCTTGCGATCGTGAGAGAATGGGTGCAGAAACATCCCGACGGCGTCCATTCTGAGGTCTTCCTTTCTGAGGGGAGTTTGGAGGGTTCTCTCCCTCCTCTGGGGCACCTTCCTTCTGGAAATAGGCAGATGGTAATGCGGCCATAGGTTGCTCTGCTCTGGAAGCATTCATTGGACCTTCCTACTCCAAATACAGGGAAGAAAACCCGTCGGGAAGGTGTTCAGGTTGTGGACAGACCTCTTCCCGGGGATCAGGACCATTCATTACAGGAAGTGGCTACCTGGGAATCTAGCCATCTGATTACTAAGGCAGCCTCTGTGCTGGTTGTAACGGGCAAACTCGCGGGTAGTTTCTCTACGGTGCCTCTTCTCGAGACGATTAGCGAGGTGCCCAAGGTTGTGGCTGGGATGGACCTTCTCTTCGAGAGTATTTTCACGTCGTCCCCTCCTAGTGAGGGGAGGCATTCTTCTTCTTAGATCTCTCTTGCCTCCTCTTCTCATTCAGTCATTGGGAGTCACTCTCTTGATGTGGCTGATGAGGAGGGAGGAGCCTCTTCCAGAAACCGCGCAATGGCAAAAGATCACACAGGAGGTCGATCTTCTCCGTACATGGAAGTATTCGAGAGTGAAATGAATCCAGTTGCAGACTCTCTTGTTCTGGTCGACGAGGGTTTGAGGGGCCTGATCATTCCTCCACTCATCTAGGTTGAGCCTTTCGCGAGTGGCGATTCTGTAGGTGATAAGACCGGTGAGGGTCTTTGTGAGGAATCGCTAACCCGAGCTTATGGTCCCATGGTAGATAACTTTCCTCCAGAAGCTGTAGTTGAGCCCCTCTCCGAGCATTTGAGTGAGGAACTGCCCGCTCCTCCCAAGGTGTCTGGGGAACCTCCTGAACTCGTGGGTCTTGCGGAGGCCCTTCCTTCTTTGTCTCAGATAGCCATGGAAGGAAAACAGGAGGAAGCTATCGGTCGGGTTATCAAATGCCTATCGGCTTTCTTCCACGAGGTTTGATTCTGCCTTTTATTTTTCTCTTGCCCCATCTTCCCTTTCTCTCAGCTTGCGACCTTTATCGTGGACGATTAGGAGGCAGCCACCCAGGAGAGTTTGGACCAAGCTCGTAGTGACAGGGAAGAGAAGGAACAGTTGAAGCTCAAACTCAAGAAGATGAGGCTTGACTTGTCAAGTGGGCGCAAGAGATTGAAGAAGTTGGAATGTCGCCAGTGGAGGCACAAGCAGACGTGGGAAGAGAGAAAACCTTGCTGGAGCAACTCAACCAAAACCTTCAGGTCGGCCTATCCAGTGAGCAGGAGGAGATGAGGCAATTGAGGGGAGAGGTTGACCCGTTGGGACAGCTGCACACAAGACTTTAGGATGCCAACCTCTCCCTACAAAAGCAGCTGAGGTGGTTCATGATGCTTTGTGATAAGGCGTCGGGACATGGGATTTCTGAGGGCCGCAAGTCAATGCCGTCATTTATTCTCCAAAGTCCAAAGCTGCGTTCTAGGTCTTTCGCTAAGTACCTTCAGCAACTTGCGCCTAGCGACATTCCCACCAGCGAGGCATCTTTTAAATCCAACCGCAATGTGGGGAAGGTGGAGATGCAAAACACTTTCCTTGACCCAACTATACCCTTGTCGGTGCCAGTGGATCCGGCCAACCTTATTCCTACAGTCGTTGAGTTGGGTTACCCTGCTTCTGTTGTCACTGAGGCCGATACTCCCTGTGCCGAAACTTAGCGATTTTATGCGTTTTGCTATTCTTTCTCTTTTTCTTTTTTTTTTCTTTTTTTTACATGTATCCGCATTTTGTTGTTCTGCGGCCTACACATAAGAGATATATTAATCAATGCATGTATCTTTGCTTGCCATGCCTTCGCCTTTGCCTCTTCTATTTTTGTTGTGTGGCCGACTTGGGTAACCGAGGTAAAGGGGTCTGCAGAGCCCCTATCTACCCATCCAGCCAGTCATGTTGTGCTTATCTGCCTTTATTGGATAGTTGTTCTTGATATGTTGCAATCTTTGCAGCCGTTATTTGGGTGGTTGTGTTCGATTATACCTTTGTACTCCTCTCAACCTACCTTGCTGGTGTCCTTCACTTCATTGATGGAGATTTTGCTCTTCGGGTGGCCAAGGACCATCCTGCACTCCTCTGTGAGCGGGACAAGGCAACCTTCTATGCCTACTTCCCTTTTCGCTGCACGGGGAGGTGAGTTGTTGATGGAATTCCTATTGATAAATAGTTTGTTGATGGAGATTCCACTAATAAGTATGTCGGGTGGCCGAAGGCCGACCCGCACTCCTCTGCGAAAGGGATAGAGCTGCCTCTGGCGTTACTTGTCCCTTTTACCTCGCAAGGAGGTAGGTTGGTGCTGGTGGATTTCCTTTGGTGGATACTTTGCTGTTGAAGATTTCACAGATGTAGAGTCCATTGGTAGATATGTCGGGTGGTCGAGGGCCAACCCGCACTCCTTCGCCAATGGGGTAAGTTGTACCACAGAAAATAATTGCGTTAGCAAGACAAAATTCGCACAAGTTTTTAAGGAGACAAACCACAACGTCTAACTGCCACAATGGATTTTGCTCGATGTTGCTTGACCAAAATTGCCCGCAGTTGTTTGGTCATTTCTTCTCTTCCTTGCTCTTCCTTTTATTTTCGCTTCCATTCTTTCCTCTTTTTTTTTTTAAACCCTTACGAGTCTGAGCAGATAAGTAGATGGCCCCAGTGTATGGCACACATGTAGTGGCCACTTTGCCTTTGCCGTAAGGTGCTATCTTGCCTACTGTTGGTTATTCGGTGCCCCAAGCTGGGTAGCACTTGAATGGTAAAACTAAATCCCTTATAGTGTAGTTACCCTGCTAGTTTTTCTGGACGAGTCTGGGAAAAATTCCTCTTACACCCTGCCAACTTCCTGGCTTGCTTGGTCACATGCTAGGCAAGGGTTTGTATTTTACGTATGTGGTGATATGGTGCCAGTTACGTTTCCACATTTAATGGCGTCCCTTCGATTTCTGCATTATGGCTCTGTTCATTGATGGCATTAATTCCGTACGTCGTATTAGCGGATATGTTCTATGGCGGTTGTGATAATTGAGGGATCCTAGCTCTCTGGGAGGGTACATGTGGTGTCTTATGGTGATTCTTGGAGTTATGGCTTTTGGGCAAGTTAAGCACCCCTCCCGCCTATATAAGAATCCTTCTCCCAGTTTAGAATTTCCATCATACTCACTTTTGCCTCTCTTTTCTTCTAAAGCCCCTTCGTATTGTTTCTCTATCTTCCATAGTTTTGATGGACTCTTCACATCCTAGTGGGCAACAGGTCCTCTGGTGGCGCTCGGGCCACTGTTGGTTGTGGTGGTCCGTGTGTCGAAGGGTGGAACCATCCATCTTTTGTTGTCGGGGTCTCGGACCCTTCGTTTTGGTTCTTGCCCTTTTGCTTATTGTGCTTCCTCATTCTTGCCCCTTTGCTTACTAGGCTCAACTTCGAAAGCTTCTCTGGATATCAGAATCTCTTCGGATATTCTGCCAGGCACCCGAACTCACTGTCTGCTTGTTCACAGTGGAGAAGTACTTTTTCTGCAGTGGCAAACGGCTTGGTTGCCGTGGTGTTCCGATATTCAACGCTATCTTCGTCGTTGTCCAAAACACAGACGGTTGTATTTTACCGTCTGGTTTCCTTGCGTCCAAGGGCCTCTTTCCGCTAGAACACTTCTCCTCTTGTCAAGTTTTCTTTTTGTTCCTTGGAGCTTTGTGGCCTTATGTTTTAATAATTTCCCTCTCCAACTTCATGTTGTAATTTTTTCCTTAACGCTTTGAGGCCTTATGTTGTAATAATTACCCTCCATGACTTCATGATGTAATTTGTTCCTTGGTGCTTTGCGGCCTTATGTTGCAATAATTTACATAATTAATAAAATGGTCTTATATATCCGGCTGTACCTTCCCTACATTTTCCTTCTTGTTTTGTTTCACGGCTTTCCGGTATTATGTTTATCCGACAGCACTGTCTCCGCCTTTTCCTCCCTCGTTGATGCTTTGTGCGCCGTTTTTACTGTACTTGGCTTCTTTTTTGTAGATTATTCCTTTTTCAGGTAGCCCTAAGGCTTAGACCTACACGCCATTAAGGATAGGTTAGGCTACCTTAAATTAGCCAGCCCCTTTAGGTTCCCCAAGGAGGTAACTTCTTCGGGCTGCCATTGGTGCAGTCCTCTCTTTCGTCGTGATAGGAGACAGGGTAAGTTATTTGGGTCGCGTTTGAAGGTGGGACCCACTCTCCTCCACGAGAGGGATAAGGCCAACCTTAGTCCGACATTTTCCTTGTTAAAACCAGTAGGGAGGTAAGTTGTTCGGACAGTTTGTTACTAGACCTGCTCCCGCTTGTTGACATCATAGAGAAAGGTAACGCTTTGAGCCAGGCTGGTGCTAGACTCACTCTTCACTCGTAGTAGAGGTCGTAGTAAGTTTTCAAGTTGCCACAAGGGTCAAACCTGCTCTCCTCCGCAAGGAGGACAAGGCAACCTTTCCCCATGTATCCTGTGGGGAGGTAAGTTTTTCAAATAGTTTGTTACTATACCCGCTCCTGCTTGTTGACACTTACGAAAAAGGTACATTTTCTAAAGTCAGGTAGCTGAGGACTATAACGCACTCAGTCACGGGAGGTAAGTTTGGACAGTGATTTGGCTAGTCGCTCTTCACCGTGATAGGAGTCAAGGTAATTTATTTGGGAGGTCTCCTCTATGAATGGGATAAGGCCACCCATGGGCCAACCTTTCCCTATAGCGTCCCGCGATGAGGTATGTCATTCAGACATTTTATTACAGGACCCGCTCCCACTCGTTGATATCACAGGAAAGGTAAGTGTTGGGTCAGGCTGGTGTTGATCCCATTCTTCATTGCGATGAAGGTCGGGGTAATTTACTCGGGAGGGCTGTGAGCCAGTCCTGCTCTCCTCTATGGGAGGGATAAGGCCACACTTGGGCCGACCTTTCCCTATAATGTCTCGCAAGAAGGTAGGTTTTCGGGCAGTTTGTTACTGGACCTACAGTCGGCTATTGATGTTAGCAAGGAAGGTAAATTTTATTTTCAGGCCGCCATCGGCTGACCCGCTCTCCTTTGCAGGATGGACAAGACCGCCCTTAGACCTGCCTTTCCCTATAGTACCCCACAGGGAGGTAAATTGTTGATGACCTTGTCGTCGTGGGCCTTGTTAGCCTCGTTTTTTTTGCTGGTGCCGTATGGATAATGTGAGGGCGTGCAACAGAGGTTTTGTGTTACCCTAAAATGTTACGTAGGATTAAATAAAACAGAATGTAAAGGTCATTGCAGAGACATTACAAAATTTTAGGGGCCTGGGATCCCGCTATGTGGAGATCGTTGCTCATCCTCTTCTCCAGAGTTGCACACCAACCCTAGCCCCCTAGAAACTGGGTAAGGCGAATTGAAGATGAGAGCCTGCCAATGTTTCTTTGGTCGGTGCCTAGCTTATTTTTCCCTCTTGGTGCTGTCCAAGGCAGGTTCTTTGTCCTTTTGTTTCAGTTCCTCCACGTAGCACTCCCTTGCCGACACTTGCCCCCATTGGACTTCTCCCACTCCCTGGGGAGTTAGGAATTTCATTTTGAGGTGGTAGATCGATGTGACGACTCTTAAGCAATTGAGGGTGGGCCTCCCGAAGATGGCATTATATGCAAAATGTAAACATCTATATTTCATCAGAGGGTGAAATGTATATTCATTTTTTTTTCTCTTTATCAAAATTGTGTCAATTCAACTATTTTTATTTACTTTTATATCTATCTTATAATTAGATAGAATATAGAGATGCATGCACCACCAGCGACCACGTGATAATTTCTCTAACATCTTAATTCCTTGTGAAATAATTAACTCTATGCCATCGTTCTCTTTCAAATCACTTTAAAATAAAGTAATGTTTTAATAAATTGCATAGAAATTTGAAAGGTTAAGTTTGATGACGTTAAATCGGAAAGACAGAAATTTGAAGTCAAGATTTTTTTTCCAGGTCATAAAGTGATCAAGATTGTTAGTGCAGTGGGGAAGGAGTTCTTCTACGGATCAGCCACTGTTCACGGCTGATTCGTAGCACACCTTAGCTGTCAATTTTTTTTTCCTTTCCTAAACGCTCGTTTTACCACTCATTGCATTGTAGATAAAAACATAGAGCTGTGAAAGCAAAGATAGAGCTGTAATTTTTTTCGTCTTTATATATATCTTTTATTTTCTTTTCTTTTTGCTCTAGTTGTGTTTTTACTTCTGGATCTTGTCATTCTTGATCTACAGGAAGATAAGCAACTAACGTGTTGTTGGATTTTTTTTTCTTTTCTATTTTCTCGCAAAACAAACTTGCTTACTATTGTTAATGCTTTAAAAGAAACACTTTGCCTTTTTGAAAACGCCCCAGATTAACAGCAGAAAAATAATTTTACGATCTTAGAGAGAGAAAGAAAGAGAGTAGAGAAAAGCAAGAATTGGGAAAGTTCTTTTCGTTTCACTCTTTCATCAGATTCTCCGTGCAAGAAGATGTACTACTGTTAATGCTAGAAATTCTTATAGGTGAAATGCACTTACTTACTTAAGAGGACCTACATGAGAAAGATTTTTATGCTTTTGGGAGAAGAAAACAATGGGTGTGAAAACAGAGACAAAGAGTAGAGAAAGGATGAGAATCCTCTGGCATCGACATATAAGCTTCATCAATGAGACAAGCAGACGATGAAACTGTCTCCCAGTCAACTTCACCAAACTCACATTTCATGGATTCAAAACGACACTGGATTCCTCGCTTCAACCACGAGGAATAGACAGAGGGAGACCAAAAGAAGGGGGACTGAGATGAAGGGGGAGTGGTTAGGGCAGAGATGGAAGGGGATTGAGATGTAGGGGGAGGGGTGTGTGGTGAGATGGAGGGGGACTAAGATGGGGCTTTGGGGTGAGGGGGGTTAGGGAGAAAGTGGTAAATTTGTTTAGGCCACGTCATGTGTGTGATTCGGCTGATGCAAATAGGGGTTGCTCCCCAGACTTTTTCATCCAGGAACTGAGTCGACTCATAGGACTTTGAAGTTATCCGTTTCATAAATATTTTGTCCGTTTGACCGTCAAAGGAATCCCGTTCAAACGGTAAAAAATATTTTATTAGTTAATATGTTATTTGTTGCATAACATAGTATTTATACTATATATACTTATACTACTTATATAATACTTATATATAATATACTTATATAATACTACTATATAATACTACTATTATTTATATTTAATTACATACTTATATTTATACTAATACTTATATACTACGCATTTATACTTATGGGAGAAAGTGTTAGGCGGGTCATAACACGTTCCATCGCCTGTGGAAGGATTAACAACGTTAGCAATATCCAGGCTGCAAAAGACATAGTAAGTTGTCTTTTATAGTGAGACTACTTTACATAAAATTCATGTGTAGAATATCTATTAAGGCGATTGATATGTTACTCGAACTATTAAAAGAAGCACTTCCATTGAAAAATACATTGCCTCGAAACTTCTATGAAGCTAAGCAGTTGAAGCGAGGTCTAAGGTTTGACTATAATATCATACATGCATGTAAGAATGATTGTGTCCTATTCTGAAAAGAGAATGAACAGTTGAATGAGTGTCCCGTGTGCCATGAATCAAGATGGACATCAAAGAAGCAAAATATACCGCAAAGGCTGGTACGCAACTTTCCATTGAAATCGAGATTGCAATGGTTATTTATGTCACGTGCAACGACTATTGACATGTCATGGCATTCATCAGATAGAGTTATGAATCATAATATTTTGTCACATCCTGCCGATTTTGAAGCATGGAAGGAGTTTGACTTCGAACACCCATAGTTTGCTGTAGAACCTCGTAATGTGTATCTTGGGCTGGCAACAGATGGATTTAATACGTTCGAAAATAAGAGTACTTCACATAGTACTTGACCGGTTGTACTTATGTCGTACAATTTTCCTCCTTTGAAATGTATAAAGGATCCATATTTCATGATGAGTTTACTCATTCTTGGTCTGAGATCACCCGAAAATGATATAGATGTACATTTACAACCATTGATTGCTGAGTTGAAAGATTTATGGGAGAATGGGGTCGACACATTTGATGCATCAATAGGTACTTCGTTCAAGATACATGCTACAGTCCCATGGACAATAAATGATTTTCCTGCATATGGAAACTTGTCAGGTTCGAGTTCTAAGGGGAAAATGGCATGCCCGACATGTAACAAACACACAATCTGAGTGGCTTACATATGGGAGGAAACTTTGTTTTATGAATCATCATGGCTATTTTCGTGTTGATCATAGATGGCGTGGAAACTCTAGAATATTTGATGGGATTGTTGAACTGGGTCATTCGATGGCTGGACACTACCTGGGGTACCTCAGACCGATGAGTCTCATCCTTCACTGGCCATTCCTCCTACAGGTCACGTTCAGAGGATTCTCCCAGTGGGCCGGATTCGTGACTTTTCGTCCCAGGCAGGGCATAGCTGGGCTTTGGGGGAAAAATCCTCTTACAGTTACCCTGTAATTCTCACTGGATGAGTACGGTGGAAATTTTATCATGATTAGTCTTGCCTTCCTCCCAAAGTCGGGTACTCTATTTAGGTTCTTATATCGTTCTGGAGCACCTATGGATTGGTCACTCCTGACGGCGACTTTCCATGATGGGCTTATCACATCTTTTCAAAATCATTAATGAAGGGGTGTTAGGCGGCTCTTCGTGTTGATAACGCCTTGTGAACTGCATTTGCTGTAGCCGAAGCAGCGAGTACACTGATCTTCACGGTATATGGGAGTTTAATCATCACCTTGTTTTTATAAATAGTGGGAGTGGGACCTAGTGATGACTTCCAAAAAATCTGTTCAACCTCGCATCCTAGCCGATATTATGCCAGTGTTTTTGGGTAACGGGTGGTGCTCGACAACTAACAAGTCAACATTAGCTTCGATAGCCTTCACCTATTGAGTGCCAGAAATCGTTAGCCTCCCGAACTCGTAGGTCTTGCGGAGGCCCTTACTTCTTTGTCCCAGCTAACCATGGCAGGAAACCAGGAGGAAGCTATCGGCTGGGTTGTCAAATGCCTATAAGCTTTCTTCCATGAGGTTTTATTCCGCCTTTTATTTTTCTCTTCCACCTTCTTTCCTTTTTCTTAGTCTTGCCTTTATGTCGTCAAGGTACCTCTCAGCTTGCGATGTTTATTGTGGATGATCAGGAGGCAACCACCCAGGAGAGTTTGGACAGTGCTCGCTGTGACAGGGAAGAGAAGGAACAGCTGATGCTCGAACTCGAGAAGACGAGGCTTGACTGGTCGAGTGAGCACAAGGGATTGAAAAGTTGGAACGTCGCCAGCGGAAGCACAAGCAGACGTGGGAAGAAGAGAAGACTTGACTGGAGCAACTAAAACCTTCAGGTCGGCCTATCCCGTGAGCAGGAGGAGACAAGGCAATTGTGGGGAGAGGTTGACCAGTTGGGTCAACTGCACACAAGTCTTTAGGATGCCAACCTCTCCCGGCAAAAGCAGTTGAGGTGGTTCATGACGCTTCGTGATAAGGTGTGGGGACACGGGATTTCTGAGTGCCGCAAGTCAATGCGGTCATTTCTTTTCCAAAGTCTGAAGCTGCGTTCAAGGTTTTTCACTTAGTACCTTCAGCGACTTGCGCCTGGTGACCTTCCCACCAGCGAGGCATCTTTTAAATCCAACCACGATCTAGAGAAGGTGGAGATGTCGAACGCCTTTCTTGACGCAACTATACTCATGCTAGTGCCAGTGGATCTGGCCAACCTTGTTCCTGCAGCCGTTGAGTTGGGTTACCTCGCTTCTGTTGTCACTGAGGCCGATACTCCTGGCACAGAAACTTAGGGATTTTTTCTTTATTATTTTTTTTTTTTACATGTATCGGCATTTTTTGTTCTACGGCTTGTACATAAGAGATATATTAATCAATGCATGTATCTTTGCTTGTCATGCCTTCGTCTTTGCCTCTTTTATTTTTGTTGTTGTGTGGTCGACTTGGGTAACCGAGGTAAAGGGGTCCGCAGAGCCCCTTTCTGCCCCTCCAACCAGTCACTCTGTACTTATCTACCTTTTGTGGATAGTTGTTCTTCATATGCAGCAATCTTTGTAGCTATTATTTAGGCGGTTGTGTTCGTTGATACCTTTGTATTCCTCCTAGCCTACCCCGCTGGTGTCCTTTGCTTTGTTGATGGAGATTTTGCTCTTTGGGTGGCCAAGGGCCGACCCGCACTCCTCCGTGACTGGGATAAGGCAACCTTCTAGGCCTACCTTCCTTTTTCGTTTCACAGGGAGGTGAGTTATTGATGGAGTTCCTATCGATAAATAGTTTGTTGACGGAGAGTCTGCTAATGAGTATGTCGAGTGGCCGAAGGCCTACCCGCACTCCTTTGTGAGAGGGATAGAGCCGCCTTTGGTGTGACTCATCCCTTTTACCTCGTAGGGAGGTATGTTGGTGCTGGTGGAGTTTCCTTTGGTGGAGGTTCTACTGTTGAAGATTTCACTGATGTAGAGTCCATAGGTAGATATGTCTGGTGCTCGAGGGCCGACCCGCACTCTTCCATGAGAGGGATAATGCAACCTTTGTGGCCTACCTTTCCTTTTTGCATCGCGGGGAGGTAAGTTGTTCCACATAAAATAATTGCATTAGTAAGACAAAATTCACACAAGTTTTTGAGGAGGCAAACCAAAGCGTGTAGCTGCCACGACGGATTTTGCTCGCTGTTGCTTGACCGAATTTGCCTGTAGTTGTTTTGTCGTTTCTTGTCCTCCTTACTCTTCCTTTTATTTCTGCTTCCATTTTTTCCTTTTTTTTTTTTTGAAACCCATATGAGTCTAAGCAGATAAGTAGATGGCCCCAGTGTATGCTGCACTTGTAGTGACCGCTTTGCCTTTATCGTAGGGTGTTGTCTTGCCCGCCGTTGGTTATATGGTGTCCCCAAGCCGGGTAGCACTTCAATAGTAAAACTAAATCCCTTAGAGTGTAGTTAACTCGCTAGTTTTTTCGAACGAGTCCGAGAAATATTCCTCTTACGCCCTGCCAACTTCCTGGCTTGCTTGGTTGCATGCTGAGCGAGGGTTTGTATTTTACGTATGTGGCGATATGGTGCCACTTACGTTTCCACATTTAATGGCGTCCCTTCGATTTCTGCATTATGGCTTCGTCCTTTGCTAGCATTAATTATGCGTGTCGTATCAACAAATACGTTCTATGGCGGTTGCGATAGTCGAGGGATCCTGGCTCTCTGGGAGGAAACACGTAGCGTCTTATGGTGATTCGTGGAGTTATGGCATTTGTGCAAGTTAAGTTTCCCTCCCGTCTATATATGGATCCTTCTCCCATTTTAGAATTTCCATCATACTCACTTTTGCCTCTCTTTCCTTCTGAAGTCCCTTCGTATTGTTTATGTATCTTCCATAGTTTTGATTAGCTCTTCACATCCTAGTGGGTGACAGGTCCTCTAGTGGTGCTCAGGCCACTGCTAGTTGTGGTGGTCCGTGTGTCAGAGGATGGAACTATCCATCCTTTGTTGTTGGGGTCTCGGACACTTTGTTCTCGATCTTGCCCTTTTGCTTATTCTCCTTCCTCGTTCTCACCCCTTTGCTTACGGGTCTCAACTTCAAATGCTTCTCTGGATATCAGAATCTCTACAAATATTCTACCAAGTGCTCGAACGCGTTGCTTGCTTGTTCACAGTGGAGAAGTGCTTTTGCTGCAGTGGCGAATGGCTTGGTCGCTGTGGTGTTCTGATCTTCAGCGCAATCTTCATCGCTGTCTAAAACACAAAAGGTTGTATTTTTGCCGTTTGGTTTCCTTGCTTCGGTGGCCCTCTTTCCACTAGAACACTTCTCCTCTTACCAAGTTTTCTTTTTGTTCCTTGGTGCTTTGCGGCCTTATGTTTCTAATAATTTTCCTCTATGACTTCATGATGTAATTTGTTTCTTGGCGCTTTGCGGCCATGTGTTGTAATAATTTCCCTCCGCGACTTCATGATATAATTTGTTCCTTGGCACTTTCCGGCCTTATATTGTAATAATTTCCTTTTGATCCTGCATAATTAATAAAATGGTCTCATATATCCAGTTGTACCTTCCCCGCTTTTTCCTTACTGTTTTGTTTTTGCGCTTTTCTGGTATTATGTGTATACGGCAGCACTGTCTCCACCTTTTCCTCCCTCGTTGACGCTTTGTGCGGCCTTCTTGCTTTACTTGGCTTCTTTTCGAGTAGCCTTGATGCTTAGACCTGCACTCCATTGAGGAGAGGTCAGGCTACCTCAAATTAGCCAGCCCTTTTCGGTTCCCCAAGGAGGTAACTTCTTCGAGTTGCCGTTGGTGCAGTTCTCTCTTTCGCTGTGATAGGAGACGGGGTAAGTTATTCGGAACTCGTTTGAAAGCAGGACCCACTCTCTTCTGCGGGAGGGATAGGGCCAACCTTAGTCTAACCTTTTCCATGTTGAATCCCGCAGGGAGGTAAGTTGTTCGAGCAGTTTGTTATTGGACCCGCTCCTGTTGGTTGACGTCACAGGGAAAGGTAACGCTTAGAACCAGGTTGGTGCTAAACTCACTCTTGACTCATAGTGGAGGTCGGGGTAACTCACTCTTGACTCCATGGGGAGGACAATGCAATCTTTTAGGCCTACCTTTCTCCTTGTATCCTATGGGAAGGTAAGTTTTTCGGGCATTTTGTTATTGTACCCGTTCCTGCCTGTTGACACTTACGAGGAAGGTACATTTTTTGAAGTTGTTTAGTGAGGACTATCCCACACTCCATTGTGGGAGGGATAAGCCAACCTTAAGGCCTACATTTCCCTATAGTATCCCTTGGGGAGGTAAGTTCTCTCCCGGCTTATTTTGCCCTCTTAGAGCTATCCAAGGGGGGTTCTTCGTCCTTTTGTTTCAATTCCTACACGTAGCACTCTCTTGCCGACACCTGCTCAGCTCAGACTTCTCCCACTCCCTAGGGGGTTGGGAATTTCATTTTGAGGTGGTAGGTCGATGTGACGATCCTCAAGTAGTTGAGGGTTGGCCTCCCCCGATGATGGCATTATATAGCTGCATGGGAAGGACAATGCAACCTTTCAGGCCTACCATTCAAATAGGTTTTGTACCATTTGAAGAAAACTGACACTGGTCGAAAGGATATAGTAAACCGTTTGAATAGACGATCACTTTTAGGCTGACTGATTTTGTCCCTAAATATTATGGGTCGAACGGTTTTTACAACTCGCGCTGTTTTTTGGACGAAATTTGAATTTTGTTCCTAAAAACGATTTTTAAGGACCAAAAAAAAAAAAAATCGATCCAAATAAATTTTATCGCCAAAAATAAAATTTGTTGTAGTGGGTTATATATAATATAAAGATAAACGTACAAAAAGAACGAACTAGGTGACAAATTATGCATGCAAGCGTGCGTGTAAGTTTTTGTAAGACTCTGCTATATTAAAAATACAAGCTTTCTGTATAAGACAGAATTTTCGATGGCCGAGAAACCACTCCGCGAGGAAGATGAATTATCAGATGGCGACGGTGCAGTTTCGTCTCAGACATCAGCACATTGAAAGAATACAACGTTCAAACCAGGAACAAAGAATTTATGCAACACTGATCCCAACAAACACAAAAACTTTCACATAAGCATGATGTTCTCTTAACCCTTTTTGGACCTTATTGAAAATGTGGTTTTCATCTTTCTAGATCTTCCCCGGGCCCGCCAGTCAAAACTAAAATATTATGACTTTAATTAAAAAATGATAATAATATTTTTGTTATATTCTAATTATTAATATATATATAATTAAAATTAGATAACACGACAAAATCTTAATCATCAAATCAGAATACATTGTTTATGTGCATTACAAATTCTTTACACTAATGCTATTATGTTTCCTAATTTCTACCACCCACTAATTCACCCTCTTAACATAGCATCGTAACATGTGGCAGAATTTTTAGAAAAATTAAAATAAATAAATATTCAAAATAAAATGACATTCAAAAATACAAAAACAGAAATATTAAAAGCCTAGATTCACTCAATTCGTTTATGTTTGTGTCATTAATTTTTTTAATAAGCTATGTGATATCATATTGTAAAGCCCCGTCAAGAAAGTAAAGTGGGTGATATAAATTAGAGAGTATATATGGTAGCATTTCTAAATCCTTTATAGCTCAAAGATTGTAAACATCTATATTTCATCAGAGGGTGAAATGTATATTCTTTTTTTTTTTTTTTTTGTCTTTACCAAAATTGTGTCAAGTCAGCTATTTTTATTTACTTTTATATCTATCTCTATAATTAGATAGAATATAGAGATGCATGCACCACCGGCGGCCACGTGATAATTTCTCTAGGGCTGTGCTGCGCATCAGCCGCACACCGCAGCACACCGCCCATTTTTTTTTTCACTCAATGCACTAGGTGTGCGCCGGCTTCCATAAACAGTAGGCTTACATTTATATTTTCTCATTTCTCTAACATCTTAATTCCTCGTGTAATAATTAATTCTATGCCATCGTTCTCTATCAAATCACTTTAAAATAAAGTAACGTTTTAATAAATTTACTTAGAAACATTACAAGAAAACTGCTTATTTACAGCGAGTTAATTCTAACGAAATGACTATTTACAGTTAAAATAAACCTATTTTGATCATAAATAATTTTTTCATCGCAAACAAATGATTACAAATATCCATTTTTCTTGTACTAAAATTTGAAAGGTTAAGTTTGATGACGTTAAATCGGAAAGACAGAAACTTGGGGAAGTGCTCGGTCCAAAGAAGTTAGCATCTGTGGGGTATTTTTTGACTGCTTGGAGGTGTCTGTAATCGATCGGTATCGGCCACGAACTTAGTCGAGTCGTAGGATTTTGAAGGTATCCATTCCATAAATATTTTATCCGTTCAAACGTCAAATCCTGTTCAAAAGGTAAAAAATATTTTATTAATTATTATTGTATTTGTTATATAATATAGTATTTATATATATAATACTTATAATATACTTATATAATACTACTATATAATATACTACTATTATTTATACTTAATTATATGCTTATATTTATTCTAATACTTATATGTATACTACTTATATATACTTATGGGAGAAAGTGTTGCTGACACATCAACTGCAAGTGAGGCGGGTCATAACATATTCTAACGCTTGTAGATGGATTCACAACGTCAGCAAAGGATACAAAAGACATAGTAAGTTGTCTTTTATATTGAGATTACTTCACATAAAATTCTTTTGTAGAATATTTGTTAAGGCAGTTGATATGTTATTTGAACTATTTAAAGAAGCACTTCCATTGGATAATGCATTGCCTCAAAACTTCTAATTTGAAGCTAAGCAGTTGAAGCGAGGTGTAGGATTTGATTATAATATCATACATGCATGTAAGAATGATTGTGTCCTATTCTGGCAAGAGAATGAACAATTGAACGAGTATCCTGTGTGCCATGAATCAAGATGAATATCAGAGAAGCAGAATATACCACAACACGTACGTCCATTTGGTGCAAGCATGGTTACGATTTGTCTGGAGGAGAGTTTAAAAAAGGTCAATGGTATATGCTAAACAATTGTGCTAAGATAGAAAGTCACTTGAAGTAAGTTCTCCTAATTTAATAATTTATATTGGAATGATCTTGAAAAAATCTATGCGAGTTATAAATTATATACTATATTTCTGTTTCAGTGATCTTATTAACTAGTTCAAAGAACAATGAGAAATTGATATAGACAAGAAACATGAAGAAGAGTTCCCTAAATGGTTTGAATGGCGGGTAATGACTTGTATTCTCGTTCATACTCTATTCAATATGGAGGTTGTGCAAATGCATGGTAGAAATCCTAACGATGTATCGGACAAACTGTATGCATTGGCGCGTGGTCCATCAAGACTTGCAGTTTGATATTCTACATCTATTTCTTAGGAAAGTAGGTATCACACAATAGATGGATAGTATTATAGAAAAGCTAAAAGAGATGAAAAAATTATTTTTAATATTATTTTTATTTTAAGATTTGAAAAAATTAAAATATTTATTTTATTTTATGCTGAAATTTAAAAAAATTATAATAATTAAATAATTAGGTGAGAAGACTTGCCAAAACTCATTAAAATTTGGACGGTGCTATGTCCACCGCTCCCAACTCCCGCTGGGAGCTACCGTTAGGTATAATTGGTCTTCTTTTTTTTGTTGTCTTTTTTACATGTATTTTTTTACACTTTTAAATATTTTTTAAAAAATAAAGAAAATACAATATTATTAAAAAATATTTCCTTAATCACTAAGTAAAAAGAAAAATTAAAAAATAAAATAAAAAATAAGAGTACTTCACATAGTACTTGACCGGTTGCACTTATGCCGTTCAATTTTCCTCAATTGAAATATATGAAGGATCCATATTTCATAATGAGTTTGCTCATTCTTGGTCTGAGATATCCCAGAAATGATATAGATGTACATTTACAACCATTGATTGCTGAGTTGAAAGATTTATGGGAGAATGGGGTCGACACATTTGATGCATCAATAGGTACTTCGTTCAAGATGCATGCTACAGTCCTATGGATAATAAATGATTTTCCCACATATGGAAACTTGTCAAGTTGGAGTTCTAAGGGGAAAATGGCATGCCCGACATGTAACAAACACACACAATCGGAATGGCTTATATAGGGGAGGAAACTATGTTTTATGAATCATCGTTTCTATTTCCGTGTTGATCATAGATGGCGTGGAAACTCAAAAATATTTGATGGGACTATTGAACTGGGGCATTCGATGGCTGGACACTACCCGGGGGACCTCAGACCGACGAGTCTTATCCTTTACTGTGCCATTCCTCCTACAGGTCACGTTCAGAGGATTCTCCCAGTGGGCCGGATTTGTGGCTTTTCATCCCAGGCTGGGCTTAGTTGGGCCTTGGGGGAAAAATCCTCTTACAATTACCCGTCTAATTCTCACCGGACAAGTACAGTGAAAATTTTATCATGATTAATCTTACCTTCCTCCCAAAGTCGGGTACTCTATTTAGGTTCTTGTCGTTCTGGAGCTCCTGTGGATTGGTCACTCCTGACGGCGACTTTCCAGGATGGGCTTATCACATCTTTTCAAAATCATTAATGAAGGGGTGTTAGGCGGCTCTTCGTGTTGATATCGCCTCGTGAACTGCATTTCTTGTAGCCGAAGCAGCGAGTACACTGATCTTCACAGTATATGGGAGTTTAATCATCACCTTCTTTTTATAAACGGTGGGAGTGGGACCTAACTTGCTCCGACTATATTGTGATGATCCCGCCATTCTCGTCTTCTCAATTTTCCTTTTCTCCACCCAATCTCCTCTGTTACTTCACGTTCTGATAGTGATGACTTTCAAAAAATCTGTTCAACCTTGCATCCTAGACGACATTGTGCTAGTGTTTTTGGGTAGCAGGTGGTGCTCGACTACTAACAAGTCAACATTGGCTTCGTTAGCCTTCACCTATCGAGTGCTAGAAACCGTTAGCCTCTTGAACTCGTAGGTCTTGTGGAGGCCCTTCCTTCTTTGTCCCAGCTAGCCATGGAGGGAAACCAGGAGGAAGCTATCGGCCAGGTTGTCAAATGCCCATCAGCTTTCTTCCACGAGGTTTGATTCCGCCTTTTATTTTTCTCTTCCTCCTTCTTTCCTTTTTCTCAATCTTGCCTTTATGTCGTCAGGGTACCTCTCAGCTTGCGATGTTTATCGTGGATGATCAGGAGGCAATGTAACACCCCGTATTTTAGTGTATTTTTACTGAAAGAATTATTTTTATTTATTCAAAAAATTATTCTCTTGTTTTAAAATTATTGGATTTTTAATTAGGTTATTTTTATGATTTTTAGTTTACGAAAATTATTTTTGAAGTGCTTTCTTTAAATTAATTATTGTTATGTGTTTAAATTTCTTCTCGAATTAAATTAACTTATTATTGGGTTTAATTATTTATTTTCATGTTAATCACTGCGTTTGAAATATTTTATTTCACTAGCTGTTTTAAAATCGTTTCCGTTGGATCATTTTCGTGACCCAAAATGTGAGGACTGGACCTCATTTCTTTCCCTCCATTTTCTCTTTCCTCTCTTTTTCTTTCTTCTTTTCTTTTATTTTTCTTCTTTTCTTTCTTCTTCCCCTGGCTTCCTGCGCGACGCATCCCCTCCCTCTCTCTCCGTCCGATCCTTCTCTCCCCCAGCCCTCCGCCGTGCGCCGGCGGTGGTCGACACCGCCCGGCTCCCCAGCTCCCCTAGCCACCGGCGACGCCACCCCTCCGTTTCTAGCTTCATTCGCGCCGCCGTTAGCCACCACGAGCCTCTCTAAGCCGCGGCACTCTTTCCACTGTTGTGCCGCCGTCGCACCACCATTGGCCACCATCTTCTCACCACTTTATCCTTGACCTCTTGGCAACCCATTGGAGCCAACCCCACCTCCAATCTGTCACCGGTGAAGCACATCCAACTCCATTTTCGTTTTGGGTATTTTTTGCCTTAAACCTTGTGCCGCCACCCACGGCCAACCTTCACCACCACTAGTTTCACCGACATCTCTTTCCTCCCTTTTTCTTTCTTCTTCCCCTGGCTTCCTGCGCGACGCATCCCCTCCCTCTCTCTCCGTCCGATCCTTCTCTCCCCCAGCCCACTGCCGTGCGCCGGCGGTGGTTGACACCGCCCGGTGAAGCCACCCCTTCGTTTCCAGCTCCATTCGCGCCACCGTTAGCCACCACGAGCCTCTCCAAGCCGCGGCACTCTTTCTGCCGTTGCGCAGCCGTCGCACCACCATTGGCCACCATCTTCCCACCACTTCATCCTTGACCTCTTGGCAACCCATTGGACCCAACCCCACCTCCGATCCGTCACCGGTGAAGCACATCCAACTCCAACTCCAACTCCATTTCCGTTTTGGGTATTTTTGGCCTTAAACCACCCCTTGTGCCGCCACCCACGGCCAACCTTCACCACCACTAGCTTCACCGACATCCCTAGGCCCTACCCTATCAATTTTGGGTCTTCGTTTGTCTCCATTGAAAAGTGGGTCTTTGAGACCCACGGCCACAGTGTATTTGACACTGTTTTCTTGCTGTGTTGCCGCCTCTTGCAGTTTCGTGATCCTTCGGAAATTGCTATATAGCACTGTAAGTATTTTCTAAAGAATTTTTGTGAATTTAATGTATTTTTTCACTAACACATTACACTGTATTTGAACTGTTGATTGGTTTTGCCGGACTAAGTCTGAGGACGATGGGAGATGGATGGATTGGTGATTGAAGTTGTTTGGTTGGATTTGATTGCGTTGGTTATTGATGGTTGTTGATTAGTGTCGGTAAATGTACATTTCATGATTTCATGCATGATCATGTTTGTAAAGGAAACTGGGTCTTCGTGTATTGCATTCATGTTCATGTGTTTATGAAAACTGGGTTTTCATGTGAGTATGGAATTTGGGTGCGTGCGTATCACGACCCCAAGCCGAGATGAGGCATTATCTCGGTGGAGCTCCTCTGGTTACTCGGGAGCGGAATATACTGAGTAATGTCCCCTGGATTGTCGCCGGGTGACAATGGGATCGGACGAGAGATTCGTGCCTACTCCGTGGTCGTTCTGCTGGCGGGGACTAGAGGATGTCTGGCCATGAACGCGCTGGGCGCGGAACTGGGCATCGCTTGTTGCGTAGTGGGTGATCGGGCATGAACGCGCTGGGCGCGAAACTGGGCATCGCTACGAAACCAGGACGTGCGGATGGTCCCTAGGGGAGGCCATGGTGCATAGGGTAATAACGGATTAATTGGCTATTTTATGAGAAAATAGTGTGTGTTGGATTTTGTGTAAATCATTTTCTGGGAAAATGTTTTACGGATATTTTGGGCCAAATGGGATTTTGGCGTGTGTTGGAAAATAATCATTTTCGGGGAAAATGATGTTTTGAGGAAAATGCATATTTCGTCATATGCATGCATGTTGGTTGCATTAAATGCATTTTATTCCTGAAGATTATTTGGGTTATACTTACCTGCGGTACCATTTTGTGGTAACGCAGATTTTGATGTAGATGAAGATGAGGGTGAGCCTGAGGAGTTGGCTCCGCCCGAGGAGTGATTAGAGATCACTCATTTGTATTTTGGGACATGTGTTAAATTTTATTTTGGGATGACTGTATAACTTTTTAAACCCTTTTACTAATGTTTACTTGTATTTAAATTCTGATACTTAGTTGACTTATCCGCTGCGTTGTTTTTATTGTACACTGTCGCATGTACACACACATGGCACTTTCGTTGGGATGCGTGACCATGTTGTCATCATCCTGGTGTCTCGATTCCCGTGTTTCCTTACATGGCGGTCGGGGGCGCCACAGGTGGTATCAGAGCAGTTCGGCTTTGGGTAAAACCACATGTCCTGTAGGTGCAGTACCAGAAAGTTTTAAAATTGTGATTTGAAATTATTTAATTTAAAATATGTGGTTTTTATTGGTTTTATTTAGTTATTGTATACTACTTGTTTGTTTATTTATTTTATTGTTTTATTTTATGGTATGTTATTTTATTTGTTTTAATTATTTTATTGTGAGCTACTTCATTGGTTTTATTCATTTTGTCGTATGTTATGTATTTATGGAATTTCATTTTATTTTGTTTTATTTTTTTTTTGTTTTGTTCGAAATTGAAAGGCGGGTTAAGGATTGTGCTATGACAGGAGATGGTACGACTGAGAAGGCCATTGTTAGGCTTGAACATTTGGTGTAATAGGCCTGAACTTTTGGTGATTGGTTTTTTTAATATCGAGGGTCGAACATCATGGTCTGGGTGAACTCTTTGGAGTAGGAACTTAAGTTGCTGCTAAGGAGGGGAATAGTTCTGAATTGCTTAGGATAATTAAGGTCTTAGGTTCCGTAGAATTTATGTAGTGAGTCTATGGGTAGGAGGTTGTAAGTTCAACAAATTTCAAGGTTAGATTTATGAGAAGTTCATCTAAGGTTTGAGGCTTCATAGTTTTTAGGAAATAATTTTATGGGATTAAGCTGGTAGGTTCAACAAGCAATTGAGGGATTACTTAGATTAGAAGTTTTCAATCTTGCCGAACTTGATAAACAATTTGATAACATTTGAAGTTTTAGAATTTACAAGTTTTATAAGGTGAATGTTTTAGATTTAAGGTCATCGATCTTGAGGATTTCGGGGAATGATTTTTATCTGGGTTAAGGTTTTAGAATTGTAGAACTGAAGGGCTGAATTAAAATAGGATGATGAGAGTTGAGAATTTTTTTTTCAGGAGAGAATTTCTTTGGAGATGGAAGGTAATGATCTAGTTCGTGTATTTTCTGAGGATTGAAGATGTTGATCTAGTTCAGTTAATGATTGTTTGTAGCTCGAGGTTACAGTGACAGGTTAAGGATTTAATCCATATCAATTTTAAGGATAATAGATGGTGTGGATTTAGGAAATGATTCTTGTTGATTTCGAGGATATAGGTCTAGATGATGGAAATGGTAATGATAATCACTTGCACGTTTGGAGGATTATTGGTTTTGGCTAATGGTACATGAGATTGATGCGTAGTAGTGGTGAGTGTTTATGAATTTCGGAGAGTGAAGGTCCTAGTCTTAGATTTTGGCTTGGAAGAAGTGGCTTGGGTAGGTGTTGAAGAGGAGTCGACACAATAGTAGTAATTCAAGAGACCTTGGCTTGGAGTTTTTGGTGAGTTTATCGAAGTGTGTAGTCGAGTGGTTTACTCGATGAAATCATGGTTGGGAATAGTTATTGTGATTATCTTTAGGAATTAATTGTGACTTGAGGTTACCTAGGAATTTAAATTTTTGAGGCTATACTTTCTTTTGGAGATTGAGTACCCAGTTGGTTGAATTAAAGACGTTGTTATTTAACTTGAAGAGAGATTGATGGGATGTCATGTATGGTGTATGATAAGATCTTGGAAGTTGAAGCTTAGGCATCAACATTGGATAATATGATCAAGTATGTGGGTTAATAAAGCACTAGGATCCTTGGGTGTTTTGCAATGGCTTTTGGTGGATTGAAGATTTGAGTAGTATGGCTTGCTTTGGGGTTTAATAGTGATGTCCTATTGAAGGAATTAGTCGTGTTAATACTAGCTTATTGGAGTAGAAATAGGTGGGCGAGTTACCAAGAAAGTTTTGATAATGTTTTGGTGAAGTCAATGGTGATTCGTTGTGAGTTTAGTCACCGCTAGATTAGATGTTGTTCTAACTGTAGGAGATGAGCTTTTGGGTTTAGGTTGTTAGGTAGAAGTTTATAGGCGCTCTTATTGGTTGGTCGGGTTGGAATCGAGCCTTTTAAGGTATGCTCCTTATCATAGATGAGATGGATGTATTTTGGGTTGAGGTTGCTTATTTTCAATTTGGGATGTTGAGGTTGGTTGATATTGGTTTTCTGTCGATTATGGACGTATTTTATGGAATTTGATTTTGATCAAGGCAGCAGGAGTTAATTGAGGAATTTGAGTTATAATTCGTGGTTTTGGAAGAGATAGTATTTTTTCTACCAAATTGTGATAAGAGTTTGTTGTTAGTAGGAATGGAGCCACCTTGTATTCGATGGTGTTAGTTTTATGAGGACATAAATTTTATGCATGTGGCGAATATCAGAGTGCGCAGCAAAAGCGTGGTATTTTGTTGTAATCAGGAGTTCAGATTGTGTTGTTTTTGGGGAATTAGTGGTGACTTGAATTTTGAGAAGATACTTGTAATTGAATATTAATCATTTGGTTGAGTGAAATGTTTTGTTGATGGTTAACTTTGGAAGTGGCTATTAAGTTACCAAAAGTAGAATTCAATGGAGATTTAGAAGTTGTAGCATAGGAGTTGATTAAGGTTAGCACATAGTATTGTAAGGGCTATTGATCATTAGAATTTTCTAGATGTTGTATTAAGGTTCTTGTAGGAAACGAGATTTTGGATAGTATAGTCACCCTGGGAATACTGGTTGTGATGTGCCACTGGGAGACTAAAACGAGTATGTTGGATATCGTCATGTTTATTGAGAAATGTGCCACGTGCTGTCAAGTTAAGGCTGAGCATCAAAGATCTGTTGGTAAACTTCAACCTCTCCCCAATCCTGAGTGGAAGTGGGATGATATTTCCATGGATATTTTGTGGGTTTGCCGAGGACCCCTAGTGGAAAGAATTCAATTTGGGTGATTGTTGATCGGTTGACCAAGAGTGTCAATTTCTGCCTATTAATAATACTGACTCTTTGGGTAAGTTGACTCGGTTATATGTCAAGGAGATAGTGTGTTTGCATGGAGTACCCAAGAGTATTGTGTCGGATCAGGATTTGCAGTTCACCTCCCATTTTTGGAAGAGTTTGCAGGCAGCCTTAGGCACTAAGTTGAAGTTTAGTTTTGCGTATCACCCCCAGACAGACGGTCAAACAGAGCGTACTATTCAAACTCTGGAGGATATGTTGCGGTCTTGTGTCATGGAATTTTTGGGGAGTTGGGAGAATCATATGCCACTAATTGAGTTCTCTTATAATAACAGTTTTCATTCCTCCATTCAAATGGCCCTGTATGAAGTTTTGTATGGAAGAAAGTGTAGATCGCCCTTGTGTTAGGATGAAGTTGGCGAGAGCAAATTGTTTGGGCCTGAGATAATTCAAGAAATGAAGGATCAAGTTCAGTTTATAAGGACTAAAATGGCGGAAGCGCAAAGTCGCCAGAAGAGTTACACAGATACAAGAAGAAGAGACTTATCCTTTGAAGTAGGTGACTGGGTTTATCTCAAAGTCTCTACTATGAAAGGCGTTGAGCGCTTTGGTAAGAAAGGAAAGCTTAGTCCAAGATATGTTGGCCCTTTTTAGATCGTAGAGAAGGTTGGGCTTGTCGCTTATAGAGTGGCCTTGCCGGACTATTTTGGCGGTATGTTCTAAGTCTGCTCTCGGTTGAATCTTGATCCTGTCTTAGTCTTAATGTTGACCTTGCCAATTTCGAGGACGAAATTTTATTTAAGGGGGGGAGAACGTAACACCCCGTATTTTAGTGTATTTTTACTGAAGGAATTATTTTTATTTATTCAAAAAATTATTCTCTTGTTTTAAAATTATTGGATTTTTAATTGGGTTATTTTTATGATTTTTAGTTTACGAAAATTATTTTTGAAGTGCTTTCTTTAAATTAATTATTGTTATGTGTTTAAATTTCTTCTCGAATTAAATTAACTTATTATTGGGTTTAATTATTTATTTTCATGTTAATCACTGCATTTGAAATATTTTATTTCACTAGCTGTCTTAAAATCGTTTCCGTTGGATCATTTTCGTGACCCAAGATGTGAGGACTGGACCTCATTTCTTTCCCTCCATTTTCTCTTTCCTCTCTTTTTCTTTCTTCTTTTCTTTTCTTTTTCTTCTTTTCTTTCTTCTTCCCCTGGCTTCCTGCGCGACGCATCCCCTCCCTCTCTCTCCGTCCGATCCTTCTCTCCCCCAGCCCGCAGCCGTGCGCCGGCGGTGGTTGACACCGCCCGGCGACGCCACCCCTCCGTTTCCAGCTCCATTCGTGCCGCCGTTAGCCACCACGAGCCTCTCTAAGCCGCCGCACTCTTTCCACTGCTGCGCCGCCGTCGCACCACCATTGGCCACCATCTTTCCACCACTTCATCCTTGACCTCTTGGCAACCCATTGGACCCAACCCCACCTCCGATCCGTCACCAGTGAAGCACATCCAACTCCAACTCCATTTCCGTTTTGGATATTTTTGGCCTTAAACCACCCCTTGTGCCGCCACCCACGGCCAACTTTCACCACCACTAGCTTCACCGACATCCCTAGGCCCTACCCTATCAATTTTGGGTCTTCGTTTGTCTCCATTGAAAAGTGGGTCTTTGAGACCCACGGCCACAGTGTATTTGACATTGTTCTGTTGCTGTGTTGCCGCCTCTTGCAGCTTCGTGATCCTTCGGAAATTGCTATATAGCACTGTAAGTATTTTCCAAAGAATTCTTGTGAATTTAATGTATTTTTTCACTAACACATTACACTGTATTTAAACTGTTGATTGGTTTTGCCGGACTGAGTCCGAGGAGTACGGGAGACGGATGGATTGGTGATTGAAGTTGTTTGGTTGGATTTGATTGGGTTGGTTATTGATGGTTGTTGATTAGTGTCGGTACATGTACATTTCATGATTTCATGCATGATCATGTTTGTAAAGGAAACTGGGTTTTCGTGTATTGCATTCATGTTCATGTGTTTATGAAAACTGGGTTTTCATATGAGGATGGAATTTGGGTGCGTGCATATCACGACCCCAAGCCGAGATGAGGCATAATCTCGGTGGAGCTCCTTTGGTTACTCGGGAACGGAATATACTGAGTAACGTCCCCTGGATTGTCGCCTGGCGACAATGGGATCGGACGAGAGATTCGTGCCTACACCGTGGTCGTTCTGCTGGCGGGGACTAGAGGATGTCTGGCCATGAACGCGCTGGGTGCGGAACTGGGCATCGCTTGTTGCGTAGTGGGTGATCGGGCATGAACGCGCTGGGCGCGGAACTGGGCATTGCTACGAAACCAGGACGTGCGGATGGTCCCTAGGGGAGGCCATGGTGCATAGGGTAATAACGGATTAATTGGCTATTTTCTGAGAAAATAGTGTGTGTTGGATTTTGTGTAAATCATTTTCTGGGAAAATGTTTTACGGATATTTTGGGCCAAATGAGATTTTGGCGTGTGTTGGAAAATAATCATTTTCGGGGAAAATGATGTTTTGAGGAAAATGCATATTTCGTCATATGCATGCATGTTGGTTGCATTAAATGCATTTTATTCCTAAGGATTATTTGGGTTATACTTACCCGCGGTACCATTTTGTGGTAACGCAGATTTTGATGCAGATGAAGATGAGGGTGAGCCTGAGGAGTCGGCTCCGCCAGAGGAGTGATTAGAGATCACTCATTTGTATTTTGGGACATGTGTTAAATTTTATTTTGGGATGACTGTATAACTTTTTAAACCCTTTTACTAATGTTTACTTGTATTTAAATTCTGGTACTTAGTTGACTTATCCGCTGCGCTGTTTTTATTGTACACTGTCGCATGTACACACACATGGCACTTTCGTTGGGATGCGTGACCGTGTTGTCATCATCCTGGTGTCTCGATTCCTGTGTTTCCTTACCTGGGGGTCGGGGGCGCCACAGACAACCACCTATGAGAGTTTGGGTCGTGCTCGCAGTGACAAGGAAGAGAAGGAACAGCTGACGCTCGAACTCGAGAAGACGAGGCTTGACTGTTCGAGCGAGCGCAAGGGATTGAAGAAGTTGGAACGTTGCTAGCGGAGGCACAAGCAAACGTAGGAAGAAGAGGAGACTTGACTGGAGCAACCAAAACCTTCAGGTCGGCCTATCCCATGAGCAGGAGGAGACAAGGCAATTGCGGGGAGAGGTTGACCAGTTGGGTCAACTGCACACAAGTCTTTAGGACGCCAACCTCTCCTTGCAAAAGCAGTTGAGGTGGTTCATGACGCTACGTGATAAGGTGTGGGCACACGGGATTTCTGAGGGCTGCAAGTCAATGTGGTCATTTCTTTTCCAAAGTTCGAAGCTGCGTTCAAGGTCTTTCGCTAAGTACCTTCAACGACTTGTGCCTGGCGACATTCCTACCAAGGAGACATCTTTTAAATCCAACCACGATTTGGGGAAGGTGGAGATGTCGAACACCTTTCTTGACCCAACTACACCCTTGCTGGTGCCAATGGATCTGGCCAACCTTGTTCCTGCAGCTGTTGAGTTGGGATACCTCGCTTCTGCTGTCGCTGAGGCCGATACTCCCAACGCAGAAAGTTAGGGATTTTATTCATTTCGCTATACTTTCCCTTTTTTTTTCTTTTTTTTTACATGTATCCGCATTTTGCTGTTCTGCGGCTTGTACATAAGAGATATATTAATTAATGCATGTATCTTTGCTTGCCATGCCTTTGCCTTTGCCTTTACCTTTTTTATTTTTGTTGTTGTGTGGCCGACTTGGGTAACCGAGGTAAAGGGGTCCGCAGAGCCCCTTTCTACCCCTCCAACCAGTCACGCTGTACTTATCTACCTTTTGTGGATAGTTGTTCTTCATATGCGACAATCTTTGCAGCCATTATTTGGGCGGTTGTGTTCGGTGATACCTTTGTATTCCTCCTAGCCTACCCCGCTGGCGTCCTTCGCTTTGTTGATGGAGATTTTGCTCTTCGGGTGGCCAAGGGCCGACCCGCACTCCTCTGTGAGCAGGATAAGGGAACCTTCTAGGCCTACCTTCCTTTTTCATTTCACAGGGAGGTGAGTTATTGATGGAGTTCCTATCGATAAATAGTTTGTTGATAGAGATTCTGCTAATGAGTATGTCGAGTGGCCGAAGGCTGACCCGCACTCCTCTGCGAGAGGGATGGAGCTGCCTCTGGTGTGACTTATCTCATTTACCTCGTAGGGAGGTATGTTGGTGCTAGTGGAGTTTCCTTTGGTGGAGGTTTTGCTGTTGAAGATTTCGCTGATGTAGAGCACATTGGTAGATATGTCTGGTGGTCGAGGGCCGACCCACACTCCTCCACGAGAGGGATAATGCAACCTTTTTGGCCTACCTTTCCTTTTTACATAGCGGGGAGGTAAGTTGTACCACATAAAATAATTGCATTAGTAAGACAAAATTCACACAAGTTTTTAAGGAGGCAAACCACAGCATGTAGCTGCCACGATGGATTTTGCTCGCTATTGCTTGACCGAAATTGCCTGCAGTTGTTTTTTCGTTTCTTCTCATTCTTGCTCCTACTTTATTTCTGCTTCCATTTTTTTCCTTTTTTTTAAACCCATACGAGTTTGAGCAGATAAGTAGATGGCCCCAGTGTATGGCGCACTTGTAATGGCCGCTTTGGCTTTATTGTAGGGTGTTGTCTTGCCCGCCGTTGGTTATACAGTGTCCCCAAGCCGGGTAGCACTTCAATAGTAAAACTAAGTCCGAGAAATATTCCTCTTACGCCCTGCCAACTTCCTGGCTTGCTTGGTCGCATGTTGAGCGAGGGTTTGTATTTTACGTATGTGGCGATATGGTGATAGTTACGTTACCACATTTAATGGTGTCCCTTCGATTTCTGCATTATGGCTCCTTCCTTTGCTAGCATTAATTATGCATGTCGTATCAACAAATACGTTCTATGGCGGTTGTGATAATCGAGGGATCCTGGCTCTCCGGGAGGAAACACGTAGCATCTTATGGTGATTCGCGGAGTTATGGAATTTGTGCAAGTTAAGTTTCACTCCCGTCTATATATGGATCCTTCTCCCAGTTTAGAATTTCCATCATACTCACTTTTGCCTCTCTTTCCTTTTGAAGTCCCTCCATATTGTTTCTCTATCTTCCATAGTTTTGATTGGCTCTTCACATCCTAGTGCGTGACAGGTCCTCTGGTGGCGCTCAGGTCACTGCTAGTTGTGGTGGTCCGTGTGTCAGAGGATGGAACCATCCATGCTTTGTTGTTGGGGTCTCGGACCCTTTGTTCTCGATCTTGCCCTTTTGCTTATTGTGCTTCCTCGTTCTCACCCCTTTGCTTACGGGGCTCAACTTCAAATGCTTCTCTAGATATCAAAATCTCTACAGATATTCTGCCAAGTGCTCGAATGCGTTGCCTGCTTGTTCACAGTGGAGAAGTGCTTTTGCTGCAGTGGCGAACGGCTTGGTCGCTGTGGTGTTCAGATCTTCAGCGCAAATCTTCATCGCTGTCTAAAACACAGAAGGTTGAATTTTACTGTCTAGTTTCCTTGCGTCTAAGGGCCTCTTTCCACTAGAACACTTCTCCTCTTATCAAGTTTTCTTTTTGTTCCTTTGCTCTTTGCGGCCTTATGTTTCTAATAATTTCCCTCTGTGACTTCATGATGTAATTTGTTTCTTGGCGCTTTGCGGCCATGTGTTGTAATAATTTCCCTCCGAGACTTCATGATATAATTTTTTCCTTGGTGCTTTACGGCCTTATGTTGTAATAATTTCCTTGTGATCCTTCATAATTAATAAAATGGTCTCATATATCCGGTTATACCTTCCCCGCTTTTTCCTTACTGTTTTGTTTTTGCGGTTTTCCTGTATTATGTGTATCCAGCAGCACTGTCTCCACCTTTTTCTCCCTCATTAACGCTTTGTGCTGCCTTCTTGCTGTACTTGGCTTCTTTTCGAGTATCCCTAACGCTTAGACCCACACACCATTGAGGAGAGGTCAGGTTACCTCAAATTAGCCATCCCCTTTAGGTTCTCCAAGGAGGTAACTTCTTCGAGATGCCGTTGGTGCAGTCCGCTCTTTCGCTATGATAGGAGACGGGGTAAGTTATTCGGACCGCGTTTGAAGGCAGGACCCGTTCTCCTCTACGGGAGGGATAGGGCCAACCTTAGTCTAACCTTTTCCATGTTAAATCCCGTAGGGTGGTAACTTGTTCGGGCAGTTTGTTATTGGACCCGCTCCCGCTGGTTGACGTCACAGGGAAAGGTAACGCTTAGAACCAGGCTGGTGCTAAACTCACTCTTGACTCTTAGTGGAGGTCGGGGTAACTCACTCTTGCCTCCACGGGGAGGACAATGCAACCTTTTAGGCCTACCTTTCCCCTTGTATCCTATGGGGAGGTAAGTCTTTCAGGTAGTTTGTTATTGTACCCGTTCCTGCCTGTTGACACTTACGAGGAAGGTACATAGTATCCCGCGGGGAGGTAAGTTCTCTTCTGGCTTATTTTGCCCTCTTAGAGCTATCCAAGGCGAGTTCTTCGTCCTTTTGTTCCAGTTCCTGCACGTAGCACTCTCTTGCCGACACCTGCTCACCTCAGACTTCTCCCACTCCCTAGAGAGTTAGGAATTTTATTTTGAGGTGGTAGGTCGACGTGACGGTCCTTAAGTACTTGAGGGTGGGCCTCCTGATGATGGCATTGTACGACTCCACGAGGAGGACATTGGAACCTTTCAGGCCTACCATTGAAACAGGTTTTGTACCATTTGAAGAAAACTGACACTGGTCGAACAGATATAATAAACTGTTTGAACAGACGATCACTTTTAGCGATGATTGATTTCGTCCCTAAATATTTCGGTTCAAACGGTTTTTACAACTCGGGCTGTTTTTTGGACGAAATTTGAATTTCATTCCTAAAAATGATTTTTAAGGACAAAAAAAAAAAATTGATCCAAATAAATTTTATGGCTAAATGTAACACTCTGACCCAATCTTGCTCAAATTTTATTTTATTTGTATTTGTTTATTTTTAGTTCATTTTATTTTATTTTAGTTTCTTCGCACGTTATTTTTTTTCTTCTATTTCCGCACGTTTCATCGTTTCCGTCCACTCCATGCATGCACACACACGACTCTGCTTTAACTCCCACACACGTCTCCCTCATTTCTCTAGGGTGTTTTTTTTTTTTTTTATCGCCAATATATATATGTAGATACGTACCTGCTTGTTACTTTATCAAGAATAGCCGCTAAACTACCACGGCAATCTCCACCCACGGATGCGCAGAAGCAGCTCCATCCGAAAACCATCATCCACCACAAGCTGCCACCCTCCACAACCTCTAGGCAGTACCATCGCTGTCTCTTCACCTCCACACCCACGGCAATAGACCACGTTGTAGCTTGTTATATGACCTCACCATCACAAAAGCCCACTCCCGTATGCGCTCAACCGATCGGAAACCACCCCGTACGAGTTTCCCCTGCATGCCAGAAGCCTCAGGCCTCTGCCCAGCCCTTTGTGGAACCATAAACCACCATGCCCAGCCACACAAAGCCTCCGTCCAACGCTTCCCGTAGTCTCAGTTGCAAACCACGGATTTTTCCTGTTTTAGACAATCGAAACAGAGCAGTCATGGCTCAACCAACTCACCGCCCGTAAGCCACCACCCCACCTGTTGCCGCAGCTACAAGTGATGCTGACGCCCCAGCCACCCGTGATTGGAAGCTGCCCTGGTCGACGCCCAGCTCCAGACCGTCGCACGTCTCGCTGCATCACAGTGAGACTTCGTTCTCTCTTTCTCCGTCTCTCCCTCACTCTCCGTCTACCTCATCGTGTTACTCTCTCTCTCAATCTCAGTGCTCTACAGCCGCTGGGCCACCTTCGACCTCCGCCCAGCACTGCCATTGCGTCGCTCGTCCTTTTCTCGGTGAGTCGCCGACTGTTGCACCGTAGACCCATTCAGTATTGTTTTTCTCAAAGAATTTACGTAAACTTGGTTTTACATACTATTTTGAATATAGAAGAAACAAGAGATTAATTGAAATTACTGTAATACCCATTTACTACATGTTATATTAATGGGCTTTTATACTTTTATTATGTATTAGTACACTGTTATTTAATTATAATTACAGAAAATTATTTTAACATGTTATTAAGTAAAGTTTTATTTTAAAAGTAAACAATATTGATGTAATGTTATTTTTTATATTCTAGATATGATTTAGTCTATTTAAAAATAGTTATGGTTTATTTTAAAATATTTTGGAATAATTATATTATCTAGTATTAAACTTCATAAGTTGTTTTCTTTAATAAATAAGTTAGATTTTTAAATGTTTTTAGTTGAAGTTATCAAATGGACATTGACGATTTTAGAAAAAGATGATATATTTTGAGGTTATGAAATTTTAGGTTTTGAGGAATTAAGTAGGTTATTTTGGAAGTTTAAGATTAAATATCGAAATAAGTGGTTGATTGGAAATTTAGGGGAATTACTTGATTATTTGATAGGTGACGATTGTTAAATGTTCGACATTTTGAGGAAAATTCTGAAAAGCTAAGAAGTCCAGGTAAGCGGGGTTCCTATATTAGACTTTGCATTAAAATAAAATGAGCTGAGGTTATTTTTGAAAAATATACATATTTGATTTTGAAAAGAATTGAAATTACCTCAGTTATTTGTTCTGCATTACGAATGAGATTCTATTTAAGAAGAAAGTATTTTCTATCATGAATGGTGTATACATGAGCTTATTTTTGACATTCTGTTTCTGAACTTTGAAAAAGAGAGCGAATATGAAATTTGTACATAAATTATGTTGTGATATGATTTTGTTCTGTTCCGAAGATTTTTGTTCAGTACTCTGTTTGGATAAGACGTGATTTCTGAAAACCTTTAGCATGACTCTCTGATTCTGAATTTGATTCTGTTTCCGTTCTGTTCAGTTATGGCCCTGCCACGGGTGATAATAGTGGCATACGGCCCAACCACGGGTTACAATAGTGGATACGGCCCAACCACGGGTTATAATAGTGGATAAGGCCCAACCACGGGTAATAATAGTGGATACGGCCTAACCACGGGTAATAATAGTGGATACGGCCCTGCCACGAGTTATAGTAGTGGTCTCTATTTTGAGTGCACACCTTAGTGACAGAGTGTTTTATGTTCTGCTTGGCTATCCGCAGATGCACAACCCTACCACGGGGGTTATACATGGCCTTTGTTCTGATATGATGTTCTGATGATGATGATGATCATTTATGCTATGCCAAAGAATATTTTGAATGAAATTATTTCTAAATCTTCGCTCTGATATTTTTTATAACATGTTTTGCTTCCGCACTCTGAAAATGAAAATATTTTGTTCTGCATTCTGATTTCTGTAAATGCTCATGTTTATACACTGGTATATGTTCTCTGCTTACTGAATTGTTGATAACTCACCCCTTATCTCCATATATTTTTCAGATGATTTTTGAATAGACCAGCTAAGGATCAGGATTATGGAGCTGTGGTGAGATGATTAGTTAAGCAAAGTGGATTACTCATAGAAGATTTCTGAGAAGTGGCAGATTTTATTAAGAGATTTTGTAGTATTCTGATGACGTTATATTTTGGAGTCTATAAATATATTGATGAATTGTGAGTTTTAAGTTATATAGAGTAACTCTTCGATTCCTGTGAGACCGGGGCGTTGCACTAAAAATAAAATTTGTTGTAGTGGGTTATATATAATATAAAGATAAACGTACAAAAAGAACGAACTAGGTGACAAATTAAGTATGCATGCGTGTATGTTTTTGTAAGACTGCTATATTTAAAACACAAGCTTTCTGTATAAGACAATTTTCGATGGCCGATCGAGAAACCACTCCGCGAAGAAGATGGAAAAATTATCAGATGGCGACGGTGCAGTCTCGTCTCAGACATCAGCACATTGAAAAAATACAACGTTCAAACAACGAACAAAGAATTTATGCAACACTGATCCCAACAAAGACAAAAACTTTCACATAAGCATGATGTTTTCTTAACCCATTTTGGACCTTATTAAAAACGTGGTTTTCATCTTTCTAGATCTTCCCCGGGCCCGCCAGTCAAAACTAAAATATTATGACTTTAATTAAAAAATGATAATAATATTTTTGTTATATTCTAATTATTAATATATATATATAATTAAAATTAGATAATACGACAAAATCTTAATCATCAAATCAAAATACATTGTTTATGTGCATTACAAATTCTTTACACTAATGCTATTATGTTTCCTAATTTCTACCACTCACTAATTCACCCTCTTAACATAGCATCGTAACATGTGGCAGAATTTTTAGAAAAATTAAAATAAATAAATATTCAAAATAAAATGACATTCAAAAATACAAAAACAGAAATATTAAAAGCCTAGATTCACTCAATTCGTTTCTGTTTGTGTCATTAATTTTTTTAATAAGCTATGTGATATCATATTGTAAAGCCCCGTCAAGAAAGTAAAGTGGGTGATATAAATTAGAGAGTATATATGGTAGCATTTCTAAATCCTTTATAGCTCAAAGATTGTAAACATCTATATTTCATCAGAGGGTGAAATGTATATTCTTTTTTTTTTTTTTTTGTCTTTATCAAAATTGTGTCAAGTCAGCTATTTTTATTTACTTTTATATCTATCTCTATAATTAGATAGAATATAGAGATGCATGCACCACCGGCGGCCACGTGATAATTTCTCTAGGGCTGTGCTGCGCATCAGCAGCACACCGCAGCACACCGCCCATTTTTTTTTTTTTCACTCAATGCACTAGGTGTGCGCCGGCTTCCATAAACAGTAGGCTTACATTTATATTTTCTCATTTCTCTAACATCTTAATTCCTCGTGAAATAATTAATTCTATGCCATCGTTCTCTATCAAATCACTTTAAAATAAAGTAACGCTTTAATAAATTTACTTAGAAACATTACAAGAAAACTGCTTATTTACAGCGAGTTAATTCTAACGAAATGACTATTTACAGTTAAAATAAACCTATTTTGATCATAAATAATTTTTTCATCGCAAACAAATGATTACAAATATCCATTTTTCTTGTACTAAAATTTGAAAGGTTAAGTTTGATGACATTAAATCGGAAAGACAGAAACTTGGGAAAGTGCTCGGTCCAAAGAAGTTAGCATCTGTGGGGAATTTTTTGACTGCTTGGAGGTGTCCGTAATCGATCGTTATCGGCCACGAACTTAGTCGAGTCGTAGGATTTTGAAGGTATCCATTCCATAAATATTTTATCCGTTCAAACGTCAAATCCTGTTCAAAAGGTAAAAAATATTTTATTAATTCTTATTGTATTTGTTATATAATATAGTATTTATACTATATATACTTATACTACTTATATAATACTTATAATATACTTATATAATACTACTATATAATATACTACTATTATTTATACTTAATTATATGCTTATATTTATTCTAATACTTATATATATACTACTTATATATACTTATGGGAGAAAGTGTTGCTGACACATCAGCTGCAAGTGAGGTGGGTCATAACATATTCTAACGCTTGTAGATAGATTCACAACGTCAGCAAAGGATACAAAAGACATAGTAAGTTGTCTTTTATACTGAGATTACTTCACATAAAATTCTTGTGTAGAATATTTGTTAAGGCGGTTGATATGTTATTTGAACTTTTTAAAGAAGCACTTCCATCGGATAATGCATTGCCTCAAAACTTCTAATCTGAAGTTAAGCAGTTGAAGCGAGGTGTAGGATTTGATTATAATATCATACATGCATATAAGATTGATTGTGTCATATTCTGGCAAGAGAATGAACAGTTGAACAAGTGTCCCGTGTGCCATGAATTAAGATGAATATCTGATAAGCAGAATATACCACAACACGTACGTCCATTTGGTGCAAGCATGGTTATGATTTGTTTGGAGAAGAGTTTAAAAATAGTCAATGGTATGTGCTAAACAATTGTGCTAAGATAGAAAGTCACTTGAAGTAAGTTCTCCTTATTTAATAGTTTATATTGGAATGATCTTGAAAAAATCTATGCGAGTTATAAATTATATACTATATTTCTATTTCAGTGATCTTATTAACTAGTTCAAAGAACAATGAAAAATTGATATAGACAAGAAATGTGAAGAAGAGTTCCCTAAATGGTTTGAATGGCGGGTAATGACTTGTATTATCGTTCATACTCTATTCAATATGTAGGTTGTGCAAATGCATGGTAGAAATCCTAACGATGTCTCGGACAAACTGTATGCATTGGTGCGTGGTCCATCAAGACTTGCAGTTCGATATTTTACATGTATTTCTTAGGGAAGTAAGTATCACACAATAGATTGAGAGTATTATAGAAAAACTAAAAGAGATGAAAAAATGATTTTTAATATTATTTTTATTTTAAGATTTGAAAAAATTAAAAAATTTATTTTATTTTATGTTGAAATTTAAAAAAATTATAATATTTAAATAATTAGGTGAGAAGACTTGCCAAACTCATTAAAATTTAGACGGTGCTACGTCCACCGCTCCCAACTCCCGCTGGGAGCTACCGTTAGGTATAATTGGTCTTCTTTTTTTTGTTGTCTTTTTTACATGTATTTTTTTACAATTTTAAATGTTTTTTAAAAAATAAAAAAAAATGCAATATTATTAAAAAATATTTCCTTAATCACTAAGTAAAAAGAAAAATAAAAAAATAAAATAAAAAATTCTAGTGGTAACATCGAGCTGTAAGAGCCATTGGTGAGAGTATCATTTTCTTTAATTTTTAGGGCAACACTATAACCACCGTTGGTTTCTGCTAGTTATTTTGGTATGTTTTTTTTTTTTTACTTTTTTTTTACATGTATTGGTTTAACACTTTAAATATATTTTTTTAAAAAAAGAATTTACAATATCATTAAAAAACTCTTCTTTAATCACTAAGTAAAAACAAAAATAAATATAAATGTCAGCAGAAAAGGACTAATTTGAAATATTATCCTTAAAATGTAGGCTTCGTTTGCAATTTAAAATCATCTCAATTCATTTCAATTCATCATTATAAATTTTTCAAATTTCAACACAAAATATAATAAATAATTTAATTTTTTTAAATCTTAAAATGATAATAATAAATAATAATATTTTAGTAATATTTTATTAATTCAATTCAATTCAATTCAATTCAATATCCAAACGTACTTTTAGACTCGTGTTGGAAAACTTGTTGTGCGACTGCTTGAGAGAGAAAAGGACTTTATTGCAGGGACTGCCATCGTCTATCGCGTGATACTGAGGTACTAGTACATGCTTTTAAAATATGTTAATGAATAATTGTTTGTACTAACTATATATTAGATGGCAATATATAGTAGCTTCCAACCCTCGTTAATTCGCCTCCTCCTTTGACTGCTTGACCACGAGATTCTTTGAAACAGCTTGTACAGAGTGTGCCCTTAATATCGTCACAAAGAGATGATAGCCACCCAAGGATCGATATAAAAAGGTCATATGCTTGAAGGCTTAAGCGTATGTTCTAAAACAATCCATTTAATCAGAAAATCAAAGCTTTCCTAATGGCTTACACAATGTGTCTTAGCGTTCTTGATTCAATCCGAAATTGCAGACCCTCTACATTGCTCCCATCTAAACAACCTGCCTCAGCTTTAGCAAGAGGGAAAGGTGACAATGTACCTCATCCTTTCCAAAGCATGGCTCTCGAAAAAAACTCAAATATTGACTCTACTATTGTTCGACGATCAGCAAATTACCATCCTACCATTTGGCATTACGATTACATCCAATCATTAAGATGCGAATATGTGGTAAAGTGTGCGATTCTATTTTCTTATTATTTGTCTCGGTAGTTTTTGTAATTATTGTTGGATTATCCCAAAATTGGTTTAATTTGTAGGGGGAGTCATTCACACGAAAGATCGATAAGCTGAAGGGAGAAGTAGCAATGATGTTTCATAAAGTGATGGAGACACTCGAGCTTATTGATATCTTACAAAGACTTGGAGTATCTTATCACTTTGAGGATCAAATAAGGAGGATATTGGAAAAAAAACACAATACTCGTCATAGCGGTGATGTTTGCAAGAAGCAAAGTTTATATGCCACAGCTGTTGAGTTTAGACTGTTGAGACAACATGGATATGATGTACCTCAAGGTAAAAAACATACTAGTACTAATGCTTTAACAAAAATAAATAAATATTGGATTCATTATCCCACATTTATTTTTAACAATTGTTGAGTTTTGCTGATTGCAAAGACTTTCAAAAGTTTCATCAATGAAAGTGGGGATTTCAAAGAATGTCTTTGTGTTGATATCGAAGGGATTCTAGCTTTGTATGAAGCCTCGTTCCACTTGAGACAAGGTGAGTATTTTGGAGAAAGCAAGTGATTTTGCAACCAAACATCTAAAAGAGTATGTGGATCAAAGCAAAGATCAATATCTTTGTATGATGGTGAATCACGCCCTAGAGCTTCCATTGCATTGGAGAGTGACAAGGTTGGAAGCATGGTGGTTCATTGATGCATATAGGAGCAGAGAAGATATGAACCCTACCTTGCTTGAGCTTGCAGAACTGGATTTTAATATGGTACAAGCAGTCCACCAAGAAGATCTAAAAGAACTATCAAGGTAAAAATGCATGTTTATCCTCATTTTGTAACTTGGATCTCAGCCTCAAAAGCTACAAAGAGATTCACTTGATACATATTAGATTAGAGAGGTGAGAAATTGCAATATATGCTATAGTTCTAAAACTAATATTATTTCCTTATTGCATACAAAAGGTGGTGGAGGAGTACTGGCCTTGGAGATTTGAGCTTTTCAAGGGATAGGGTGGTGGAGAATTTTCTATGGGCAGCAGGAGGATTATTTGAACCACAATTTGGATATGAGAGGAGAATGTTAACAAGGCTCGGTACATTGGTGACAGTAATAGATGATGTCTATGATATCTACGGGACTTTAGAAGAACTTGAGCTCTTCACGGATGCTATTGAGAGGTTTGTATTAATGGTAGCACACCTCCAATACTTCAAATATGGCTGCTTATCTTTGATGCAAATGCTTACATGTAATTTTTTCATTTGGCCTAGATGGGATGTCAATGCCATGGAACAACTTCCATATTATCTACAGATTTGTTTCCTTTCCGTCTATAACACAGTTAATGAAATGGCTTTTGACACTCTCAAGGAAAAGGGATGCAATGTCATTTGGTACATGAAAAAGGCAGTAAGGCCCAAACTTTTTTATTCATCACTATTTACACTAGATTGAGTTTATTATCTATTATAACTCTTCTAATTTATTTATCCACCATAAATCTATTAGTGGGCAGATCTATGTAGATCGTATATGGTGGAGGTAAATTGGTTTTACAACGGATATACACCAAGCCTTCAAGAATACCTTGAATATGGATGGATCACAATAACAATGTCAAATATACTAGTGCATTGTTATTTTTTCGTCACAAATCCCATAACAAAGGAAGCCTTGGAATTATTGAAAGAGTATCCTGATATAATTCGTTTGTCATCATTCATTATTCGACTTGCAGATGATCTTGGAACATCTACGGTATGCAAAACCACACTATCCTAATTCTTTTATCAACAATTCTTTGGGCTACTTCATATGAACATAGGATAACAAGTTTCTATGTGTTTTATAACTTAGGACGAGTTAAAGAGGGGTGATAATCCTAAATCAATCCAATGCTACATGAAAGATACCGGTGCTAGCGAGGAAGATGCTCGTCAACACATGAAGTCCTTGATTAGTACAACGTGGAAGACGATTAATGGAGAACGCTTTGCAACTTCTTCATTCTCTGAAACATTTATTAAGATCGCAATTAACATGGCAAGGGTATCCCAATTCATGTATCAGTATGGAGATGGTCATGGCATTGGAGACCGCGAGACTAAGGACCGCGTGCAAGCGTTGTTTATTCATCCCATTCCTATAGCAAAGAGTTGATGAATGATTGTTAGTGTTACTAAATTACATACAAATATCTAGCTAGCTAGATCTCTACTTTTTCCTCTTTATAATTTCTTATATTTGGATCAAACTAGATCATGTGTACTCAAAGGTAAATTGTCTTTATCTCACTAGTAATACCGCTCCCTGCGAAAATAAATGATGTACGAGTACTCAAATCTAAATTCACTTGTTTTTCTTGGAAATATTATAGATATATTGTATGCTATATATTTCTTTTTTATTGTACGTACGTTCGTCTCAAAGCATGGAGTGAAGAGGAACAATATCTATTGGCTGGGAGAGTCATACCCCAGAAAAGTTAATTGATAAGTTGACGGGAGAAAATTAAAGTCATGACAATGATATATGTTTCATAAATTGGTGCATGGAACCTTAATTTAAAGCAACTCGATTGTGTTGATAATTGGTATCTTTCGATCGACGGCTTGAATTAAGTATCTTAAGGCGCCAGGCCACTTTGAGGATGACATAAAGAGCGAGCGAGGATATTGGAAAATATATACAATAGTACTGATCATGATCATCATGGTGCTAGCTCATGATGTTGGATTACTTGGATTTTCTCATGATCAATACGCAGTACCTCCTATCTGATCTTGATCACGGTCCTTTAGCGTGCATCACCAAATTATTATACACATGAGAGTAGTTTTAATTCCTAGTATATATTTGCGTTAGTTTGCTGATCCGACACCAGCTTTTTAATAGAGCTTGTAATTTCAAGTTCCCATTTACGGAAAGGAAAATAGCTTTTATACTGTCTATTAATTAACGGCAGTCGGTTGCTATTTGTAATAAGATTGTCAATCTCCAACTCTTGTGTTTGATCATAGCTCATGCATGTCTTTAATTAATCGCCCTTCTCATAAAAGGAAAGGATAGAAGTCCATCCCAGTCCACACCAGAAACCCCTCTCTCGGTTGCTGCCTCTCCCTAGTCTTCAAGTCCCCGCCCTTTGCTTTATCTTTTGTACTCTAGTTATATGTCTCATCTTTTTTTTTTTTTTTTCTTATATATATAGGATGCAAAATATATAATAGGGCTTTGTCTAGTTTAATTAAATCTGAATTAATTGTAAACAAATTAACCCGATTAACTTGATTAATAATATTCATATCATTTTTGGGTCAACTTGACTGAATCATTTATTTGATACATCATTTCTAATTATACAGTTAATTTATTTGTTATTATCTTATATATCATACTCATTTTAATCACATACTTTAGAAATATCTTTAGGATACATGAATAAAAATTTAATAACTATTTCACTCTTAAATTTTAACAAAATGAAAAAAACACCTTAGCATCTATCATAATAATCGAGAGTATTTTTGGTTTTCCAGTGTTTTCAAGTGTCTGTAATTTTTTTTCTGTTGTTTGTCATAAGGTTTTGTCAGTAGAGAGCTTATAGAAATTAAGATAATACCTGTCACAAACAAATTTGAGTGCGGGGAAGCTCCTAACAGATTAGTAGTTTGGCTTGTAATCTGGATTTTTTCTTGTATTTATCAATCACAGCTGTAACTTCAATTTCATGAATGAAATGAAATCTATTTCCCGTAAAAAAAAAAAAAAAATCGAGTGACATCCAAAAACTCACAATTGTTGAAAATGAAAACTTCTTAATCGTGAATTCTTTGACCTCTTATTTCAAAGATATATCATCAACCGAAGATCCTCCAAAATAAAAATTCCAATCACTACAAGAAAAATGATTATTTGTGACAAATTATAAGCGCCGAGAATGACTATTTGCGAGTAAAACAAACTTATTTTAATAGAAAATAATAATTTTCACAGAAAATAACTAACTATAACTGATCAATTTTCTTATAGTGAATATCAAAACTTTAAAAGTCATAAAACTTCCATCCTACTCTATCTATCATCAACTACTGTAAGTAGATAGTTAAAAGCCCAATTCGGTCTGTGCGGCCACCTCCATCAGTGAGGGCCTTAAAAGTCTAAATATACTTTGTTTTATTTTCGAGTATTTGCATAAATTTGTTGGTTTTTCAAGTAGCTTATTTTAGTTACCTAAACTATATTGTAATAATTCCTGAAAATCTAAACCTTTATGATTTATAATAAATTCTTGATCTTAGGGATATTTTCAATGTATTGATGAGTAGATAAATGACGAGACAAATGCAAAAATGTTTCCTAAAAATAACAATAACTATAAGCATCCAAATGAATTCTTTAGACTTTAGAGGACGTCGTGAAATTCTTCAGGAATCGAGCGACCGATGATTAAGTTTTAGTCTATAAGCATAGTTGAATCCCAACCTGCTATGATGACAGAGTTGCCTTTCTATTTATTTAAGGCACTTAGGAGTACAAGTTAGAGAAACAAATTGCACCATTAGCCTTAGTTGAATATTTATGATTTTAAGGTGCAATGTTTCGTTTCTCATTTTCCAGATGAATAGTAATAGGGGCCTTTTTATTTAATTAAGGTACTTAAGATTCAAATTTTGCAAAATGAATCGCACCACTAGACTCGTGTGACTATTTCGGATGTTATGGTGTAATAATAAATTTCATAATTTTTTAGGTGAATAGTTACACCCAAGATAGCGCTATGTGGCAACTGGTTTAAATGATTATTAAATTGCCATGTAGAATGTTCAAATCCACTTAGAAACACTAGATTTACTTTTTGGTTGGACACATGACACAATCCTAGCCATTCATTGGAATAGTAATAGGACACTTGTCACATGGAGAATGAAGGGTAAATCAAGTCTGTGATCATGCCACCTAAGTCAAATATTATTCCAACCAACCAAAACACTATTTAGAAAACCAAAGAGGGTTTCAATCCTAAAGAAACCCAAACCCATTGGAATTCAACCAAAACCTTTCCTATGTGTTGGCCGGAACCCTAAACTTGGTTTCCAAACTCTAAATGATCGATTTTGATTAAGTGTTTAATCACTTGTATTAAATCACTTTCACATGTTATTAATCTCTAAATTATACATTCATATACCCTTAACCATTCTTTTATATCTTGGTAATTACATTGGACCAAGAAAATTTTGATTTGAATTTGATTCAACCCAAAGCCTAAATAAAACCATATCTATACCCTTAATTGATGCCCACTCGGTTAGCCCCATTTTTGGCCTACCAAAAAGCACCATCAAGCTAAGCTTCTTGAGGAAGTTTTTCCCCTTTCCCAAGGCCAAGGGTATGGCTGACACACCACTCATTTGCTAGCCTCCAATAGTCACTTCACGATAATAAAAATGTTTGCACAAACCCTAGCCATCCACTTGGCCAATTTGCAACTAGAGATTGCAGTTGTGCAGCCCCTTTCTCCCCCTCCTTTCAGCTGCCACCCTCTCATCCAAGGGTCACTCGACCACTCTCATGTCAGCCTCTCTCTCTCTCTCTCTCTCTCTCTCTCTCTCTATATATATATATATATATATATATATCAAACGCCCCATGCATTTTCATTGCACACTTAGCATTTTTCCATCACTTTCCTAGAGAGAAACTGAGAGAGCTCTTGAGGTAGTTTTTGCCCTTGCATTTTCAGCCCTTTGTAAGCCGATTTCTGGGACACAATCTTCATGTATTTTATTCTATTTTGAGTCTAGTTTATTTATGTATAAATTGGAAAAAATTTCATGGAGTTGTGATTGGGGAAATTCTGGTTGGATGATGCAAAGGTCACAGTTCTAATGTTTATGTGAAACTTTGAAAGCTTTGTGATGTTTTTGGTAAAATCTTGGGTAGATTTTGCTATGGTGAAGTGTTAACATGTTAATATGAAAGTTAGGCTTGGATTCATAGCATGTTAATATTTTTATAAAAGACTTTTCTATGATTTTGAAATGTCAGAAACTTGATGACTCAAAACTGTTTCTATTTTGGTGAAGTTGTATTTTTGGTTATGGAAACTTGATCTAACGGCTTTGATCTTCACATATGTTGTTCTTGAGGCTTTGATCTTCACATATGTTGTTCTTGAGGCTTTGATCTATGTGTTAAAGAGTTTATTTTTGAAGAAGATTGGTTTAGATCTTTGATGGAGTGATTTTATACATACAAGATCAGTTTGTGTAAAACTCAATCTAGAGGCTCTCAAGTATGAGTTGTTGTTTGGATGAACTTTTTGTCATGTCATGCTAGGTTTAATTCTTAGATTAATTTACAACTTGAATATGAGGTGTATGCTTATATTCGGGAATGGAATACAAGGGTCTTTGGAAGAGTTGATGGGGTTATTTGGGAGTTGGAGGAAAAGATTGAGATTCTCGAGGGGGTGCTACAATCAAATTTCTCTAAGGAGGTGGAAGAGGAATATTTAGTGACTAAGGTAGATCTTGAGATTTGGGTCAAGAGGGAAGATATTCGGTTGGTGCAACAGGAAAAGATCAAGTGGGGTTTAGAAGGGGATCAAAATTCAAAGTTCTTTCATGCGGTTATCGCACAAAGGCGGAAGAGCTCTTGTGTGAAAGAAATGAGGCTTTCAGATGGCCTAGTCCTGGACTCCCCAGAAAGTGTGCATGCGGAAGCTGTGATATATTTTGAGAATTTCCTCTCTAAGGAGGAAGTGGGTCAATTGCCAAACCTTGATTACTTATTCCCTCAACCTTTAACAAATGCAGATATACGGGATTTGCTGCTGGACCCAACAGAAGAAGAGGTAAAAATGGGATTATCATCCATTGGTGTGGACAGCAGCCTAGGGCCTGATGGCTTTGGGTTTGCTTTTTACTTGGCTTGTTGAAATTGTGTGAAGGATGACATTATGGTTGTTGTGAAGGACTTTTTTCAAGGTATGGAATTTCCTAGATTTTTCACCGCATCGTTTATTGTGCTTATTCCTAAGGTGAAAAATCCACATAGTTTTGATAAGTTCAAACCTATAAGTCTCTGCAACGTTATTTATAAGGTGTTTTCTAAACTCCTGGTTAATCGACTGGCTGGGTTGATTGGAAGTATTATTTTGCCTGAACAAGGGGCCTTTGTGAACATTTCTCTTGCACAAGAGATGACAGGTTTATTACACAGGAAGGTTAGGGGGGTAATATCATGCTAAAAAAATTGACATGAGTAAGGTGTATGATAGAGTAGATTGGAGATTTCTAGATCAAGTGTTACGAACTCTTGGATTCCCGGTTTCTTTTTGAAAGTTGATTGATAAATGTGTCTCTAGAGTGTGGTTTTCAATCATGATGAATGGCACTTATCGGGATTTTTTTTAGTCAAAACGAGGGCTCCAACAGGGGGATCCGCTGTTGCCATATCTATTTATTCTTATGGAAGAGGTTTTCTCAAGATTGTTAAACATAAGGCTGTTGGAGAGGGGTGTTCAACCTTTTTCTCATCCCATGAATGTCCCAAGAATCAATCAGCTATTGTACGCGGATGATGTGATAGTCTTCATAAATGGTAGTAGGAGGTTGGTTAGGTGTGGGATGGGTGTTCTGAAAGATTATGAATGCTGGTCAGGGCAAAGAGTGAATTATGACAAGTCTGCGATTTTTTTCTCTAAACATTTGCCTGGAAGTAGAGCTCAGGAGATATTGGTGGAAACTGTTTTCTCTGAAGGGTTGTTCCCTTTTATGTTTTTGGGGGTGCCAATAGTGGATGGTCAGTTAAAAATTAGGCATTTCATGCCTTTGCTGGAGAGAGTAGAAAAGAAGTTATCGGGTTGGAAGAGTAGACTATTGTCTCAGGGGGGAAGATTGGTTCTGTTGAGGCATGTTCTTACGACTTTACCGCTTCATTTACTTTCGGTTTTGTAAGTGCCTAAAGCTGTAATTACAAAGCTTAATGGTCTATTTGCAAAATTTTTCTGGGGGGAGCAAGATGGTAGAACCAAGAGGCATTGGAGAGCATGGAACAAGTTGTGTTTGCTAGTAGAGGAAGGGGGTATTGGGGTAAGAAATCTAGAAGAGGTACAAAGATCTTTGTTTCTAAAATTTGGATGGAACTTGTTAACCATGGAGACTCTTTGGAAAAAAATTTTTAAAGCTAAATATGTTAAACTGGGGCATGTTTCATTGTCCCTTGATGAAAATAAGGGGTCTAGGTTTTGGAGAAGGATAGTGGAGGGACTTCCTATTCTTTTGCAAAATTCTAAATGGAAGGTTTGTGCTGGAAATATATCTTTGTGGTTTGATAAATTCATGGATCAAGGATCATTGTGTGAAGAGACTGCATTGGTAGAGAATCTAATCCTTACAATTAGAGAAATGGTTGTAAATGATAGAAGGAATGTTGAGAGACTTGAGTTGATGGTGGGTGCGTAGAGAGCAAGTGAGATTATGTTACAAGTGGGAATTTTAAGAAATGAGAAGGATGTCTTGATTTGGCTCCCAGAAAAGTAGGGGAAATTTTCGGTAAAATTGGCATGGGAGGTCCTAAGGATCAAGATGCCTAGATTTGATTGGGCAAGTTGGATTTGGCATAGTCTCATTCTGGAAAAAAAAATGTCTATTGTTATATGGAAAGCATCCTTTGGGTAACTAAGTGTGGATGAGTGAGTTCGTCGGCTGGGAATTACTATTGTTTCTCGGTGCAATTGTTGTGAGGAGGGGCATGAGGAAGATTTGGAACATGTACTTGGAAATGGTGAGTTTGTACAGGCAATCTCAAAGAAAGTGTTGGTTGAGGTGGGTGTTCCTTTCTTGGCACAACAAACTTGGAGAGATAGAATTCAGTTGTGGTTTTCTAGAGCATCCAGAAATTCTTAGGTTGGTACTCTGTTGGGTTTAATTCCTATAGTGGTTACATGGAGGGTGTGGCAAAGGCACTGTGTTGCGCGCATGGAAGACAAATGTGAATCTGTCCAGCAGGTTTGAAAATCGATTATATATTGGGTGCAACTACTTGTAACCAAAGTAGCCAAGGTGAAGAGGCTCTCGGTTGGTGATCTGCAGGTTCTGGCTAGGTTGGGGATAAAACCTATGGAGCCGCAGCCCCATAAAGCTATAAGTGTTAAATGGATGAAGCCTACGATTGGAAGATGGAAGTTGAACTTAGATGGCAGCTCCTTTGGGAATCCGGGACCTGGTGGGGGAGGTGGAGTTCTTCGGAATCATGAAGGGAGATTTGTATTTTCTTTTTCAAGATTCTTTGGTTCTTGTACTAATAATGAAATGGAGCTTCGGGCAGTTGTAGAGGGAATAAAAATCTGCCGTTAGTTGGGTTATTCTTTCATTGATATTGAATGTGATTCTTTGATTGTGGTTTCTTGGTTGATGAATAAAGTTTGTATAGTGTGGTATTTATGGGATTTCTGGGATCAGGTGTTGACCTTGTTGGATGGTCTTGACTTCTCTATGAAGCATATATTTAGGGAAGAGAATAAAGTGGCTGATGAGTTGGCAAGGGTGGGTGCGTTGGGGGAGGAGTTGCTATTTTTAGAGTCTGTGGAATTACCACGTGTGGTGAGAGGGCTATACAGGTTAGACTTAATAGGTATGGCATATGTAAGACATAGGTTATGATTGGTTGGTTACTGCTGGGTTTATTTGTTTTTAAGGGGTGCTTTCTGCCTTTTCTATTCTTTGATAGATTCTTGAGTGGGCTAGTTCCATTTGTTACGGTTTTCTTCCGCTATAAGTGAATGTTTCTTATAAAGGTGGGGAGGTGTCATTTTTGGACATGTGACCCTAACACTTGAAAAGAGAGAGAGAGAGAGAGAGAGAGAGAGAGAGAGAGAGAGAGAGAGAGAGAGAGAGAGAGAGAGAGAGAGAGAGAGAGAGAGGTATATGCTTATATTTCTTGATGATTTGTTGCATCTAGTGATTTTGTTCCAAGTCCAAAACGTGCTATACAAGGTTTTGAGGTTTTCATGCAAACCGATTGTGTAGGTTGTATTTTTGTGATTTTGGTTGTTTAATCAAGTTTGCTATCACTTAGGCTTGACTGATGAACATGTTAGGAGAGTATTTATGGACTTTCGGAGTCCTTGGAGTTGATTTAGAATGTGTTAGACCAAGAACATCAAGAGTTGGTTATATTTGACCTAAACTTGGTGTTTTGGCACTTTTGTTGATATAATGAGTTTATGATTTTTTGTGAAATGTGAATGTTGATATTTTAGCATGATTTTAAAACCTAGGATGTGATTTTTGAGTGTTGCAAAAACCAGTTTAAGCATGTTAGTTGATTGTTGGTCAAATTGCAACAAAAATCATGTTTTTGCCTATAAACATGAATCGGCCAAGGAGTGTTCCTCCTAGTTGTGCTGTGTGTTATATTCTTCTGATTTGATATGTGGTTTTAGGACAAGATTTACATGAGGACTATAAATATTGATAAGATTTGGAGTTAGTATGCAAAATTTTTATTTTAGAGGCAAAATTCTAATTTCCCATAACTATAGGTGTAACTTTCCAATTTTAGCCATACGCTATTAATTTTTATGTTTCTAAATATTCAGTGAAATAGTCTAACCATAGAAATATCTAATTCAGTTCACAACTTTTACGCTCCTTGTTTGTAATGTTAATCATTGTAAGTTAACCTCTAACTTACTCTTAGTGTATTTCTGTATGTACGGTGGTAAGACTGTTACTATTTTATTCTTGTCACTTATAATTATTATAAATTGTTATAATATTAATATACCATGCCATGTCATTTATTACAATTCATGCTTATTGTTTACATGCTATGATATGTCACGCAATATGTCACATGTTCATTTTGTTACATGTTATGCCATATCACATGCTTTGAATATGTCATAAAATATTTTCTAGTCATTCAAAGTCCTTTATTTTTATCATGACCCCAAATGCTAGGATGGAGAGTTTTCCTGTTTGTATCGCCCCCAGCCCCTGCATGGGATTGGACGGTGACTACGACGCCGGGACATGTAACACAAGGCTACACACCCCTTGTACATGACAGATAATATGTTATACACCTAAGTACACTAGTAGTATGCAATAATAATGCAGCGGAAAAATTAATAAAAGTCAGATAAACTAAGCAATGCGATAAGCAATTGCAAAGCACATGGTACCATAAACTAATATCATAACCCAAAACATTGTCCAAAACATAAACATAGGCCTTAAAGGCATAATATCCCAAAAGAAAACATGAAGCATAATTTTAAAGTTCCCAAAACACCGGATCCCCGCAAAAGAAACCTAAGTCCACAAAAGTTGGTCATAAATGTTGATGCCTTCCTTCTCTCTCTTTTTTTTTTTTCCTTCTTTCCGAAAAATACTTAAACTCTAGTACTCTTCATGAAGATTCGGGCTTCAGGCATTTTTCTAAAGCCTTATCCTTGTTTCGGTTGTTATGCCGCTTGAACTCTGCGATGAATTCAAGTATACCCGTGATCTCTCGATCAATGGCCTCAAGTCGCTCCCAGATGGAGGGCTCGGGCCGATTCATGGCCACTTTAGGCACAATCCTCTCTGGAGGAGGTGCCGTTCTCTTCCTTTTGGTCATCGTCACTTCTTACTAAACTTGTTATAACTTCTACCATTCCGGTTGGGGAATAGTAGTGGAAAATACCATAATGAGATTTCAAAATATCTCAGCAAGTAATCACATAACATACCACAATTAATACAAGCATACAAAAAGTATATCATGATATGCGTGCATGGACATGTACTTGACTTATGCACTTGACCATTTACAAAAAAACTTGTAATAGAGACTTAAAATTTTCATAAAAACTTCTTAACTTTCTTATTCACGTGATCTTATTCAGAACTTGTCTTATCAAAACATATCACAAGATTTTCATCGAGTGATCCTTATCATATGAGCTCTTATACTTGTTCAGAGGGTGGACACAACATGGATCCCCTCCTTGCACCGCGTGTTCCTGCTATTTACTACACCATCATCGGTCCATACACCGTGATGAATACGTCATAAACAGAGAATCATCTTAACTCGACTTTACTTCGTCAGGTTACATGCCTTATGCACTCACTAGCTTTAGGTGCTTCCTCGCTCCAGCATTTTTTAAAAAGAATCCATTCGAGGCTCGTCGATTATTCTTCGTTGACCCAAGGGTTACCACTCCATTCTTAAGCATTCCAGAGTAGACAGAGGAGTTCCACTATGACATTCCCCCGCCCAAGCACTTGGAGTCGTGATAAAACATTTAGACTCTTTTCGTTGGAAAACACCTTTCTTTAAAAATATTTTCCCCAAATTCATGAGACATGGAACTTACGACATACGTACTTATACTTGACATGTGACATATGGAATGTCATGTATGAAATAACCAAGCATAACATGTTCAGTTCATGGCATGTTAACATGAAACACATGAAACATTCAAACACATTCATAGAATCATAAGAACTTGCTTAGGCCGAAACACATAGGGGTAAAAATCATGAAATTCATCACTTAAGCATGTTCCAATCTTCAAGCAAATAACATAGAAATCATAACTTAGTAAAACAAAACTAAAATCATAACATTTGCCTAAGATTCGAATCATTCAAGACATGGTATGGCCGAAATATCATGATACATATTCCATCATTCTTAAACATGTGCAAACCGAAACATATACAAATATTTCATGGCATATTCATTACAATTTCAAAGTATATAATTCCTTCCATAGATTGATATAAGATCATATTAATATAATCAAACAAGCAATCAAGAAATAGCAACCGAAACAAACATGGTAATGAAAATATTTACACAATCATATACAAGTATTAACCAATAGTAGGTTGAGTATATACTTACAAAATCCTCATAAAAGAATACTAGCAAGCTGTAAATCCGAACATACCATATTAGAAAGAGCATCTAAAACCCTATCTCATTTTCTTGAGTGCATGTGTGTATTTCTAGGGCATCACTTGGTCTTAAACTATTCGGCTTCTAGGGTTATTAGGTTAAAACCCTCTTCATTTCACTCATAAGGTAAAACAAAAACTAAGGTAGCCAAGAATACATGTGATGTTCGAAACATGGAGGATAAATCCCTTCCTTCACTATTCGGCCTCAAGGGTTTCTCTTAGAAACCCTAGATCATTTTCAAGAAAATGGTAGGAAGTGTGTGTTCTATCATTTCTCAAAGTCTAATGAGATTTGAATCTCATTTTTGGATTGAGAAAAGATTTGTGTATGAGCAAGACTTAGGAAAAACCGAACCTTACCTTGCAAATCCTTGGATAGTGCCAAAATTCTTCTCTTGCAAGGATTCTCCCTTATTTGGTTGGAGAGAAAACACAACAAAATGAGAGAGAGCTTTCAAAGGAACTTGAGAGAATTGTGTAAAATGGTAAGGGAAAAGCCTCCTAGACGTTAACCCTTCTCTTTATATAGAGACCCTTCACTTCGCTCCTTGTTTGAATCAAAACCCTTGCATGTGGGACAAGTGACAAGGTTTATTCTTCTTCCTTTCTCAAAAATTGAAAACCTCTTGGAGTTCCCCACTTTGATTGCATTGGGAATGGGCATTCTTGGACGTGGCGTGTGGGCTTCCCTCTTTGGCCGAAAATCTCATTTCCCTCTTATGCCCTTCCTTTCCTTTAACAAGTCAACATCTTCTCAAGGGGTAACTTGGTAAAACCATGCATGTCCTTTCCTATTCCTAGGGGTGTAACCGGTCCGGTCCGGTCCGGTTTTGGACAAAATTTAAGACCGAACCGGTATGTACCGGTTTTGTATTTTTCAAAACCGATTACGCACCGGTTACTCTCCTAAACCGGTACTTCCGGTCCGGTCCGGTCCGGTTTTCCAATTTTTTTAAGACTATTAGTATAGTTATAAGTTATATATTAATATTAGTTATAAATTATATATTTAATATTAGTATTAGTTATAAACTTTTAGTATTAATTATAAGTATAACTATAATCTATAGTCTAAAAATATTAGACTATTAGTATTATTTATAAACTTATTTATATATTGTATTAACATTTAATGTAATAATTTATAAATTATAATATGAAATTATTTCATATATGAATATATATATATATATGAAATTATAAATTAACATTTATTGTATAAATTTATAATTATACATTATATATAAAACTTATATATATTAATATTTAATATATATATATATAATATTTTATATAAAACTTATATATAAAAATATATTTTTTTTATCAACGGGTCTTGTTTGGTCCAAAAAATCTCTAAACCAGAACCGGACCGGAATTGGCCGGTTTTCGTATTCTAAGAACCGGTCCCGAACCGGACTGGTTCAAAACCGGTAAAACCGGTCCGGTTCCGATTTGAATTCATACCCCTACCTATTCCCAACAAGGAACTCTTGGCATGGAGGACAAGTGGCATTAGGCGTGTGCCATAGCCCTAGCCGTCCCTTTCACTTTTCCATTCCAAAGGTGTTGCTTCATCTTCCCAATATTCATTCCCTGGGTGACCCTTCACATCTCATTGGTCCAAAATGCGCTAAGTGACAAGTGGCAAGCGAATGGAGTGCTTGGGGGGTATGCTAACTGAAAACCTTAGGGGCAAACTTGTCCTTGATATAGTCTCATCCCAAAAGTCTTCTAGAAACTTGGTGCATGCTTGACACATGGCAAAAACTTAGCAAAATTCGAAATCCCAAAGGCCTCTCTTCAGTTTCCTATGCAAAGCTTCTAGAAAGGCACCATTTCACTTCCCTAGGCTCCCATTTCCAAGAAACCTACCTTGAAACTTGAATTCTGGACAAAAAGCAATGGGCTAGGCATGTAAGCCCATCTTGGTGCTTTCTTACACCTCTTTTTTCCTCTTAGCCCACTTTCAAGACTAGGTTCAAAGTATATCATTCTTGGGTCACATAACACTTAGAAAATTTAGAATTGGATCATGGGCTTAAACCATCGAACCTAAATTCCCAATAAGGCCGAAATTCTAAGGTAAACTAGAGCTACTCTTCTTTTGGGCTTAAGTTACTACATCAAAGGCTTCTAAGGCCTTTTAAAGTAACTAAGGCTCCTAAAATACCATGGCAACCTAGAACAATTCTAAGGGCCAAGTTTAGACAAAACTCTGGCCATCACACTGGTGGAGCTATTTTGTCCATACTGGAGTGTCTAAACTAGTTGTTGAATTTCCTAGGTTGACAAACTATCGTCAACAAACTTCGAATGTGACCTAAGTAACTACTTACCAGAGCGAAGTAAGGTACCCAACGCTGGTGGTGCCAACTACATCTTTATCAGTTTCAAATCAGTTCAATTATCATGACGTACTCACAGCTACCATAGATGCCTGTGATGTGATGCAGTTTCGGCAGGAGCACACAGATCAATGGGACCTATGTAGCATCCGCAGTTTCACGTTTAATCAACCATGTATATGTTGAACAGGGTTTCATGTTCATGTCAAGTTATGTCATATTTAGTTCAATCAGGTCACGTTATGTCCATGTGCAGTCACGTTATTTTCTCAACTCAAGCATATGTCATGTTGTTTGCCAAGTCATGTCACACATGTTTATGTCCATATCATGATGTATCCATGCCATTTTATTGTCATGCATCCATATGTTTATTGTTGGAAGCTTAGTAGTTTACTTGTCGAGATTTTAAAAAAAATCTCACTTGGTATTCCCAACTATTATTCCCCTCGAAATGGTAGACGATGTGTCAGGATCTCAAGAACCCACTCACGGCAGACTGGACGAGGTTGAATAGTCCAAAGCACGACAACGAGAAACTGATAACTTCGGTTATCCACTTTTTGGATATAATTTTAGATATCATAGACGAGTTGCGTGAGTGGCTCATCAATTTAGTGCAGTAGTTTTATTCTCAAGTCTGTAATTATGGAGCCACGTCTCCAGTATTGATTTTATTATAGACATGTAGGACAACTGTTGTAACTCTTTTGGATATCAATTTGTTATGTGATTTATGAAATATGTTTATATTTTTGGGCTATAGTACTTTTGGTACAATGTGTATTGCTTAAAGAAGAAAAGAATTTATCCGCTGCAAATATTGCTTACTCTTATACGCATGTTAGGTGCACTGCAACTTTAACTGTCATGAACGGGGGTATGTAACCTTATGATAAGGTTGAAGCAAACCATGATTGTGGTTGTTTATAAGTACAAAATATTCGCATGTACATTCGCACATTATCATTTACATCCACACGTAAGGAAGTTGAGAAGACACACATTTGAATGCAATCTAAGTTACGCTTGAACGTTACGTGCTAATATGACCAACATTTGAATGTGAAATCTCATTTCCACCAAAACAAACATATCGAACTAATGCTCCTTAGTTTAGCGCCACCATATAGCCATCAAAACCGGTCTCCATCAAATCAAAGAGGTTAGAGCCTCTCTCCTTTGTAATCTTAACGTGGGGAATTAGTTTTTATGTGGGTTTCGATGTTAACAAAAATCCATTTCGTGCCAAAATGGTTTTGCCATTTTCTGGCCACGGTGTTTGAAAAATGGAAAATGAACTCCATAGGAAGGGTATCCGCAATGTACCCTTCATTCCTACAGTTTCCATTCGTCCATTATTGCCAAGAAATACAAGACTTGTAGATGGCTGAGTTGACACAACCATTTTCAAGTTTTCTAAGTTTTCACATGTGAATATGAAATCTCAACAATCATATAACGTGCAAACGATAAGATAATACGTTCGTACTATACCCAAATCCCATGACAAAGTTTGAACATTATGTCATGCATTTGAACTAAATCCAAACATTTGAATGCACGTCCGTGCAATCCAAAATATGTGTTAGGTTCGAACGATATAGCTTTTAACGCTTGCACAATACATGTTAATAATGCAAACTTTCTCATATATAATTCAAACTTTTAATTTATCATTCGCATGTTAACTCTGTAGTTCACACGTATTGTTTGCAATTTGAATGTTAGTTAATAAGTTCACATGATTTTAACTAGTGTGAACGTACTTATCCTAGTTCAAACAACCGTTCGAACATTTTTCATTTTAACCAATTACTTTAGATATAGTTCATAAAATTATATAATGACAAAGATATTGATGGATTTATTTATGTCTTTTTTACAGGATATCTATAATGACTCAATAGTTCACAACTTAGAAACGTAGTACTAGGGAAGGAATCATGGACCCTACTAGGATCTGGATTCAAATAGTTATGGGAATGCGATTTCAAAATTGAAGAGTTCAACTCTATTACTTGGGAGGGTAGGACTCTGTGGTCCATCTTTGTCGCCAAAAAGTGGACCAGCGTATGCGCCCATGCAAGGGGATGATATACCTAAGATGGTCTTGGAATTCTACATCCAAATGCGGGACATGCCACAGTCCGAAGATACTCACACCATATCTGTGCAGGTTGTTGAGTTCGAGGTATTGACAAATGTCTTTGCCTAGCTACTAGGGATTCATCAAGTATCAAAGTCCTAGACTTCAATGGATCAGGTTGAGGAAGCACTAGATGTAGAGATATCTGGTAGGCAAGGACCCATATTGATGACAAGCCGACAGTCTTAAAGGAAGCACCAGATGCGTTGGAACTGTTGGTCATGATGATGACCATGACAAGGACTTTTAGGCTCTCACGGAGAGATATCGCACGCCATTTCGAGATGAAGAACTCATTCTACCAGAACACGCAACTCCTATTTTTCAGGATGTTGCAACTCATAGTTACAACAAACATAGACCTAGTGGAACAAAAGGCCACTTTCAGTTGGGCTCGTGCGCAGTTCCTTCTTTGCTTGGTACGGGGAGATCAGCCTATTGACTTGTCTCTACGGAGTTAGTGAGAATTCGATGTAAGTCCAATGTCATCCTCATTGTCTTCTCACCCTCCACTTTCCCCATCGTCGTTTGCCCTTTTGTTTTGTTTTGATCCACCGCATCGTGCACGACCACTGCACCATCACCACATTGGCAGTGCCAGCCCCTCATCGCCATCACACAAACCCAAGCACAGCTGTCATACGGTGACCTGCACCACCAAGCTGATTAGACACCGATTTTGCCCTTCAGTTCCTCCATCAAAACTCACGCCCAGCCCCATCACACTTCTCATGGTAATGCCACCATGAGCCTTTGGTGTTCGATCTCCTTTGTTGTGCAGAAGCACTTCAAGTTTCATATTTTGAAGATTAGGGCTTTTGCAGCCAATCAGTGTTCAAGTCCTTGATCTTGAAGATTATTGTTTGATCCCATACCTCTCTGCGTAGATTTGATCTCGTTTCATTCTGTACCATCTCCCACTAGACCGATTCTTGAAGAATTGTTGTTTATGCGCTTGTCTGATTATTGTTCAAGTTGGAAGAACCAGTTTTTCTTTATCTTGAAGATATGGTTTGTTCTTGTTTGCTATTGTTGTTATTTTTTTCAGAAAGTAAAAGAAAATTATATTGATGGTGTATTATAAATTTAAGAGTGCAAGAGATTACGATTCAATCCCCTTGGATGGTCCTTTCATCTCAATTGGTATCTTGAATGAAAAATTTTTTGAATCCAAACACTTGGGTATGGGTATCGGTTTCGACCTTATGGTCACCAACACCCAGACTAATGAAGGTTGGTTCTGATTTTTAGACATTTTAATCAATTCTCTTTCAAATATTTCCAAACAGAATTGAATTTTAGATAGAGAGAGAAGGGTGTGTTCTTGCTTTCAATTACTTTTAGTTTGGGACCATTTCTCTATTTCATATTCACCTAAAAAAAGTTTAAGGGGTTGGTTTAAATTAAGCTATCACCATACCAATTGACATGTGCTACCATTTGCCCTAGCATTCATAAAGCAAATAAATTATTTATATTGGTCATTTGCGAATAATGTCGTTGAATTGAAAGGAACTTGGTTCAATATTTCGTTGTAATTGGTGAAATTTGAGAGCCGATGGGCTGTGAGATCATTTTCTAACTATGTGGAATGGTTATGCAACCTTTTAGGGAGAATAGGATACTCATGTTGGGGAATTATGCTTCATAACTTGTATGTTTAGTTTCGTGGATTCATTACTTTCACATGAGTATTTTATACACAATCTGTTTCTATTTAGGATATTTCTGTGTATTTAGGATATTTTTTCTTTGGATTTATTTATATTTTCATTGTTTTATGTAGGACATACAATCAAAACATTTGTCTGCATTAATTTAAATCCTATTATTGATATATATGATTTTTTTTTTTTTTTTTTTTTAAAGAGTCTGGGCCATATGTTCAAAAGTGATCCGTCTCCAAATTTATTTACAAGCTCTCACCTATGCCGGAGGAAAACAGTGGTTACATGTCCAACCAACTCAACGAAATTACCAAAGAAACAACAAATGCAGGCTTCCAACAAAACAATGAAAAAACCACATGCCACTACAGAAATTAGCATTGTCTAAAGCAAGGGAGATCAGTTTTGTCAGTTCTCAAAAATCCTCTCAAACACCATGAAGACGTTGCAGCATCATCTTCCGACACAAGACGAGCTAGATAATTTGCCGTAGTATTTCCTTGCGTATATATGTGACAAATAGTGAAGCATTTTCCTCTAAGCAATCCGAGAAGTTCATGCCAATAGTCCTCCAGGTAGCAAACAGGGCACTTAGCCGAGCAAAGCGAATTGACTACTATCATTGAGTCCAACTCTATTTCCACACAATTCAATCCAAGTTGACAGAGAGTTCTCACCCCTATCAGTAAACCCATAATTCAATCCAAGTCGACCGAGAGGAGAAGAGAAAGCTTGTATCAAATTACCATTATTATCCCGTAAAACACCCCCTGCACCAGCTGCACCTGGGTTTCCCCTACTACTTCCATCAGTATTTAATTTACACCAACCTTGCTTTGGACGACGCCAGTAGACAACCTTCATTCTTTTCTTGTTTATACCTGTCGGTTGAAAATTCAAATCAGCATGCAAGCATCTTCTCATCTTGGAAAGAAAAATTCTGGTTTCCACTAAACTTCTCACTTAGTTTTGCAATCCAGAGTTTTGTAAGAAGTCTCCTCCACCGAATCAACTCTGCCTTCCATCCTAGCACTACACCTCCGAATCCATAGGTTCCAGGTTACAATAGCAGGAATTATATTAATGAATTGAACATAATATGAGAATGAAAAAAAAGAAGCCTAACATATATATTGCTTTCAGATACTTCACCATTTCAGTATTGTATCAAATAACATTATTCTGTGTAAATTATTAGTTTCTAAGAGTAAAATGAAGAAATTTTACTAATTGTTGCCATATCGTTTGATTTGGTTCATTTAAACGGACGGTGATCAAAGCTCCAATCCTACGCAATGCTTGTTTTGATAAATTTCAGCCATATGCTATGAATCTAAGGCCATTTTTATATTAAATCCAAACTATAATTATAATATTGTTCTTCGAAGAATATTAAGTCATATTAATTATAATAGCGATACAGCAAAAGTTCAGGACGTTTGTCTTGTCATCAAATTGGATCAAATGAATTAGGAGGGTTTTAATAAAAGAATAAATTATTACTGTAATAATTGTTTCATTTTATTTATATTTATTCTTGATGATTAAAATAATAATAAATCGATGGCATAATTTTTCTCCAGCTAATGAATTATGCAACACCGAGGGTTTTGTAACATATAATATATTATAAGCTCTCCACATAGACTCATTATTTGAGATATTTTAGACCATGTGAAAGCATAATTTTTGTGTTGGCATACTGATTGTATCATACAATATCTATACTCTTGCAATGACTTGATCTTATTAATGCGAACTATAGATGCATTGTCATTAAAGGCATCTAAACCCATCTTGGAGAGACCTGCTCTCTCATGTAAATCCATCTTGGAGCTGTGAGAATCCAGTTTGTTCTTGAGTTTCCAACCACATACTCGATTAAGGGTACACTTGAGGTTTCATGTAAAGGATTGAAGGAATCTTGGGGCAGGTGTAGTACATTTTTTTGCATTCAACATGCCATCTTCAATCCCTTTCAACTATTCAAAACAATTAGTTTTTTCTAACAATAACTTATTCTCAACATTTTTAACTCCGTATTTTTCCGCTTTAATTATTAAACAAGGGGCTGATATTGCTTTGTTGTTCCTAAAACTGTGAACAACAGTACTGTGGCAGATACCCACAACTTTAATGGAGTCAAAACTCTATTTCCATGTTGTAAAAGGAAGTTGGTTCACATTGAAACACAGAACCAACTAATGTGGGTAATGTGGTATGGCCAACTATGCATATTGCATTCCCAAAATCTTGAAAAGACCCAAATCCAACTATGTATTTCAAGACTTGGAATGTGCAAAATTAATTCAAGAGAATTACTCAGCTTTATCTACTATTCCAGTAAAGTGTCTTAGAACATTTGTCTCAGAATTTTCTGATGTTATGCTTCTTATGATAAAGTGCAAGTAATTACTCTAACTCTGACATGACTCTGACGTGCCCCAAAGTAATTACTTTGTGGCATGTAAGAGCACTGGCAAATGAGTCCAATGTCTATAATTTGAAGAATTTAACTCAAAATACCTAGCATTGGATTCACCTTTTTCTTAAATCTTAAGCTTTTAGCTACAGTGAACTCTCCTCTATTGCCAAACTTGGCGACCTACTATTCAACATCTATCCGGTTATTTTATTACGAAACAATTATTTCGCACGCAAAGCCGTTCTCTCTTCCCTCTCTATTCTGCATTCTTCCTCTACCCCGAAATCCCGAAATCCCCAATCCCTTTCGATTCCTCTCCTTTCTTTCTTCCTCTCCTCTCCTTTTCTTTCTTCCTGAATCGACACATCTCCAGTTCTTTCTTCCCCCTCTTCTCTTCCTTCTTCCTCTACCCCGGAATCCAGAAATCCTCGAACCCATTTCCGATTCTTCCTCTCTCTTTCTTTCTTCCCGAATCTGGCAAACCATTCGGTCTTCCCTCTCTTCTCTGTTTTCTTCTCCACCCCGAAACTCCCAAATCTCGACTTCCCGTTTCGATTCTTCCTCTCCCTTTCTTTCTTCCGCTCCCTTTCTTCCTCTCCGTTTCTTCCTTCCGTTTCCTCCTGTTTTTCCCGAAGCTTGTATCATAAACTTTGCCGAGAAAGTGACCCGTGAATCTTCGTGAAGCAGATGTTGAAGTTCGTACGAGGTGTTTCAGGTGAAACAGAACCTCCATCACCTCCATAGGCACACCGTCGCCGATCCTTTCTCCCTTTGCTCTGAACGTTCTCCATCTCCGTGAGTTCACTCTCTCATATATATATATATTAATCATATATGCATGTATGAAAAATTTTGCATGATCATTTATATGATTTTATATGACCTTTTTCTTGGGGACAAATTGATTTTGTATGAATTTATATGATCTTCATGTTAGTTTAGATGGTGGAAGAGGGGATTCGGCCCCATTTTTGGGGGGCTGTCAATGTTCTCTTCTTGCCCAGATATATGCTGATTTTAGAGCTCTCTGTCCATGCCGTCCATGACTAGAACTTTTAGAGCTCTCTGTACCTGCCGTCCATGCCTAATATTCAAGATATATTCTGATTTTAGAGCTCTCTGTATTTTACGTTTTGGTGCTAGTACTACCGAAGGCTATGAACAAACAAGTTTGCAACTTTAATGATTTTTTGGATAAACCTCAAGTTTTATTAGTCTTTAGGAAATCAAATTACATGAAGTTTTGATTGTGTATATTAAGCCTAGACTGATTGTGTTGGATAAAATTACATAAAGTAACTGATTGTGTTAAATCCTTATATTGTGTTAAATCCTTATATTGTGTATATTAAGCCTAGACTGATTGTGTTAAATCCTTATATTGGGTGGGGCTGAATTGTAGAACTTTTGTATGAATGTAGATATGACTAGAACTTTTGTAGTATAGTGTAGATATGACTAGTCCTTTCTAAATTGTTACAGCTGTAGGGATTGTTTTATACATATTGTATTTTGGCAATGGAAGGTGGAAGATCATACCCATAATAAGTTGATGTTATGAACTAGAGTATTCTATATAGGTGACTCCATTGGGTTGTGGCTGTTATGAGATTTTTTTTTTTTTTTTTGGTTGGTTTGGTAGAGTTGTATAATTGGAACCACTTTTTATGAAGGAATGGTATCATAAAATTTCCTATGGTTAGGGGTACCATTGTAACAAACCAATAAATCCTTTCATACAAATAAAATGCATCTTGTAATGTGAGGTCCGTGTGCCTATACTCGTGGAGTTGTGTATTTGAGTTGTATTTAGTGGCTGGGCAGCCACTATCTCTAATTCCGAACTTGCTGTTGTGTATCCAAGTTGTGTATTTGAGTTGTATTTAGTGGCTGGGCAGCCACTATCTCTAATTCTGAACTTGCATTCCAGTATTTGAGTTGTATTTAGTGGCTGGGCAGCCACTATCTCTAATTCTGAACTTGCATTCCAGTATTTGAGTTGTGTATTTGAGTTGTATTTAGTGGCTGGGCAGCAGTCAAGCATTTATGTTTTTGTGGAATTGTGACTCTCTTTTGTTGAGTTGTGTATTTGATGTATTTATTCAAGCATAAACTCATTCTCTCTTCATGTTAATGATGTGTATAAACCAACATGCAACATGGTTTGATATTTTTTTAAAATGTGCTTCCACTGCTCTATTTTCTTGTGCTGCCTAGTATCTATTTTATTGTACTGCCGTGTATCTAATTTTTTGTGCTTATTGTGCTGCCTTGCATCTATTGTTTGATTCTTAAAAGATGGGCAGTCCATCTGAGGAGGATCCCTTCTTCACCACTCTCTTACAAAGTGGAGGAGAAGGTTGCATTCCAACATATGAGCAATATTCTAATGTTATGATCCAAACAACTCATTTTCACGGTGAAAAGAGGCATTCTCCAAAAAAAGTTTAGAGAGGTGCATCTTTCACTGTTGAGGATGATAACTTACTTGTATCCGGTTGGCTCAACATTAGCATTGATGTCATACGGGGTACCGATCAAAAATCCACTCAAATGTGGGACAAAATTTATGAGTTTTATCACGAGTATAAAAAACCAAATACTGCAAATCGTTCGATAGGGTCATTGATCAATCGTTGGTCCATGATCCAGAAATGCACAAACAAGTTTTGTGCATTTCTAGCGCAAGTAGAATCATTGCACCCAAGTGGTGCAACCGAGCAAGACAAGGTATGTAACATTTTCCTTTAAATAATGTATTTTTTTATCGAATATTTATTTTTTTGACAATATTCCTTCAATTTTTCAGATTGAAAAAGCTAAAATAATGTACAAAGAGATAGAGAAGGGGAATTTCACAGTGGAGCATTGTTGGTGTCAATTGAGACACCAACCCAAATGGCAGCAACACATGAACAATCTGAATACAAGAAGAAAACCACCCGATAAACGTCCAGCCAATGAGCAGTCTTTTGAAGTTCCCGATGACGTTGTGGAGGAGAATGTTGAGAGGCCTCCAGGCAAAAAACTTGAGAAAGATAACTTGAGGAAGCGGAAGGCCCAGGAAGCATGTGATGCTGACTTCAACGGTGCGTTAGAAAAAATGACCGCTGATAGGCGACTGTTCATGGGAGAGAGGAGAGCATGGGTGACGAAGGCTGATGAAGTGAGAGGTGCACAACTAGAACTTGATAAGAGGAAGTTCAAGACGGAGATCATGAGTAAGGATCTTTCTAATATGACCGTCATGCAACAAGCCTATTTCCTGAATATTCAGAAGAAAATTTATGAGAACTCTTTGAATAATTCCGAAGGTACATTCGACACATCTCCATCCATACCTCATGGAGGTGTGTAACTGTTGGTTCATTTACAACCCAAAATTCCAGTATTTAGTGGCTGGGCAGCCATATGTATATCCAAAACATGTGGTTGGGCAGCCACTAGTACTACTGAATGTTAGTTTTGTTTTAAATAGATGACTGGACAGTTAGTTAATGTTTTGTGGATTAGAGACTTTATTTTGTTGAGGCTGGACAGCCACTTGAAATTGGCTCATGTTAGTTGATGTTGTTGTGGATTTTAGAGACTTTATTTTGTTGAGGCTGGACAGCCACTTGTAATGTGAATGTTAGTTGTTGTTGTGGATTTTAAAGACTTTATTTTGTTGATATGGACAGCCAGCAGTCTCTTGAATGTTAGTTGATGTTGTGGATTTTAGAGACTTTATTTTGTTGAGGCTGGACAGCCAGCAGTCTCTTGGCTCATGTTAGTTTATTTTGTTGTGGATTTCGTTCTCTTCTTCCCTCAGTTTGTTGCTAATCTGAATACTTAGAAACCTGGTACATTTTGTCACATTTTGACTATTCAATGATAAAAGTATATAGGACAAAACAGGATAGGATAAAATAAACCGAAGGAATGTGCATTCATATGTATCATACTTTGGCATATTAGCCAAATGAATGTGCATTGTCTTTTATATATTTTCTTAAAATGATAAAATAAACAATGCAACAATGATAAAATTAAAAATAAACAATGCAACCACAGAATGTGCATTGTCTATTATATATTTTTTTTAAGCATCAATATGAATTTGCAATATTTCAAATGACATTCATATTCCAAAAAGCTTTAAAACAATATTCCAATAAAAAGCTTTAAAACAATAAACAACGACACATCATAACTAATAAACTTATTTAATAGTCATAAACAACAACAGTGAACTCCATGCATATTCCACGGGTACTCGACAATAAACAAAGGCAATAAACTTCATAACTCGTAAATTATGAGCGGCCATGAAAATTCCATAAATGCTCGATAAGGTCAGCTTGGAGTTGAGAATGAGTGCCTCTATCTCTAATTCGATGATGTTGAGCAATGAACTCCATGAATTCAGGTATATTATCGCGTGAAATTGGCTCATGTGGAGTATCATCATTGGATTCGTAAATAAACTGGTCAGCCCCGAGATATTGATGACGCTCATCTTCAACGATCATATTGTGCAAGATAATGCATGTGTACATAATGTCTTTTAGAACTCGGGCTGAAAATATCTAGCAGGTCCACGCACAATTGCAAATCTAGCTTGGAGTACTCCGAAGGCTCGCTCCACATCTTTCCTTGCAGACTCCTGACAAGCAGCAAAATGTTTTTTCTTTTTTCCATGTGGAGCAGGAATTGTCTTCACTAATGTTGCCCATGAATGATATATACCATCAGCAAGATAATATCCCATTGTGTATTCGTGACCATTGATTGTGTAGTTGCACGGAGGAGCATGACCTTCGGCCAACGTGGCAAAAAAAAAAGATCGATCGAGTACATTGATGTCATTATGAGACTCAGGCAAACCAAAAAAAGCATGCCATATCCAAAGATCATAAGATGCAACAGCCTCCAAAATAATAGTTGGTTCATTTACGTGACCAGAGTACATACCTTTCCAAGCACTAGGACAGTTCTTCCATTTCCAATGCATGCAATCAATGCTACCCAACATTTCTGGAAACCCACGGTTTTGTCCGACTTCTAGTAACCTCGCTATATCACTATTGGTTGGAGACCTCAAGTACTCACCCCCAAAAATTGACACGATCGCCTTTACAAATTTCTTCATACTCAATCGTGCGGTGCTTTCTCCAATTCTTACATACTCGTCCATAAGATCTGTCGTAACCCCATATGCAAGCATCCTAATTGCTGCAGTTATCTTTTGAAGGGAGGACAATCCAAGTCTCCCACTGGCGTCTCTTTTTTGGACAAAATAATCATCGTGAGCTTCAACTGCAGAATGTATGCGTAAAAAAAGATTACGATGCATTCGAAACCTCCTCCTAAATACGTTTGGCAGATATATTGACGGCTCAGCAAAGTAATCATTCCAAAGGCGCTCATGACCTTCCAATGGATTACGTCGGATGAACATACGAGGTTGAGAATTACGACGACGTGAAGCAGATGCTCCCTCGACTGCATGTTGTTGTCTATGTAGGGCCATTGCTTGTATCATATACTCCTCGTGATCAAAATAATCTTCATCTTCCATATGATCAATACTCTCAAAGGGATCCATAGGGAATTGGGAGAATTGTGTATTTGATGGAATGAAAGAAGAAAGATTGGTTTTTAATGAGTGGGAAGTAATGAGAGGATGGATCTATTTATAGAGCTTAATCCGAGACTATTAGTTGTAACTAAAAAAATTGGTAAAAGAAGAATGGTTGGCACCATCTACTTGTTGATTTCAAGAATTATGGATATGAATGCTTGATATTGTGCATGGTGGAATGAATGTGTTTGTTAGCTTTTAGAATTGTAGATGTGAGGTAGAGAAGAAGAGTTTGTGGAAGTGTTTGTTGATTTCAAGAATTTTAGATATGATAATTGGGTAGAAGAAATATTGGTAATATGTTTGTTGGATGAAAGAATTGTAAATGTGTTGATAAATTCTATATATGATTGTTGGGTAGAAGAATGGTTGTTAAAATGTGTTTGTTGGATAATTAGGTTGAGAAAAAAAATTAATTCAAAAATAAAAATTTAAGTATTAAATTAAATTATTAATTAACATATATTAGTGTAATTGTAAAATATATTATAAAAAATAAAAAATAATATTATTAAAAAAATAATATTATATTATTATTTTGATGAATCCAATGGCTAATCCAATGTGGAGTTATGGATAAGGAGGTTTTAGATATATGGAAAACATGTACTTTTCATCAAATTTTGAAGATGAATTTAATGAATCCAATGCCAGTGCTCTAAGAGTCTTATAGACTGCTATCTTATATAACCATGCTTATTGGATCTCATGTTCAAGTAAAACAAGAAAGTTAGAGATCATTTACTTGACCGTATGATCAATTATCTTCACGAGGCATTATTCGACAATTTGAACCAATTTTTACTTGACACATTAAGTTTTCCATTTGGGTGCACGATGTGCATCAGTTTATTGCCAATTTTTTCATCATACATTTGGGTTATACAAAGGGTGCAATAATTAAACTATGTTTTTATATTCTCGGTTTTTATACTCTTTTTCCCTATTGTAACAATACATAAACTTGAGTATGCGATCTGCTTCTCTTGTTAGTGCACAGTTATAGTCTTTTCTGCTTTCCATGAATATTTGTTAAATAGTGAATGACACTTTCAACATTTACTTGCTGGTATGGCCAACTATGCATATTGCATTCCCCAATTACAATTATCCATGCATTTTGATATGTACATCCAGTGAATGTACCTTACTAAATCATTACTAATGGTTGTACACTTTGCCTGTCAAGACAACCAAATCTCCTAACTACAATGTAGTTTTATCAACGGTAGATAAGGATACCATTTCCTTACTCTGATCTTCGTTCATCAATCGTTCTTACCAGATACCTTAACTATATAATTTAAGGTTGAAATATCATACTATCGATTGAGGTTCAAATGGACAAGAGTTGGATGCACGTGCCAAACAGGTTCACGTCACGTGAATACGGTGAAGGGATTGCTAAACCCCTCACAATGGCAAAAGCTCATGCACCTGGAAGAACTACCTTCAGTTTTCCATGTCGGAGATGCCATAATAACCTTTTCTTGCCAATCAATGAAGTCGAAGATCATCTATTCACGATTAGTATTGATCCAAGTTATACACATTAGATATTTCATGGGGAGGGTGAAAGTTGGAGTGTGAATTCGTCAGACAATGATGAAGATACATTTAATGAAGGTCAGAATTTTGTTGATGATATGGATGAGATGATAGACGACATTCGGCTAGATCATTCATGGACCATGTATCCGGGGAACATGATACTACTTCAGAGCCTTCAATGAGTGAAGGGCAATCAAAAACTTTTGACCAATTGTTAGAGGATGCGAGACGTCCACTTTATCCAAGTTGCTTAAAGTTCTCAAAGCTTTCATTTATAGTCAAGCTAGTTCATATCAAAACATGCGGTGGGTGGACTATCAAGTCATTTAACATGGTTTCACAATTGTTAAAAGCAGTTTTTTCTGAAATTCAAATACCTAACTCATACCATGAGGCTCAACGCTTAGAGCGTGGTTTGGGTTTTAGTTATGTTAAAATTGACGCTTGCCCAAATGACTGCATGATATTTGGAAAGATAGTGCAGACAAACAAGCTTGTTCTAAATGCAATGAGTCAAGGTGGGTGACAATTCGTGGGAAAAAGGGAAAGATTCCCCTAAAGGTATTACGATACTTTCCTCTTATACCGAGGTTACAAAGACTATTTATATTGAAGGATATAGCAAAATCCATGAAATGGCATAGAGAACAACGAGTTAATGACCACAATACTTTAAGATATCCTGTTGATTTTAAGATGTGGAGACAATTTGATAAAGACCACAGTTGGTTTGTAGAAGATGCTCGCAATGTCAAACTGGGCCTAGCCAGTGATGAATTCAACCCATTCAATAATATGAGTAAACCTTATAGCATATGGCCAGTGATACTCGTGCCATATAACTTGCCCTCTTGGTTATGCATGAAAGATCCGTACTTAATACTATTATTGCTCATTCCTGGCCCCAAAGGTTTAGGAAATGACATCGATGTTTACTTGCAACCTTTAGTCAATAAACTAAAAGAGTTATGGGAGGAAGATGTATATACCTATCATGCATCAAAGTTTGAACACTTTCACTTACATGCTACACTTTTATGGACTATTAATTATTTTTCCGCATATGCCAATCTATCAGGGTGGAGTACAAAGGGAAAGATGGCTTGCCCATTATGCAATGAGGATATAGATTCCATGTGGTTGAAACATGGGAGAAAACACTGTTATATGGGCCATCGTCATTTCTTGTCCGCCGCACATAGTTGGAGAAAGAAGAAGGCTACATTCAATGGAATGCAGGATGATCGGTTGCCTCATCCAAAACTCATGGGACATGATGTACTATAGCAACTTATGCAGCTTGATAATGTAGAATTTGGCAAAGGTTCTCGAAAGAGAAAATGCAGACCAGATGAATTGAATTGGACAAAACAAAGTATATTCTTCGAATTACCTAACTAGTCAATGTTGCCTTTACGACATAATCTCAATGTTATGCATATTGAAGAAAATATATGCGGGAATGTCTTAGGAACCATGATGGATATTAAAGGAAAAACCAAAGACATTGCTACTGCCTATAAGGACTTGATGGAGCTTGGGCTAGGGAAGGAATTACATCTACAACCTTCAACTACTGGGTACTCCATGGTCATTGGCTCCTACAGGTTGGATTTATATCAGAGGAGACGTTTCTGTGAATGGCTTGCTGCTATTAAATTTCCAGATGGCTTTACATCAAACATTTCTAGATGTGTTTCAGTTGGTGATGGAAAGATATCAAGAATGAAAAATCATGACTGTCACGTCATCAGGCAAAGATTACTTCTAGTTGCAATTGGTGGGTTTTTTCGACCTGATATACGACTTGCATTGACCGAGTTTAGTTCCTTCTTCAAGGCTTTGTGTGCATGGACGTTGACATTAGAAGTATTGAAGCAAATACAATATGACATTGCAATTATCCTTTGCAAGCTTGAGATGATTTTTCCACTTGCCTTCTTTGATGTAATGGTACACCTCGTCATTCATTTACCCTGTGAGACTTTCCTTGCTGGGCCAGTTCAATATAAATGGATGTATCCTTTTGAACAGTATTTGAAAAAATTCAAGCGTTATGTTAGAAATAAGGCTCGTCCGAAAGGGTTAATTGCTTAAGCCTATGTTCATGTTGAATGATTGACCTTTTGCTTCGTGTATATCCATGATGTTGAGACCATATATAATCGGGACAATCAAAATAAGGATGTAGATAAGGATACAAAATCTGAATGTTTCTCTGTTTTCTCACAAAAGGTACGACCTTTGGGCTCCCCAACCTCCAATCGATTTGACTAGACTGTACTTGCAAAAGCAAGTTGGTACGTGTTAAATAATTGTCCAGAGATTGGTCATTACATAGAGTAAGTACTTTGTGCTTTCCATTACTTCTAGGTTATAAATATAGTTGAACCAACACATTTATAACACTAATTTTTGTGTTTTCTCGATATATAGGGAGCACAATACGAAGGTGACATAAATTTCTCCTGAAAATGTAAAGCCTAGACATTAAAGAGAATTTCCATCTTGGTTTCGCACACTAGTAGGTTACCTATAGAATCAAGGTGCCCAAGTAATTTCATATTGATGTTTTATAGAGTATTTCTAACTTGTTGCACCCCATTATGGACAGATTCAAGAACTGCGTGCAGCAAATCCTGATTATGTCTCATATGACATATATGCACTCGCTTGTGGACTAGACCCATGGGTTGCTTCATATGGGGCTTGCATAATGAATGGCACCAAATTCCACATAGCGTGTCAAGGACAATATCACTGAACCTAGAATAGTGGGGTGGTTGTTAAAGTGGAACACCAATCAAAGCCTATTGATTTCTACGGTGTTCTGATTGACATATTGCAATTACGGTACATGGGTTGGCGTCATGTATATTTTTTTAGATGTGACTGGTTCGATGTCGGTGATAGGAAGAGAGGAATACGTGTTAGGGACCACATAACTAGTGTCAACACTTCTCGCAAATGGTATAAGGATGAGCCATTCGCCCTTGCATGTCAAGCAACCCAAGTGTTTTATCTTAAAGACACTAGTTTGAGTGGTAATTGGTCTGTCGTTCAAAGGGTGACCAATAGGAACATGTATGATGTTCCAATTAAATCATTGGACAATGATGATGGCGATGAAGAGCATAATCGGGATTTTGCTGCTTTCCAAGAGACTAAACTGGGCTACGTTGAAGTAGAACCCCAATATGATGCTGATGGCATCACGATTCCCTTGCATAGGTCTGACTTAGAACCAATCCAGCTTGCTGCTAATACAAGTTTGCATGAACCAATATCCGTTCCCGTTGATGAAGACTTCACTAATGATTTGGTAGATGAGAACAATGATAACTAGACTGGTAGCAGTGAAGATCTTTTAACGAGTAGTGAGACTTCGTCTGACGATGGTGTGCATTTATTTGCTATTAGTTAAACCCAACCTTTTTGAACTATTTATTAGATTCATTTAACATGCTACTATTAGTTATATATCCTTCTATTTGAATTCTTATTTAACGATATCTCTTCTGCAATTTCCAGATGAATGAGGCTAGGTGTGACGTTCAAGTAGCTACTCAAGCCTAATTGTATCTCTCTTCACTCCTCCATTTGTACAAGTTTTAGTATTTCATGATCGTTAGATCTCTTGTAATAGCGAAATAAACAACAACTATAGTTAGATCTAAGTGTATTTGTTTTCCTGTTGATGGTTGCTACTAAATCAGCTTGTACAATAAATGTCCTTTCCTGATTATCACTATCATGTGGCCATTTGAGAGTTGAGATGGTAGTATAGTAGCAGAGGCTACATTAGAAGGATTGGAGATATGATGGTTTTGTATGGTTTTTCTAAAAGCTACTGATATATTATTTGTGATTGAGGGGTAAGTTCAAATGTGTATGGTGTTGTGTTTTGATATGTTGATTGGGATTGTTGTTGGTGTGTGTATGAAGCTGGAAAGACCAACTACATGTTGGTTGAAGTGTCTTGACAAATTGTGTTCAAATTAGTTTTCTTGCATTTTAGATTTAGGTTGGGCTTAAGTGATAAATGATTCATATTGTGTGTCTATGTTGGGCTTATGTTTGGTTTTAGGATTATGCTTCCTAATTCATTGTATTGAGATGTTGTTGTGAATGTGTTTCAGTTTGGATTGAGATGGATTGTATTGAAGTGTTGGGCTTAAATGGAGTTGTAGTAATTCAAAGAAAAGTATGGTGATTGTGTTGGTTACTAAATTGTGGACAAATCTGTATATATTAAATGTGTGGAATTGGATGGAGTTTGTTAGACCAAATAAGTAAATTTTATGGATTCTATGTTGATCTTATTAGGTGATAAAAAAAGGTAAGAGACAAGGTGTGTAGTTTGATTGATTGCATGTAATGGGAAGCTTTGTATGATTTGAAAGTATTGTGTATTGATGATTTTTGGGAAGCCATATCAAAATAAGTATTTGGTTGGATGTTGACTGCATCTATAGATGCTTTGTTTGGTTGGTTGTGGAATTTCTATAACTTTGTCGCCTATTATCCAACCCCATTGTTGTTGCTTGATACAGGCAATGATGCACAGACTTCACCCAACTTGCTGCAATTATCCATGCAGGCATGAGCACCATGATTTGGATGATGGTTCAAATGTTTCTCGAATATTATCCTTTTGTATGGTTTTGTATTATATTTGTAGAAGGTCCACCAGAAATATGACACTAGTAGTTAATATAGCTGAACTGTGAGTTTCGTATCGGATTTGTATTGGTGTTGTATAATATGGTAGTTGCATTAACAATACAAAGCAAAATTTATTACTGATGGCTGATTGTGGAATTCATTTTGTAATTTTTTGTATGATTCATATTGTGTCCAAGTTTTTATGTTTCTATATATAATGCAAGTGACTGGGATGAGTACTAAATATTGCCTAGGAAAGAAAAGCCATGCAGGCATGAATTGGGTCGAATGATTTTCCTTTAGCAATATGCTGTGTCATTTTTCACAATATGAATGTTATTCTTATGCTAATTTGGAATCATATGTAATGAACCCAAATCCTCTTGGCTTTTGCGTATTATGGTCATACATCACCACCACATCTATTATTATCCCAAATTGATCGATGTACTTCTTAAAATCGTTTTCTGTGACTCTGGATGCTAAACCTCCTACAAATATCTTCTTTGTGCAGGTAGGTCTAGGAGACCCATGCATGCTACCATTGTTTCTGCTCAGAATATTCTGATCATCTCTAGGAATTGCTTTTTTTGCTTCAACCTGAGATTGGAAAGCTAAAGGATGAAAAAATGGACTTAATAAAACCTTTAAAATACAAATTAATGAGAGTGTCTCAGATGTATTGAAACACTGAAACCAGTTTTTTCCAACATCAATTAGGGATTTATTTTCGAGCCTTCAATCAGCCTAGTCAAATATTAATGGCTGAAATATTTCGGCCATTAATATTTGACTAATATTGAGTTACGATGAAAATATAGCATTTAACCAGTAAATAGTACTATAAACCACAAATATATAGCATTGTATACGTGACCATGCATTAGCCAAACATGGCTTTGCAACAAATCCATACGACACAGTATTTTCCATTTAACATGTATGCAGAAAAAGTTTGAAACAATATATATATATATATATATATATATATATACTGGACATTATGTTATTTCTCATTATTATGAATGTGTGAAATATATTTATTCCCCACAACAGCCCAAGTGTACAACCTTGCTATGCTCTGCAGCCCAAGTATTCCCCACAAAAAGACGTACGTTCTGTAGCAAGGCTGTCCAAATAATATTAAACAAGTGTTAAAAGAAACAGTAATGTCTACTAAATCATAGTTGTCAAGTCAAGTTCAGAATTGGTATTTGTAGACATTCGGTACCCAGTAGATTACATTCTTTGAGTCGAGACAGTTGCTTTGCACCTACGCGGGAGGAGGAAAAATGAAGCGGGAGAAATGCATATTTTCATTACCAATGCATGAAATATCTAGGTGGGTCTGAGAGTACTAGTACAAACAAGAAACTTTGTTGAAGGGATTTACATGTAATGCTCCTCTAGAGGAAAGATATCAGAAGTGATCTTGCTTGGCTAGGAAAGATATCATAAGATATCAGGAAAGATACAAGCTTGTATATCCAACGTCCAGCGTCAAATCTGTGAAGCTTTTACTACTTGGTAGGCCTTGATGATGGCTTCATCCTTTTGATTAGAATCAGAAACTCCTTTTATGGCTTCATCCTTTTGCACAGAATCAGAAACTCCTTTTATGGCTTTGTCCTTTTATGGCTTCATTCTTTTATGGCTTCATTCTTTTATGGCTTCATCCTTTTTATGGCTTCATCCTTTTGCACAGAATCAGAAACTGATTTTATTGCTTCATCCTTTTATGGCTTCATTCTTTTATGGCTTCATCTTTTTTATGGCTTCATCCTTTTGCACAGAGTCAGAAACTCCTGTTTATGGCTTTATCCTTTCATGGCTTCATTCTTTGATGGCTTCATCCTTTTGCACAAATTCAGTATTTCTATTTGTAGACTACATCCTTTTATGGCATAAACACTTTTGGCCCTTGCCTATCTCCATATGTAGTTGTAATCTCAATGTTGAGTTTAACTTGCTATTTGCTAAGGGAAACTGAGGTTAATGTGAGATCAACGTGCAGAAGAAATGACTCAATCAAAGAGAGGGAGAGGCCGAGGAAAAGTGATGTTGACTACACTTCGATACCTGCAGCCAGCAGCAGCAGCTTGGACATTGAGAGATGATGCTGAGGTTCACTCTGTTCACTCAACCTCCGAATGGCCCATGTTTAGCTGAGTTGCCTCCATGTACTGATCCTGCAGAGGCTAGTACAACAGCCGAGGGTAAGTATATGTTTTCTAGTCCTTAATATTTTCATTAAGTAATTACTCAGTGTTTTATAGATGTCTTTGTATCAGCTTAAATGTATGAATTTTTGTGATTGTGATATAGTAGAAAATAGTAGTAAACGTGTTAGGGGAGTAGCGAAGGGGACGGAGTTTGAGAGATTGTGAAAGTACGAGAAGATACTATTGGATATCAAAGATGGCAAGATAGGCCAATCATGCAACAAAAGAATAGTCTACACAACAAGAGTGACGTGGGTGGTGAAACAGTATGCAAAAATGAGGCATGTTAGCTAGAGTGTCGTTGACAGAAGGGAGAAAGAGGAACTTATTGATCGTGTTAGAGTATGGATTTCTAACTTGAATGATTTATATAATTGCACCATGAGTAATATAGAAATGTAATAGATCTATTTGCTAATGGTAAATGAATTGATATTGTGTAAAGGCAAATGACACTAAATCAACATGCTAGAATTGCGAATTGTAATAAGTTAGAGGAAAAATTTTGCATGTTGTATGTGTGACTCATACGTAAGGTAGAGGACACAATATTTTATAATAGTAAGCGTGACAATATGTCAAAATATACTGCTGAAGCCTAATGTTTAACACAATCTTACATTTACCTATGATTTGTAAAGGTACATGTGGTTTTAAGATAGAGTTAGCAATTATAAATATGATGTTGATGGCTCACAAGCTATTTTAAACACACAAGCTGCTTCATATTTATATGGTACATGGGTTTATAACGGACTATAGGTAAATATAACTCATATATGGTATATGAGTTATTAACAATTGTGGCAAATAACAAACCAGATGGATATCATGGGTTTTTAACAAAATTCCATTGATAGGCTAACTTTGTCTTGGATTGAACCAAGAAAAATCATCGTCGGATAGTCACAAGTCAACTCTCTCGTGCTTATAATGCATTTCATTACATGCTACACCATAAATACATGAATTATGCAACACATGAAGAGGCACTGGTTAATGGAGACATGTTGGTAGAGAAACCAGTTTGGGAGTGGCTATGCAATCGGTGGGCGAGTGATGAATTTAAGGTAAGGTTCACAATTTTCTGCTCAAATTCATTGTACAACTAATGAATGAAGTTAAACCATTTTGTTGTTTGCAATTGATCACGATATTTAGAATTGAATATTTTTCTGTTATATTGCAGAAATTGTCCACCCAAAACAAAGAAAATAGGCATAAATAAAAGGGTCAACCACACAAGCGGAAGGACGTCGTTTGTTGTACTAATGGAAAGGAAGGTATTGACATTGTTTTCACATCGTAGATGTTGTCAAACACTAGTTATATATATATTATTCTTCAATGCAACTAGGTGGGTAATGTGAATGGTTTGCCAATGTTCATGTAGAAGGACAAGAATCTTATTTATTTCTACAAAGATGTGCATTGGTTGAATAAAAATGAAAGACTTATCACACCAACTACAGAAGATAATTATGTGAGTTTCCATTGTTTATGTATTATTATCTGGCACTTACATAATATTGAACTGTTTAGTGTATGGCAAAAGAATATTCTCCAACCATGGACATTTATGAGTTCAGAAATTGGTAGGGTTTATGCCCAAAAAAACCCGAGAAAAAGAATGTTTTGAAGTTTGTAATATTTGCATTAATCATTTATGTTTGAGTAATGATTAGGTAATGAAGTTGTGAACAATTTAAGTCATTTGAAAATGAAAAATGTTGTGTTTAAGTGATATTGAAGAGTGAAGTCACACGAAACTTTGAGAATTATGAGAAATTTTGGAAATTCGCATCTCTCTCAAACCTTGCTGACCCCTTATTTTGAACACTAAATGATAGATTTTCATATAAATGGAAAAACGCATAAGTCATATCCTTGATTGGACAAAAACTTGTTTAGTTTTGTGATACCATTACTGCTATCAGTTTCATCTTTAACTCAAAATTAAGGGTTGGCTCTTGAAGGACATAAGGGATCTTAGCCTTTGACTGTCACAATCAGAACTTGGTCAAATATATGTAATTATGCAATTAATCTTGGAAAAAGTATATTAGATGAACTTCAGAGAACAACTACATGTTTTGTTTTCCTGATTCAAAGATTAAGAAATAAAGCCAATGCATGCCTACGTCCGATAGTGCTCCGTAATTCTTGGAGTTCCATTTTTTGTATCTTTTTCGCTTTTAGTGCCTAGGGCACACCCATAGCGGCACCCCAACCCCCTCCCATGTCCTTGACACTGTCAAGGGACTTTGCTGGTGGGGTGGTTGCTTACAAGTCTTTTGTGCAAACGGTTACGAGGCAGGAACAATCTTCTTTCAAACTTTCTATGAGGTACTTGGTGGATGTAAACGGCGAACCAGGATTTGTTCTTACGAATTCTGAGATGACGAAAGCCACAGATGATTTCCGGTTTGCACTAGTGTTTAAGTGTTCGCGCTCAAGGCCATCCATTGACAAGATACGAATGCATGTGATGAAATCCTGGGGTCTAATGGAGATTCCTACTATTAGTTTTATGGATGCATACCATGTTCTAATTCAAATGCAATCTGAGAAGGACTTTGTACATGCTTAGGCTTGAGAGGGCAGAGTAATTGATGGTTATGTATTCAGGCTCTTTCGGTGGACAAAAGATTTCGATCTTCACGTGGAATCTTCTCTGGTGCCACAATGGATATTTCTACCAGGTTTACCGATGCATATGTATAGAACTGATTGTGTACATATCCTTGCTACTAGGTTTGGCCGGTACTTGGGCACAAACAATGCAATGTTGCACAATATAAGGGCTACGAGGGCACGTATATGTGTCGAGGTGGATCTGAAGGAGGAACCGATCCAAGGTTTTCCAATTGTTGTGTTTTCAAACAGGATAATCTGGCAGCAGGTACGGTACAAAAAACTTGGTTTCTATTGCTGTAGGCAAGGTCACACGAAGGTGGTTTGTCAGATGGGGGAACCTCGGCGTAATGTAGGTGGAACAAGGCATCGTGTGTATCGGAGGAAAATTTGGAAGGGAAAAACAATTGAAAAGGAGGGGGAGAAGGTGCAAGATGCGGAAGGAGTTGGTCCGTCTCAGCCTGTTTCGTCGGAAGTTCCCCTACTTCAGATTAAAGCGGCTAAGAAAGTTTTGGTTTTGACAGATGCGGACGGAAGTTTGCTGAAACAGAGCAAGGAGGAATTGGTTAATTTGCAAATTGTGAGTAACGATAAGGTTGTTGAGACGAGGCCTATTGAAGAAGAGCCTAGCACTACTTTGAGTCATGATGTGCCTGTTGTGTGTCCAGATGAACCTAGGATCGTGGAGGAGAGTTCGGCCTCACCTGACGTGGAAGGAGGAGGAAGTGCAGACCGTGGCATTATGAGGAGCCCTATGGTTGATCTGCTATCACTGGACAACGTACTCATTAGAGATGATTTTGAGGGGGGGCAGAATGCTCATATATCTGAGCTGTTGGAGTTGGAATGCAGGTCCAAAATGGTGGTTGATGATGCATACGTTTCTGGGGATGAAAATGAAGTATCTCTTTTGGATACTGAGGATGGTGGCAGGCCGTTAGTTCTTGCTCAGGAAAAGAATTATGATTCTAATCCAGGAAATCATGAGACGTGAGCGATGACATCTGAGACAAAGAAACACACGGTGAGACAATCATAACTAGTTTTATCCCAACCCTCTAAACTGAATTTATGATTGATAACATATTGGTGTGGAATTTGAGAGGGCTAGTCGATCTAGAAGTCGATTAAAACGGTTAGTGAAGAAGTATGGTGTGAATATTGTGGGGATTTTGGAACCTTTTGCTGATGTTGGAAAAATGCCTTGCTTGGCTTGCTCGTTGGGGCTTCCCCATTATTGTAGCAATGATGTAATGGAAGGTAAACTGTGGATTTTTTGGAGTGACGTTTACGAATGGAAGGTGTTGTCCATGACTAATCAGATGATCACTGGGTGGTTTCTGATTGGTGAGGAAAAGTTCCTTCTCACATTTATTTCTACAAAATGCAACCCACTAGAATGCCGTGATCTTTGGCATAGTCTAGAGGGAACTGACCCCAATGAGTCACCGTGGCTTGTTGTTGGGGATTTTAATATTATCAAGGCCAATGAAGAAAGAATTGGTGGGAATCCAAGGGCTTTGTCTTCTATGGAGGATTTCAATGCCTATATTGACCACTGCAATTTACTGGACCTTCAGGTTGTGGGATGTAGATTTTCGTGGTGTAATGGCCATGAGGGTCATACTCGTAGTTGGGCTTGGCTTGATAGAGCTCTTATTAATATTCCGTTTGCTTCTCATTTTCCTCGCGCTTTCTTTAAATATCTTAACAGGAAGTCGTCTGATCATTGCTCGATGCTTATTCATTTCCAAAATAAAGTGGTAAGCTACGGCCCTCCTCCTTTTCGATTTCAAAATATGTGGTGTTCTCATGCAGATTTCAAATGTTGTGTGGAAGACGCTTGGAAGGTTCCTTCTCAAGCATTGGGCCTTTTACAATTGGCGAAAAAATTGAAGAGAACTAAATTGGCTCTCCGAGCATGGAATAAACAAGTTTTTGGGCATGTAGGCTAGACTATTAAGGAGTTGGAAGAGAGACTGGAGGTCTTAGAAATTCGTTTGCAAGAGAGTTATGATCCTGAGGTTGAATGTGATTTTTTAGTCACTAAAATTGAGATGGACACTTGGGAACAACGAGAAGAAACTAGACTTGCTCAGTTGGTGAAAAGGAAATGGCTGATGGAAGGAAATCAAAACGTCAAATTTTTTCATGCTGTTGTTAATCAACGAAGGAAAAATAATGTTATCTCTCACATGCAACTAGAGGATGGCACGATACTGGACACTCCGGAACAGGTTCACCAGGGAGCGTTTAACTACTTTCAGAATTTTCTTTCAGCTCCATCTTTTGTTGAACAGGTTATCTTTCGCATCTAATCCAGAGTTCTATCTCTGAGGAGGATAATTTGTTGCTTGGCCTTGATCCTACTGCTAAAGAGATTTTTGCAGCCTTGAAGTTTATTCAAAAAGAGAGTTCGCCTGGACCGGATGGGTTTGGTTCAAGTTTCTATCTAAGTTGCTGGGATATCATTAAAGATGATGTGATAGAGGCAGCTACGGATTTTTTCTCTGGCTCTCCTTTGCCTCGCTTTTATACGGCCTCTTATATTGTCTTGATCCCGAAGGTGGAGGACCCAAAGAGTTTTGACAAATTTAGACCTATAAGTCTCTATTCCGTTGCTTATAAAAATGTTTCTAAGATGCTTGTGCAACGTATGACTCATCTTTTGCCTTAGTTGATTTCTCCTGAGAAGGGTGCGTTTATCTCGGGCCGCAGTGTTTTTGAAAATATTACTTTAGCACAGGAGTTGGTTCACTCGCTGAACATGAAGATGAAGGGAGGCAATATTATGGTAAAAATTGATATGGCCAAAGCCTATGTTCGAGTGGATTGGTCTTTTTTGTTGAAGGTGCTAGAATTTTTTGGTTTCTCATCTCGGTTTCGCAACTTAGTGCGGGAATGTTTTCAGTCTCCATGGTTCTCCATTATGATGAACGGAACTTTTAAAGGTTTTTTCCAACCATCCCAGGGACTTCGGCAAGGTGATCCACTCTCGCCCTGTTTGTTTATTCTTATGGAGGAGGTTTTGTCTAGACTTCTTCGTAAGAATTTTGAGGAGGGTCATATTGGGTGTTTCTCTCATCCCGTGGGAGCGTCGTGAGTTTCCCACTTGCTTTATGCGGATGATCTCTTAGTTTTTGTGAATGGGGGAAAGCGTTTGGTACATAGGTTGATTAAAACGCTGGAGGTCTATGAGAGGTGGTCTGGCCAATTAATTAACAAGGATAAATAAGCATTGTTTTTCTCCAAATCCATTACCTCGTCTAGGCATCAAAATCTGATGCGCTTAACTAATTTTGTTGAAGGTAAGTTCCCGGTCGTCTATTTGGGGTGTTCCCCTATTTCAGGTAGACTCACCGCGAGAGACTTAGAACCTCTTCTTGCGGAAATTCGAAAGAAGTGGCAGGGTGGAAATTGAAGCTTCTTTCCCAAGGTGGTAGACTCACGTTGATCAAACATGTTCTCTCATGTATGGCTACACATCTCTTGGTAGTTTTGAGCGTGCCATTGAAGGTTTTTAAAAAAATCAACTCTCTTCTGTCAACATTTTTTTGGGGTGAGATTAATGGGAAATAAAAAATAAAATGGTGTGCTTGGGATAAAATGTGCAAACCGGTCAAGGAGGGGGTCTCGGACTGAGAAATTTTCATGAGGTTCAAAAGTCTCTCCACATGAAATTTGCATGGAAATTGCTTTCAGTTGAAAATCAGTGGACTCAATTTTTTCGGGCTAAATATGCGAAAAAGGGTCACATTATACAAGCTGAAGCTCGTAGTGCTGCCTCTCGGTTTTGGCGTTCAATTATGTATGTTCTTCTAGATGTGGCTAACAACGTCAAAGTGAAGGTAAGAGAAGGGGGTCTTCATTTTGGTTTGACCGTTGGTTGGAGAATGGGCCGTTTTGTGTTTATGGGAATGATGAGCCAGCTGATTTTCGTATACATGATGTCTGGGTTGATGGAACCTAGGATGAAAATCATCTTGTTTAGCTGGTTGGCACTTAAAAGGCTAGCGAGATCATGTTTGGAATTGTGGCAGGAAGAGAAGGAAAGGATATTACAATCTGGAAACCATCAGGGGATGGCCTTTTTACTTCTGCCACGGCTTGGGATATCATTCGTATAAAAGGGACAGAACTAAGGGGGATGGCCTAGATTTGGCATCATCTTTTACCAAAAAAGATGGTTGTTTGTATGTGGAAAGCAAGATTTAATGGCCTGGCTGTCGATTCTCGGGTGCAGTCTATGGGAATTCAGTTCTCCTCTAGGTGTGATTGTTGTGCACGGGGTCAAGCTGAATTCCAAGGATGACAGGAGCTTGGTAAATAGTGGAGGTTGACTGCTGCATATCAAGAACTATAAAATCCACTGGGTAGTAAAATTTGTCCACCTGGACCAGCACATCCTCAACAATACCCCTTGACACCTTAACTGATCTGTCAGCCAACTATAGCATGATGGAGGTCTTTTTCAACTCACCCAATCCCAATTGCTCATACACAGAGAAGGGTCGCAAGTTCACACTACTCCCCAAATCAAGTAAAACTCTCCTAATGCGTGACTCACCGATCAGAATGGAAATGTTGGGAGAGCCGGGCTCTCCGAACTTCTGAGGAGTCTCGCTCAATATCAATGCACTAACTTGCTCCGTTAGGAAAGCTTTCTTCTTTATATTCGGCTTCCTCTTCACTGTGCACAAGTCATTCAGAAATTTTGCATATGAAGAAACTTGTTGCATGGCATCTAAGAGTGGAATATTAATCTTTACTTGCTTGAAGATCTCTTGAATCTCAGTGTGGTATCTGTTCTTTTGGCTAGCTGCCAATCTCTAAGGATAAGGAACCACAGGTTGGTACCCCCTACTAGTTTTAGCATCTGCACTCACAGACTTCTTCGACTCTGGTCTCACTATCTCCAGTTCTTTTTTAGCTTCATCAGTCTCTGTTGCATCTTTAAGTGTAAGAGCAACTACCTATCTGTCAATGGTCATCTCTGGTTGGGGAACTTCCTTTCCACTTCTCAAAGTAAGAACAGTCTTCACTGCCTCAATAACATCCCCTGAGATATTATGTACCTGTAGTGGTTGTTGCCAGTATTCTTGAGGATTAGGCTGAGGCTATGCTGAAAATTCCCCTCTCTTTAGAGTGCTCAATGTGGTGCTCATCTTATTGATGGTGCCCTGCAAGTCATTTTTGGCCTGAGTGTTTTGATTTGTTTGTGGTGGCCTGAATCTACATGAATTACTGAAGTGTATTGGCCATCTGTGTCATACTGTCATCTAGAGACTTCTTCGTAGATGATTAAGGTTGAGAACTCTGTGCAGCTACATGAGGCTGAAATCCTGGAGGTGCTACAAAAGGATAGCTCTAAAAACTCTGATATGGCTGATATTGGTGCTGAGGAGTAGCCTGATTAAATGGCTGTTGAGAAGGTGGCGGAGACCGGCCAGGCTGATCATTCCTCCATGAGAAATTTGGGTAATTCCTCCCCCCCAGATTATATGTATTGGAGAAAGGCTCATTTTGTGCTCTATTTACCTAGTTCGCTGATTGCATTTTTTCAGACCCATTCTCCTGAAATACTAGCATAATTGGGCATTCTTGGGTCTTGTGGTTTGAATCAGCACATAAAGAGTATGCCACTATTGCTTTCACGGCCTTCACTTTTTCCATCTCCATGACCTCTAATCTTCTGATCAATGCAGTTATTCGGGCTTGAAATTCAGTGTCTTCCTTAAGCTCATATTTGCCCCCACCATCAATAGCCCTCAGTGGCTATGCTGTCAAAGAAACACGATCAGTCTGAGTGTGACATTGTTGTGCGCTCTCGGCAAGATAGTCAAATAATGATAATGTTTCATCAGGTTCCTTGCTAAAGAATTTTCCATTGCGCATAGTCTAAACAAACTGCTTGCATTCTGGAGTGAGACTAGTGTAAAAATAATTCACTAGCCTCTAAGATTCAAAACCATGAGTGGATGTTCACCAAATCCTTAAACCTTTCCCAGCTGGCCTGGAAAGTCTCATCAAATTTTTGATTGAACTGGCTTATCTGCTTTTGTAAATACTGAGTTTTTTGAAAATGAAATTTTTTTTGTAAGAACTCACGTTGCATATCAAACCAACTAAAGATAGAATTAGGTCTCAAAGAATTAAACAAAATCTTCGCTTTATCCTTTAAAGAGAAAGGAAATAAACGAAATCTAATAAACTCATCAGTAGTGGCTCTATTGATAAAAGTAGTACAGGCCAACTCAAAATCTGTTAGGTGCTGATAAAGACTCTCAGAATTCATCCTGTGGAATTGAGATATCACTGACATCATGCCATGCTTAATAGAAAAATTAGGTGCGTTATCAGGTAAAATAATGCATGATGGTGTAGTGGTGCGTGTGAGCTGCAAATAATCCCTAAGAGTGCGTGCTGCAAGTGTAGCCATGGTTTGTTCAATTTGAATGTCCTCGTCTGTAGAAAAACCAGAAGAACTATCTATCTTTAGACTGTGTACACTACTCTCAGTACTCGATGTAACTCTAACCAACCTATTTGAATTGTCTCTCACCCATGACAATGACATGAAACATTAGTCCAAATAGTATAAGTAAAGTTCAAGGGACTGAGTAGTAGGTGACAAGTGAAATAAGTAATCAGAGATAAGATAGCGGAAGAAACATTTGAGATAAAAATAAAAATAACGAGTTTAAATTTATGTCAAGCAACTATTCATCGGCAACGGCGCCAAAAAATTGACTCATTAAAAAAATGAGTAGCACAAAGACTGTCTCAAGTGCAGGAGGATGTCGCGTAATGATTAGGAATAAATTCGTAGATCGTCTCCTCATTAAAAGTTACTTGAAATCAAACTCGTTTAAAATTGTGAAAATATTCACAAAGAGAAAATAAAAATGGTGATATGTGCAATGAATAGAAGAATGCAACGGGAATGAAAATGGCACTAGTCATGGACTAGATTCATACTTTAAGATTATTTTGAGTGTCGAAATGAAATGTAAGAGACTAACAAATTGAAATTAACAATCAAGGAATCAACAAAACTAAACAATCTCAATTAATCAGAAAATTAATTAATAAAACTGAAATTAATTAAGTCCTAATTAACCTAATATGTAATGAAACTAAAAGATTAACAAAATTAAACTAAGAACTAAGCTAGATTAGAAAATAATTAACATGAGCTGAAAATTGAAAAGCTCCAAAATTAAAATTCTATGGTTCATCCTTGCATTTAAATCATAAATTCTCAAAATCAATCCATAACAATTGTAATGTATATTTAATGGAAGCTTAAAGAAGCAAGAAAAATAACTAACATCAAGGAAAATAAATGGCAAATAAAATGCCCAAAGGTCTAAGCCAAATATCTCAAAAATACATCACAAATTTTAAACTAAAATTAAATAAATAATAGAGTGGAAAGAGAAGGCCAAATGAATGGAGATGAATGTGGAAAGTCGTGAAGGAGGCTGAAGAAACTGCAGTTTGGACCCCTCGAGGTTCTTCAAGCCTAGGCGTTCTTGCCTCTGTGCGTCCGTTTCTAGCGAGCTGTTAAAATAATTTCCTCTCGTTCGTGTCGTCCAAAACCCCTCACTAAAAAAAGGGATTCTTGCTTTTTTTTCAAAATGCTCCAGCGTCTAGCTCCGTTGCGTGCATTTCTTTTTTTTTTTTCTCTTTTCTGTGTGTTGCCCAACGTTCATTTTCAGAAAAAACCAAAAAAACTTTTCCTTGCTTCCGTCCAAACACCAAGAGAAAAAGATATGTTGGGTCCCTTTTTGACTTGCCTTTTGGTGCCTTGACTTTTCTCATGCTTTTACATGGCTTGGAAGGAAAAATAAATAACTAAAATAGAAATCAGGAAAAAAGAAAAGAAAATAAAAGGAAAAAAATAGAATATAAAAAAATGTGTTGTGCACGTGAAGAAATATTATCCAATTAAATCACAAATTATAAAATTAAGCATAAACTATACTATAAATCAATTTAAATCACAACTCGGATTTATACATCTTAACCATTTTCCCATCTAAAACCAATAATAATATAATGAAATAATTAAAATATATTAATTCTAGATGTATAAAATATGCAATAACTGAGCTCAATCAGGCATACACTTCCCCATCTTGTTCGCCTTATTCTAAACCTGTTACAACTTCTACCCTTCCAGGAGAATGCTAGTGGAATTACCACAGTGAGATTTTGAAAAATCTCATTAAGTTATGCCACAAACATACACAAAGATAACATAAGCATGTGTAAAGTAAACATGAACATGAATGCATGAGCATGAACATGCACTTTCATAAACCATATTTTTCTCCCATCTAGATTCCTTGTAAAAAAACATATGAACTTGTAATAATATAACTTTACACAAAACTTTTACTTCTTCTTCATTCATTCATGTCGTCTTATATTATTCAATACAAACACTTATGGATACCTCACGGTTTCCCCTAAGAGCCGTGTGCACCTACTAGTTATCGCACCCCATCACAGGCCTTTCGACTAGGTGTGAATAGGTCATAGGAGAGACACTCGGGCAGGTCGAGACACCTTCACATGAATTACCATAAACTCTTCGATGATCTTATTGCCTTCACCAAAATTCCATATCAAGTATGGCAGTTCATAATCCCTTCACTGTACACATATCATTTCGCACCCACTAGCGTTAAGCACTACGACTTTGTTCTGGAAATCATTTTGTCTCATTCGAAGTCTGTGGATGGTACTTTGTCAACTTAGGGGCATACCACTCTATCTTTAATCATTCCAAAGTGGATAGAGGAGTTCTACTAAGATATTCTCTCATCCTAGCATTGAGATCGTGTCAAAAATTTATTTAATGCACAACCCATAAAAATTTGCATGAACATGAGATAATAACACACAATGATCATAGCATGACTTGTGAATGACATGCAACATGGAACATGGCATCGTGCAGAAAGTTTAAAACAATTGGAATACATCATATAAATATGGCATGTAATATTTCAAAACATATGATATAGGCATGATTTGCAACAATCAAAACATATCACTTTTGCATGATTTGAAATAATAAGAGCATATGATATGGACATAGCATGGAAAAATCCAAACATATTTATACACAAACACAATCAAAACATATGCAAAGTTTACAGAAAAACATAAGTACATTATCCAAGCATAAGTTAGAGTTAACTTACAAACTTCCGAGTTATCAATAAAGTGCCAGGCGAACGAGCTGAAAAATATTTCTAAATATTATAACTATTTCGTAAAATCCTCAAATCCACCTAACTAATCCATGTACTTGGTGGATCTTAGAATCCACTTTCTAAATGTTCATAGACCTACTCGGCTGTGATAGCTAATAAACACAAATCTCTAAGTTGTAGAGATTATATACAGGGGCGGAACTATGTTGTAGGTTGGGGGGGTGCCCCCCCGCCCCAATGAATTTTAATTTTAAGTGTAAATATTTTTAAAATATTTAAGATTGCCCCCCCAACACTCAAACACATAGTATATCACTCAAATATCTTTAAGTCTATTAAAATAATAGTCTTGATTTGACATCTCTATCTCTCTTTATTTACCTTTGGTGTGCATTGTGCAGTTTGTTTAGTTTCATATCAATGATATCATATAAGTTTTTCTTGTCTTTCTGAGCTTACATATATAGTTACACAATTTTTTTATTTTTTATTTTCCATTTGGATCATTCTCGACTTCATTAAATTTCTTGCGTATCACCTATATATAATCTTCCTTTACAACCTTTGAGATCTTTTTAACCACATATTAAGCAGTTAACTAGTTAGAAGTTTCAAGAGAGTTTATCTAATAGTTAAAACAAATCTGGAAGATTCTTGCATATAAGAGGCAGAAAATTTAACTAGCTAGATGATTGATAAGATGTTTCTGGAGAGATAGAGAGTATGTGAAGAATTTATTTTCTTTTGTAAAGAATTTATTAGTTATTCACATGCTTTTTTTTGTTCACTTATTAATAGCAATACTATTATACAATAAAAAATCTAATGACTTTTATATTATTAGATATTTTTTCAAGTTTATCTTAATCTATAAATTTTTTCTAAAGCTTAAAAAAATATGAATAAATCGAGAAAAATTGTATAATTTTATGACGTATAATTATTTTTTTATATAGTTACGTGCAAAAAGTACATATTACTTATGCTGACACATACCGCACACTTTGCCGATCGCCCCCTGACACCAAATCCTAGTTCCGTCTCTAATTATATACTCGGGTTACTTGAAAATGCATGGAGTTAGAAATCCTAATGGGATCTGAAATCACATATTCCACCTAAGGTTGCTCCTCAAACATTTCTCACTTAGAATCATATTCGAGAAACTCCTAAAACATGAGACTAACACCAAAATGCATGTGAATTCGATCCAAACAAATCTAATATTTCAAGGGCCGAAACTTACTTAGCACATGGGTGATTCTTAGGTCAATATCATAACATACTAAGCATTCCTAAATATTAGTCTAACTTTGGGAATCCATATGGATTGAAGTACTCTTATAATCTTATGCCACGAAAATAGAAAAGAAGCTAGAAGGGTTAGGGTTTTCCTTACTGAGATACAAATCTCCTTGAGTGCCTTGCTTCAAAAATCACAATCCTAGCCTTCAACTCCTAGGCACGGGTGTGGTTGGTTGTGCTTGTGTTGTGTTTAGATTGAAAAGTAATGGTTGAAACTCCTTGGAAGTGTGCATGAAAGGAGAGAAGAAAAGGATAGGGGAATTTCAGAAAAAATGAGCCTTTTCCTTCTCTAGCATTTGTACTCGTGGACCATAAATGCTGGGGTTGTAAATAACCCATCCCGATTCTCTCTCTCTCTTCATTCCCCTCATCATTGCTTGCCTCAGAATACTACGGGACAACTGAACCTATTTGTGCATGGATGCCAAGTGGCAACCTTCCTCGAGCTCATTTCTCTTCCTCATTATTGTGCTTCAGAAATCTAAGGGGCAGAACATTAGTGCATGGGTTCCAAATGGTGACTTGGACTGCCAATCTTGAGTCCCTCTCTCTCCCATAATTGCTCAGGTACTTATTTCCAATATTCCTTCATGATTTAAAGCCTATTTTTGAGATTTCTTATGATTTCAAGCTTTGGGAGACTAAGAGTCCCTTAAACACTTTGTGCATGAGGACAAGTGACATGGTGTGGTAGAAAACTAAAGTGCATCATAATTACTCATTCAGAGTACATATCATCCAATAAATGCCCTGACAACATCCACTCAAAACGAATGGTAGATCATATTGGTTCAAATGGGTGGCAAGTGCATGCTTTGCAGTTTCCTTAAGTGGCTCATAAATGCACTGTAGTTTTCCACGAATTCCGTAATGGCTCCTCATTAAAGGTTCTAGTAATTACTTAAACATCAAGTAATAATTGATAGAGTGTCATTGCTGGTAAGTGGGCGGCAACATTAAAGAGACTAGGATGAGAATTTCGGCTAGCTCCTAATTTTATCTTTCCATGCAATCATCATCTCACTTTCTTACACTCCGAAATAAAATTTGATTTTCAATGATTGCCCTAACCTGTCATTATTAGCCACGAACCAAAATCGAATCATTAAACCTAAGGGTAGCATGGGCGGCTCAATCAACTACGCATGGGGACAAATATGAAGATTCTTCGTTGAAAATGGTTCGCTTACCAAATATCAAAGGAAAAGTGATAATGGATCTAAGGTGACTTAACCCTAGGTTACAATATCCAATAGCTTTTGTTCAGTTGGCCATAAATGATTAGAAATCTCAAAATGAAGTGGCATAGTGGTCTGCTACAAGTCTACTTCGAATTGGGCCACTCAGTCGGTTGCCTTGACCTTTCTTAAGCCTAAATTTCACTCCTTGCACAACTAATCTATCCCTAAATCAATGAAAACAAATTTCTAAGTTCTTTTTTTGACTTGGGGTATCACAATTATTATTATTATTATTACTATTATTATTATTATTAATGGATGAACATTTTATCAGTTTAGAACTTTGATACAATTAATGCTTAGTCTCTGACCAAACCTTTACTTGTTATGCTTCAACTTATTCCACTTATCGTGTATTTGATTCATGATTGTGCTTAGATCAAATAGTAATACCGGAGTGTTGCTGACTGGCTGGCATCCCTAGCACCACATATCCTCGTTAGGCTCTTTACTGAGGGATAGAGCGCCATATCTAGGATTGCAGTGGATACTATAATTTCTAGCTTTAGGACTTTTAGTTGTAAAACTTAAGTAATAAGATGTTGTTTATTGTTTGGTAACTATATATCTAAAACACTTTTAAATATGTTACATTTATTTGGAAACAATATAAAAATATGCTTTTTGAAGTAGAAACAATCTAAAAGTTCATTTAATTTTTTAAAGATTATGATCATATCTTTCATAGAAATCAAATCTTATAATCAAATAAGAAAAATAGTAATACAATTACGCTCAATATTCATAGGGCAAAGGGCAAAGCTATTATTATCTTAAAGTTGTATGGATATTTTCATCCATTGACAGTCTTCCTTATAACTCGAACTATGTTCCGCATTATTTGAAAAAGTACGTTTGAGGAAAACTTTTCCTGAAATGTACTTGTTAGCTTTTAGATTAAAAAATACTTTAATATGTATACAATTGTTAGAACTGCATAGTGTAATACCTGAACCAATTAGGAAAAAAAATCTATATCGAACAAATTATTTAGATCAATTTCTTTTTGTTGTATTTTTAAGTTATGAGTTTTCATTATCATGATTTTTAAATATCCATTCTTTTATTCATAAAATGACTTTATGTCGTCTTGGAATTTATTTTAAAAGCTCCAAATATATTACTTTTGTATTAAAGGGAAAGTACGACGAAATGTAGCAACTCATTCCATCTCTAAGAAGGGTTGTTACAAGTTTGGTTTTAGAGAAAAAAAGGTTAATGAGTTCTATAGCAAGCCCAAAAGGGGTTTTTCTTACTATGAATCATGTTTTATGTTAGAATGATAGTAAGTTATGCGTTTTATTTTTTATGTGAACCGATTGCTAATATCACTATCACACACGCTTCAAAATGCCACCATCGAATAATAAAAAGTAGAGCAAATGTCTAGGGCAACCCTGTATGTGGCCCCTTGTTCCTCAGTAAAGGATATGGCAATGACCCATGGTGTCAAGGGTCATAGTAGAGAAGACTATTCAAGGTTATAGTAGAGTTGCCTAGACCCAAGATTGTTCAAGATATCAGAAGCTTCCTTGGACTCGCTGGATATTACAAAAGAGTTGATTCTCTCACATTACAACTCCTATCACTAAGTTGACCATGAAGAATGATAAATTTGTGTGGATAGCTTAATGCAAAGCGAATTTCAAGAGCTGAAGACTAGAGTCATGAAAACACTTGTTCTTACTGTGCTTGCAGATACCAGCGTATTTGTGATTTACAATGATGCTTTACACAAGGATCTGAATCTATTCTTATGTAGCATGGAAGAGTTGCAATGTATGCCTCGCATCAATTTAAGGAGTATGAGCACAATTAACCAACTCATGATTTAGAACTAGTTGCAATGGGTTTTGCTTTGAAGATCTAGCAGCATTATCTTTACGGGGAGCATTGTGAAATGTATCCAAATCACAAAAATCTCAAATACTTCTTCACTCAAAAGGAGTTAAACATGAGAAAACATAGATGGTTAGAACTACTAAAAGACTGTGACTATAGTATTAATAGTCATAGCCTTGTTGTAGATGCTCTAAGCAGAAAAGTTTCTTCTGGCACTCTTGCTACTATGTATAATCCTTGGAGACATATTTTATTAGATATGGAAAAGCTAGCAATTGGAAAGGTACGAAATGTACAAGCAAAGTTTAGTAGCCTAATTCTTGGTCTGATAGCACTATATCATATTAAGACTGCTCAATTTGATGATACTAGTCTTTTGAAGATTAAGGAGATACAAGAAGGGAAGCAACTTGACTTTATAATTTCTGATCATCGATCCTTGTGGTTTAAGGGTAGGTTGTGTGTGCCAGGTAAGAAGGAAATACGAGATTTGATATTAAAGGAAGCACATAGGTCTCTATACACAGTACATCCAGGTAGAACCAAAATGTATCGAGACCTATGACAAGACTATTGTTGGAGTGTAATTAGACGGGATGTGGCCAACTAAGCAGCACAGTGCTTAACATGTCAACAAGTCAAGGCCGAACACCAAAAACCCTCAGGAACCAACTATTTTCAATCCTAGTTTGGCCATTGAATGAGATTAGCATGGATTTCATGATGGTTTTTCCTAGGGTACCTGGAGGACAAGACTCAGTATGGGTGACTGTTGATAGATTGTCAAAATCAACCCATTGTATACTGATTCAGATGACCTATTCAATGGGCAAGCTAGCGGATTTATATGTCAATGAGATAGTCAAAATACATGTTGTACCATCAAAGATAGTATCAAACAGATATTCACAGTTTATTATTGTAGTACCTGAACCTATTAGGAAAACTTTATGTCAAGCAATTTATTTTAGATCACTTTCTTTCCTCCTAGTATTTTAAAAAATTATTAGTTTTCATTTCCATGATTTCTAAACACCCATTTTTATTTTATAAAATGAATATATGTTATCTTGAAAATTATCTATTTTGTGTCTTCCTTTGTTCCTTTTAACTTCAATACTTCATAAATTCATCTTCAAGCATAGGTCTTTACAACACTTCTTCCTCCTTAGCTCAAGTTTTTCGCCACTTGGAGTGGAGCCTTGACTTAGACAACATGGGAAGAAGACTCAGAGAAAGTAAGTTCCTAATTCCATTCATTTTACCTAGAGATTTTCGTCCTACTCATAAGAAAAAGCAACCAAATTATGTTTTATGAAACTTCTGGAAGCCCCAACCATGAAGGAGGATAGATTTACAGATCCATGAAAGCTTCTAGAGCATTAGTCATTCCGAACGACTTCACCAAAAAGTCATAATGCCCATACCTCAATCTAAAAGCAGTCTTCAAAACATCCTCTGCCTTGATCTTAAGTTGATGGTACCCCAAGTACAAAATCAATTTTGGAGAAAACTTGAGCTCCCTATAGTTGATAAAAAAAATTGTCAATCCACATCAATGGATACTTGTTCTTAATTGTCACCCTATTTAGTTCTCGATAATCAAGACAAATCCTCATCAAACCATCCTTCTTATTTACAAAAAGAACTAGTGCACCCAAGGGTGATACGCTTTTTTATACCCCCAACTCCCGCTTGGGACTTAGCAAAAGGTTGTGACGTCGGAATGCACGCCGCAAGGGCAACATTCCTTGCATTCCTGGAACATTGTGTGTTTGTATGCCTCGCATACGTATATAAATAATTGCAATGGAAAAATGTTTAAGATACTAGCAGAAATTCGAAATATGAGTACCAGAGAAATATACTTAATTTCAACCAAAACAATATCCATAAGTCACATCAACATCATCGTAAAAAAATATTGCTGATCGAAAGTTGTTCATCACCCAACATAAAATAATCACCAATAATTTTATAGTAAGTTAATATCTTAACCGGGGACAGGCCCCCATGTTATTCCTTAGGCTGCACTTGTTCTCCATCCTCGTAACACTTCTTGTGTCCAAAATCTACACCAAAATCAATTGTTGTAAGGAAATATCAGTAAGTTATAACTATTGACAGCAACTATTAATGCAAGATAATGGTGATGAATATACATATGAATTTCAAAGTAAATAGAAGGAAGATCATACATACTTAGGTGCTAGCTTCCGAACAAAGAAAATAAACATAGTTCACTCTAAAGTTACCGAGCATTCAATGCTTAGATAATCACATAATATAAGTATCGTAGACCCTAGTTCCATTCAACAACATGGAAACGATTCTCACCAATCATTTCCGTTTATTAATGTGTACACTACGATCTCCCCTTAGAACGCCCATATGCACATCTTGGCTCCTTTCATTGCACCATGGGTAACGATAGTGCGTATGACTTTGTAACGAGTGACGCCTGGCTTTGTGCACCATTCTTGACCCCATTGTCTTCTAGCCTTCTCCAATTGAGAGTCATCAACTTTGATCCAAGAGCATTACTATCTCCAAGCCCGTTGTCGCCCGGCGACAACTCAGGGAATGTCACTCAATTATTAGACACTCTCGAATAACAGAGAAGCTCCATCAAGACAATGACCCATCTGGATTTGGGGTTGTGACCCACTCACACACCCATAATCTCATCTTAAAAGCAGAAAGTAAACATTTTTATTGAATGACAAAACCCATTTTTAGCAAGATTGCCAGTAAGCCATAATGATATATTAAACATGCAGAGAATGTCATAAGAATGAGAACGAAGGTGTAGTAGTTCATAACCAACATTATGCTACTACGATAACGTTGTAGCATACCTATGGTCATTAACCAACATTACTAGAATGTTGTAGTGAAGAACCTACCTCAAAAGTGAGCTTTCACTAAGTTGCTTGTCAATAATTTGGCCTCCCTTGGTTCGTTGTTGATTCTGACGTATGAAAAAGTGAAAGGGTTAGCTCTGCCTACTTATTTAGAATTTTCGTCTTCACTCAAGGTTTAGAACAAACGATAGAGAGAGAGAGAGAGAGAGAGAGAGAGAGAGAGAGAGTGTGTGTGCTTTCTCTTGGTTTTCGAAAATATCAAAGTGTGAGTGATGAGTTCAGCGAGACAAGGCTTTTATGTGAAGAAGTCTACTTCTCACAGACCTTATAGTTCCTGACGTGGGTTGGATGGTGAATCGGCAAGAATCTACTATCCAGGTATATGTCGCTAGTGGGGTGATAGAGATGAGGATGTGCTCTGCGCATCTCAAAAATTTTCCCAAAGACAATGGATGCTCAGTCTCTCACTTATGAATGTTGCCCACGTGTTCAAAAGATTTTGCGCCTAGTCAGCCGCATGAATCCATTACTGTCTTATCCTACGCGTGCCTTCATAGAAAATATTGTCATTTGGGTATAAATTACTCATGAGGACACCTTCTTATTTTCAAAGGACTCTTGAGTATCCTACCAGCCATGCTATATTCCCCTCTATGGTCCACATCCTAGCATGGATTTTGAGGCAAGGACCTTATACCTGTATCCTACATTCCCTACCTTGCTCATGGCACACGTCCTTCCAACTCCAACTTGCTTCCCCATTGCTCACCCACATGCACTCACTCACTTCTTGTGACGCCTCCAATCTCTGCTTGGAATGTAACGGAGACTTAGAGCGTCGGGACATACAACACAAGGTTACATACTCCCGTATCTGATAGCTAATATACAATACATCCTAGAAATGCATATAGCAGTATACAATAATTGCAGGAAAGTAAGGGTGAAAATGAACTTATGCCAGAATAACTAAATCATTTCTATAATATAGATTGAACTATACATTTCAAAACATTAAGTAGCTTAATCTTAGTATAAAATATCAAGTTTTCCAGAAGGATCTAAACCAGTTGCTTCATGCATTCTATAGCACGAAAGGCTAGGCCATCAAAATAAGATCAAGTCTTCTGTCGACGTTAGTTCCTCCTCAATCCTTGTGATCCACCGGTCCATTGGGTCCACCTGCACCTACAACTTCTATCATTTCGAGTGAAATGATAATGGGTCCACAAAGGGTGAGATTTACTTGAAATTTTAGTAAGTTAGACAACCAACGTGCACAAAGATAGACTATGCATAAAGAATGGTAAACATGAAATGCATGCAATGCAGAAAATTGGTTTTGTCTCCCATTCAAATTTATCAAGAAAATAGATTTTTTATGCACATTTTCTTACAGAGAACATAATTTTATTTTCGTCGCAAAACCTTAGTCTTTCATTATAAAATCATGGAATTGACGTAACGTATGGTATCATCACAGTTCCCCATATGCACTATGAGTACCTGCCGGTGACCGTAGTACAACTCACGTTGAAACTACATTGTTTATAGACTTGTTCTCAATGCATTGGTAATATAACATAACATCGTAAAAATCATAATATGTATACCTACCAGCATTAGGTGTCATAATGTATGACTTCACTCCAGTGTTCTTTAAAAGGAACCTATTCGAAATCTATTGATTGTTTTTCATCAATTCAGGGGTTACCACTCCATATTTAATAATTCCAAAGTGGACAGAGTAGTTCCACTAGGATACTTTCCATCCTAGTCTTTGGGGTCGTGATAAAATAATTTTCATGCAAAAGCTTTCGAAAAAGAATGATTTTCATGAAATGCATATGAGCGGCACAAAAATGATGCTTGAATGCAAAATGATATGACAGTTATAAAAATAATAAAAAATGACATTTATCAATAAATCATAAATAATCGATCAATGTATAAGTTAGATGCCAACTTACAGACTACTGGAACTGTAAGCGAAGTACTGGTTGTGAAATAAATTATGCTAAGTTAGAATCTAACTAACTTAAGGAAAATAAATAGTGATATGAAAGAGAAATTACAAAAATGCCCTTAGACGTCTAAATGTTGCATGCTATCTAATAATCCATAACTTATCTCATGAAATGCATGGTGTGCACTCTAGTTGATGCCTAAATGAACTCACTAATTATGCATGCAAGGCAAAACCTCCAAGGAACATGCTCACTAGAATCCTCAAGGACATACTTAAATCCTAAGTTTGAGCAAGTTCATCCCAACACTTAGTCATGCCTAATGAAATCCTCAAATGCTAACTAAATCTCAATGATGCATGATATGATCCTATCACCGATGACACGCTAATTATCATGCATTCTTCTTATCCTAATTAGGAGGCTTTCTAAATGCTCACATTTCAAACCTAAGTAAAATAAGCTATTTTCCTCAAAACAAGATAGAACTTAAAACTAGTTATGGCATGTTTCTCATCTTAATCTAAACCTCCATAAATAATCTTATGATCAAACTATATCATAATTAATCATGTCATAGCTAATTTCCTCAAAAATACATTTAATCTCAACCCTATACTAAATATGCAACTAGGCTACTAAGGATCCTCATGCTAAAATAACTACTAACACCTTAAACATAAAAATAACAAGGAAACTAAGATCAATAGAGGAAATACTCACAAAGATTGGAGTCCTTAAGAGAGAAGAGAGGAAGTGAAGTGAAGTAAGGAAGAAGTGAAGTGAAGAGGGGATTATATAGCGATGGAGATGAGGGTAGCATTGGGCTTGGGTGCTTCCTCATTGGGCAGTTTGGGTGGTGGCTCATGATGCCTGTCAAGCTTAGCTCTTCCATGTAGGTTAGCGTGATGGTGTCTAGGTTGTAGGAAAAATTAACCAAAGGAGAAGAGAGAGAGAGACTTGCCGTGTGGGTGGTGGAGAGAGAAAATGTTGTGTAATTAATGCTAGGGTTTAAGCCCTTAATGACCGGCGGTTAAGGTTTCTCCAAGGGGTTTGCAATTTTGTCTTATTCCCTTGATTTCTAGTGGCTATGTAAGGCATACTCAAGTGCCATCTAAGGTGGCTCAATGGTGGTGATTGGGCGTGGAGCGGTGACCAAAACAAAACAAATAAAGGAAGAAAATATGAAAAATAAAATAAAAGGGCTGGCCGAAATTCCAAAGGATAAAATTGGTATTAAAAATATTTAGGGTTTCGGCTAGGATTTTTTTTTCCTAAATCAACCACAAGGAAATTTTCACAGATAAGTCACGGGACTGAAAACAGAATTATCCTTGAAGAAAAATATCGAGCTAAGGGTATTTTGGTCCATTGCACACAAAGTACATATGGTTGCCAAACGAAACGGTTTTAGGGTTTGACATGTCACCACACAAAATGACATGTACTAAGGCTTAATAAAAATGCAAGTATGGTGTTGTGAAATTTCGCAAGTGTACAAAATCATACCAAGTAATATAATGATAAGAAAGATGTCGAACCCACGAGGACTATTTACTTATTAACTATTGAAATTGTTCTAATTCTAAGTTATTTGAAAATCAAGAAAAATGTTGGATTTTAAATTAGAAAAATAGCAACAAATTAAATTAAATCAACAACTAAAGAATTGACCAAACACTTGAAAAGAAGAAGATTTCTCCCAAGAAGAAAACACTAAGGCATCCGACTCACCGAACCAATCCAATCCCAAATCTTAACCTTACAATCAATCAATTATCATCCTTTTTTAAGGCGAAATATTCTAACTTGTCTAAGACCCTCTCTCGAGTAGAATTAGAATTACTCAACATACGATAACCCGCGATATGTCTATGCAAATTTAAAAGCATTTGAGTACATTAAGATTAATAATATTTCACATAAAATCCGCACAAATCACGTTGACACATTCCTGTCTTTCGTTCAATTCATGACATACATCATACGAAGCTAAACTACATACATCATCTCTCGAATTAACATGCACAACAAATCATTCAACTATTGGCCATATAAGTGAAGGTATTAAACTCAATGATGTATACTCAAAAGGAATGCTAAAATTATGATCACAACGAAATAAGATTCGGGATTGTCATGGAGAGGCTACATCGTAGCCTTAGCAATAGAAATTAGTTCATAATCTAATCAAAACAAACCATAATAATTTTGGAATTCATAATGAGAATTATACAAAGATAAGATTAAAGAGTTAAGCAGGAAACTCTATGTAGATCAAGAATCTCTATCGTTGATGAACTCCAATTCTATAGATTTTCGGCCTCCTGCTTGAGGCGCTGTTTTGTCCCTGAAGATGTTCATTTTTGGCTCTCCCTTTAACACAAAAGTTGTATTTTTTTCTCTTGGATTTCTATAGACACCGAAATTACCCTTATTGGAGTTGTCTAGAAAACGTTATCCTTCAATTACCGATGGGTACTTCAGAAATTTCGAGAATTGAATGTTTCCTATTCTCTTGATGACTCCTTCAATTTATTTATTCCTAAACAAAAATAAATAAAAATAAATAAAAACTCTAATAAATAAGAAAATTAAACACAAACTAGCATAAAATTAAGAATAAAAGTATGACAAAACTTATATAGAAATTAAGCACATCATATGGCTAATGAATGCAGGAAATGGATGATCAAAGAAGAGAAGTTTGAACAAAACTAGAGGAAAGAAATTGAACAGCCGGCCTAGCAAAAGTCAGTCTTCCTCTAAGTAAGTGAGCTAACCTTCTAAAATCTAGGGTTAACCTAAGAGTTAACCTAATGGAGTAAAGAAGTGGGGTGTTACACTTCCGAACTTACTCGCTCGTTGTATTCCTATTTCACTTACCTCATTGTACAAGCGAACTTACTCGCCTGTTGCATTCCTATTGCATTTACCGTATTGTACTTGTTTATATTTGTTTGCTGACATCGTATCGCCTATCTATCCTCTACTTGCCTGATGTCAATCTCGCATATCCTTTCGTCACCTTAATTTTGTTTGCCCAAAATGGAGCTTACTCCATTCGTTATCCACTCTTTTCTTAATCCTTTGCCCTCCTAGGGCCATGCTTGCTTGGGTCTTTGTTCATCTAGGTTTTTGCTCACCTTGACTATTCGGCAGGGCTTTCTCCTTTTACTCCCGAAACGAAAAATCTCTTCGTCTCGTACACAGGATGTTCTTTCCTTCTAAGGGCACAACTCTCACACACTTGGCCGAATAAAACTAGGGGTGTGGAAAAAAGGAAAACTAGTTGGACCGGACTGTGTTCGATCTGGTTTGTAAGCAGTTCGGTGCGGTACCGGTTCTTAAGAACCAAAACCAGTCCTAAACCGGTGTGGTACCGGTTTTCATATTTTGAAAATCGGTTTAAACTGAACCAAACTGATATATTATATATTTATAATTTTTTATATTATATGTTAAATTGCTAATTAATACAACATGAAATTTTAATCTTATTATTCAAGTCTATTAATCTTATAACATAAAATTAATATAACATGAGATATAACATAAAATTAATCTTATTATTTTTAATATAACATATAAATTTTAATCTTATAATATAAAGTTAATATTAAGAATCGATACCGAACCGAATCACTTCCAAAACCGGAACTTCTGGTTTTTCCGGTTTCGGTCCAGTTTTTTTGGTTTTACAGATTATCTATGTTAGTAATAATATACTAGTATATGTTAACTACTATAAAATAATGTACTTATACTATAATATAAATAGGCTAAAAGACGATATAAAACAAAAAGACAAACTCCTCAGTCAAGTGACTTGGAGTTGGAGAGGAAGCCATGATTATATATATATAGAGAAAATCTATTCTTAAGCCGGTTTGATATCCCACACCACACACCGGTTCAATACGTGGCCAACCGAGTCTATTCAACCATTTAAAGAGAAAAAGTAAAAAAAGGGCTTAGAGACTCCTCTCCCAACGCTGCACATTCTCTTTCCCCCTTCCTTTTTCAAACTATGTTCTCTCCCCCCCTCCCCTTTGGTTCTTTCGTCCTTTTTTCAATGGTGTTCTCTTCCACCTCCATTCCAACTGTGTTCTATTTGTTCTTTCGTCCGTTTGCTAGCTTTCAGCCTCTAGTCCTAGTTTAAAGCTCCATTTTTGCAACGTTGTTCTGCTCTCACTTCAACCCAAATCTCATTTGAGTAGCATGACTATTTCACTTTTCGATCAAGTAATAACTCAAGATTTGAGAGAAACTCGTGAGACTGATGTTCTTTCGACAAGTTCTCTAGGCAAAATCATCTTGAATGAATTTCTTGTTGAGATCAAGAAGAAAGCTTTACTGAGTTGTGGAGGAGTTAGTTGCTAGCTAGGTTGTATATGGGAGTGGATGTTCACAATGAAGTTGAGTGAGATGGTGGTTGTCGATAATGAGATTAAGTGAGATAGATAGGAGAAAATAGAAATGGAGTTGAAGAAATAGTTGGAATAATGAAGATCGCATTTGGGAGAGATAGGGATTTGGGGATGATGACTTTGGATTTTGGGGAAGGTAGGGAGTGAGATCTAATTTTGATTATTCCACATTTTATATATTTTGAATAAAAAAAATGACCTGGCACCTGTTTGTCAGTTGGAGTGTGGTGTGCAGTTAAAAGGAGGCTGTAGTATAGAAGATCCTCATCTAAGAAATAAGTAAGGAGTTCGATCTCTTGGCCGTTAAAAGTAGACATGTAGTAGTGTTTTTAGCGGTGAAATATGATTCCTTCCCATCCACTTACAAAAAATAAAATCCCTGACAAGACCCGTAATATTCATCTTCTTCTAATTTTACAAATGTTCTTAATTTTCTTAGAATCTCTGAAAAACATACACATGTTTACACATGCAAGTTACACACACTAGCAGAATCAGCGACATTCACATCCTTAAATTGAGTTCCCAAATTCAGTAGAGTCTCAGCTTTTTGTTGCTGACATGAACAACCAATTTTGAACGATTCAGGGAACGTGTATAGAATCAGGAGACATTGATATCATTTGGAGGAGGCTGGAATTCGAAAATGTTTCCTCTAGAGCAGGACCCCTCCCACTACCTCCATCAATGCTTTCTTTAGTAATATGTACCAACTCCCTTGCAACATCCATCATACCAAGTTTTCCATCTCTACCAAACAACAAACACCTCGTTGCAAGGTCTGCAACTATCTCTATTTGCTCTCGACGAAAAGGCGGTTGCTCGTGATAATAAAGGAATGGATCCACAATCTCCTCTAGCTTTCCACACTTTATTTTTTTCAAAGCTACAGTTGGCATGTCAAAGTGATTTGAGCCTGAAATAATCTGGAGAAGAAGAACTCCCAAGTTATAAACATCACTTTTGTGCAAATCAGACCCATTCCCAATGCTTGAGGTGAGTAGACCGAGCCCGGCAATCTTCACTAAAAAATCATCGTCTAAAAACAAGCAACTGGATCTGAGATAATGGTCGTAGATGGGAGGAGAAATCTCACTTTGCAGGAATGCAAGAACACTAGCTGTTTCAGCCGCAATGTGCAACCTCTTGTACCAGTCAAGACCAATGTTATGTTCTCTACTATGAAGTAAATGTTCCTCCAAAGTACCATTTGCAGGATACTCATAGACCACAAGTGGGGCATAGCCAGCATCGATACAGCATCCAAGGAGACGAGCTATATTCCGGTGTTGAATGAGGGATAACACCTCGATTTGGGATAGAACTTGAAGTAAATCTCTTTCATTGTCACAGTGTAACTTAAGCACAGCTATGTGGGATCTATCCCCAAGAATCCCGGCATAAATTGAACCATTACTGCCAGCTGCAAGTGTTTGACCCTTTTCAAACCCTTTAGTGGCATGATCCAGCTCATGGTAATTGAATAATCGAGTCCTACATGCTTTGCGGAATGAGATGGTGCTGTGAAAGTATGCCTGGTCCGTGTCAAATTTCCCCTGCTTAACATGCCGCTTGATTAGATAGAGAAGTGCAGTCAATGAGGCAACTATCAGAACCGAAGCCAGAACTCCTGCACAATTAGGAGGCCATGAAGTTATTTGTTATTCTCTAAAGGACAAGAAATGCTACACATTCATGATGTGGGGTATCTATCCAAAAGTGGGAAATTTTTTACTTGACTCTGCAGTCATCACCAAAAAAATTCTCTTATATAAAAAATGCATTTGCTGTGTGGACAGGATATATTTTCAGTACCATCTTTCTGATTGAACATATATTGCAATTTTTAATCAGAAAACAAAATCTTCAAACTACCATTCCATACTAAAACTGCAAAAAGATGAGGGTCTGATTCTTGGATACTTACCAGCCACAATCACGACTTTCCTTCCACTGGTTTGTTTATCGTAGCAGTCAGTCCCGAATGCTTCCCGTCCGTCCTTAATGCATGCTGTCAAGACAGGTCTAATACACGTGAATATATAGCTATCAGAAGGTATCTTAAGCAATTTCAGTAGCAATGACAATGTGACAAAATTCAAGCAAGTAGAGGAAAAATGTGTACTTTCAAGTGATTTGGGACCCCTGCAATTGGATTTCCAAAAGGATTAATAGCCTATCACCATAAAGAATACACGGATTATATTTATTTATTTTTGTTATGTTCAGTGAATTTAAGGAGAGGGTGTATGGATTCCATTGGTTCATACAAATCTCATTTCCTTGGATATGTAGTTAAATCACCAGCTCCAGCCAAATGCCTGAATGCATCCGTTTATACTGGTACATTCAGATACTTATCATCATGCAGCATTCAGACAATTATTATCATGAATTTGGCATAATGGAGATCAGAGTGGTCCAGGCAACATACAGATACATATTATCATAAATTTTCGTGGTGTCTTCTACTAATGAATCGCAACGCAAAGGTAATATCATGATGACTGATGAGCCATAGTCTTCAAAGATATATGCAATAATGAGGTGAGTGAAATGCACCAATTATAAATTAGCACATATCTCACTCACACGTTTCATGTACTTCTACCATGAACTTTAAAATACCCTGCACCCTTGTTAGGGATGCAACTTAAACGCACAAGACTGTCTGAAAGCTCTGTTGATGATAGTTGCCACAAATCAAACACATAGGATGCTTAAAATGAAATTTAATTAATAATCACTTTCAAGGAAAAGCTCATGATAAATGAGCAAAAGTTGAACATAAAAGAAAGCAGTTGAAATAACAACTCACACTTCAAGCACCCTACTCCATTTGCAAATCCATCGCCAGAAAACCCATCTTGACACAAGCACCTTACCCCTGCTTCAATTCCTGTAGCATTCACAATATATCCATTGCTAGCACATGCTCCCCTTGATGAATTCCTTGGAATAGCCCATTCCAACTTAACTCCACGCTTACCTGCACTAGCCCCCCTCAGAACAGCCCAACTTCCGAACCCTCTGCACCCAAACTTGGAAAAAACGGTAAAGCCATCTCCAATATGCCATATACTATGATCAGAAAGTGGATAGCAGCAGGCAGGGGAAGCATCACTGCCATCACAACCGGGCATGTTAATTGTTTCGCATTCTGCTTTGCATAAAGAAGAATCCTCGCAATCATACAACCCAATGACATTGTCAACCGACACGCTGAAGTAATTACTTCTGGAAAAACTGAAGGCATGCAAATCCTTATACTGACGACAGGAAGAGAGACCTGGAAAGTCGACCAGTACACCATCAGTGAAGAATTCGAGAATCCGATAGCTTTCAGAAGCAATATTGAGGAAAGGAATGGTGGAGTTGGAGCATGAGAGATGAAAAGCATCAGAAACCGACCCACATGAAGTGTTCAAATAAAATGGGAAAGAGATATTAAAGCTCCCACATTTCTCATTGCACTGAGTTGGTTGCAAAAGGGGTTGCGCCTGTTCATTTTGTTGAGGTTCAGGGAGAGACAGGGACATGGGCAGTTGTTTAAGAAGCCCAAGAATAATAACGAAAATAGAGAGCAGAGGAAACATTTGCTGTAAAAGGGTGGGCGTACCAGAGGGAGTAATGAAAGAAGTGAGTAATAAAGAGTTAAATAGGATACGAACATTGCCTTTTTGCTGCCATTATAGTAGTTGTTGAACAATGTGAGGTGTAAGCAGATATATAACTGACCGTCATATCTCTAACCAAGATATGGTCATGTCAGAAGAGAGCTTCAATCAGATAGAAAGAGATGATAACGTGGCAAGATCACAGATAAAGTAGAGAATTGAGGAGGGCATAGAAGTTGGGAAAGGGTGAGAAGATTGGTCTGTGGAATGGCCTACAGCTTGTACCATATGGGACGGTGTGCTCTATGTAAGCATTGCCGATGCGAGTGTGTTTCATTTCCTTTTAGTGACTCTTTCATTATGGAAATGGTTTACGAGATTAATGCAATAGTGTAAAAGTGTCGTATAATTTAAAAAAATAAATAAATATAAAATTTATATTAAAAAAAATTAATTTTTTAATAATAAATCTTATTCTTTTCTAAAGCGACTACATGATATTTATATACTTCATAATTATAAATAATATTATTCTAATTATTCTAATTATATATATATATATATATATTCATATTAGTATAGTAATATAAAATTAAAGTAATGTTGTTCGAGAATTACGGTGTGCCAGATCTATAATCTGTGTACTATATATTAGTCTCGAAAATGCAAATTTGCTTCTATTGTAACTAACAAAGACCCCCAAATTCCAAGACCACGCGTGTTGGGTACTCTTTAACTCGCTTCTCCAGTCACTATGCAGCGACATTTGTGCTCACACAACGTTTGGTTTGCTTTGCTTTGCTTTCATCTCACATGCGAATGGTCAAAACGGAAACACGATTTTTCTGGGTACTCTCTTCTTGGTAGTGTCGTTGTGATTGTGACCTTGGTATTGGAATGCCAAATTTGCTGGGTCATGTGGCAGAATTTCACAGGCTCGTAGCCTCATCACAAGGTCTCCGTCACTGTGCTTTCGTCTACCTCTCCGGCATTAAGCCGGAGATTAGAGTATTGTCGGGTGACTGGCGGTCTTTGAGGCTGATGGGCTTCATGTATACAAGAAATTATGATTATCAAGAATTTCCAACCAATTATTTTTCAAAATTTTTAAATATTTCTATACTTTTCTGGTAACTAATTCACTAATATTATTCAAACATAAAAATCAATATAATTTTTACAAGCTTTAAAACGAAAATAAATCTTAAAAAATTGAAAATTACTACAGACACAAAGAAATTACACAAAATAAACCCACAAACTGATATAGATTCATGAAATCCGTTAGATCTATTTTATAATAAAAATAAATTTACAATCTGACATTTTATATTAAAATACATCAATTTATAAATTTATTTTTATGTAATCATTTTTTTACTAAAATATTTTTGTAAAAAGTTATATTCAAACAACTTGATAACTTTATTTATCAATTTTTACAAATTCCAATACAATGCTTATTTTAAAAAAAAATTATTCAAAAATTTCAATTTCTTTTCTCAAAACCGTTTGAATCCTCAACTCATCTCAACTTATTATTACAATTTTTTCAGATTTTAACATAAAATATAATAAACAATTCAACTTTTTAAAATTTTAAAATAATAATAATATTAAAAAATAATATTCTAATAATATTTTATCATCTCAACTCAACTCAGTTCAGAATATAAATGCAGCCATAATCTCAAATAAATTCTCAATTTCTCAAATATCTCTAAACATTTTTTGTTATCAAGTAGTTCTAGTCAAAAAAAAAAAAAAAAAGCAAGCTTTCCAGACGGTAACGTTGCTCTAGAGATTAGGGATGAATGGTGAACCTAGGGAATCTGGATTCCGGAATCCGGGGACCATGAACCCCACGCCTCCCAGTTCCTACGGCCATATCCTTGTACGATATTAAAGTTTATTAAAGATAGAAGATAGACAGACATGTTATATAAATTTTACATGTTTATTAAATATTTAATATTGTTTAAAAAATGTATACAAATAGTAATAAAATAGTGTAAAATGTAAAATCTACTTCATGTATTTTTCTCTCTTTAACATAAATAACATCCTCAATTGTTTTCCAACTCCAAACCCCTAGTTTGGGCCTTAGAAACTCTCAACTCGGTCTCTGTTTTGAAATTATGTATAGTCCTCCTATCCAAATCTTAGTTGAATAGTTTTAAGTAGGTGTGTAATGGGTCCGGTTTTTTAGAGTCATGAATCAAAAATTTTGATCCATCCTTTTTCTGAACTAAAACAGATTGATTACCCCTAGGGATCGGATCGGACCAGACCATTAACTATCAGTTTGATCGGTCCAATTGATTCGATTTGCTCTATATGAATTAGGAATATTTTTTTCCTATTTTCATTTCTTGGTAGATAAATTAATACAAAATATTAATTAAATTAGTAAAATTAAAATTAAGTGAGCTATTTAATGTGGATTATGTAACTAACTAATTAAAAAAGAATTAATTATAATTATATTTATGATGTTTTTTTTTTTTTTTTGAATCAAACAATCTATCATCTTTCATATATCGGTAAACTAGTCATTACAACTCTTATCCTGTAACACAATAGAAAAAAAACCCCTCAGGGCCATCCTCTATCCAGACCAACTCTTCACTAGACATAATAGCAAACTGAGCAAGAAAGTGAGCTACTCTATTTCCTTCTCTAAATGTGTTTAAGTATCCAATTTGGATGTGTACAAAGAATTCCTTTAATATCTTCTATAATTTGTCCATGCCATTCCAAGCACTCCTCTCTATCATTCACAGCTTTAATCACCTCCAATGAATCACCCTCAAGTACTACCTTCTGTATATTAACCTCTGCACATAAGCAAAGGGCCCTCCATAAAGCAGTCGCTTCAGCAATCACAACAGATTGGATACAATCTTTTGGCAGGCATAGAGAAACCTGTACATTCCCTTCCTCATCTCTAACCACCACTCCAGCTCCCATCTTTCTCTGGTTTGCCTTGAAAGCAGCATCCCAATTTACCTTGACAAAGCCTTCTTTTGGAGCTTCCCATCTAACCATCCTTCTCTCCACTGCAGTAGGTTTAATTCTCTATATCCCCTTCTGTTGTGCTTGTTGGAACTCATTGAGATTTGCTCTTGCTTGCTGCAATACACTTTCAGGGCTAGTAAACTTCCTTTCAAAAATCTACCCATTCCATCTAAGCCATATATATCGCATAACAGATACCACCAACTCCATATTTTCCACAGGCATTTCAGTTATTAATTTCCTCCATACCACAGCCAAATCCACCTCAGATGACATCCACTTCTGCACTGGACTTTCCTTCTCAGCCCATACATCCATTGTTGCAGGACAGCTCCATAAGACATGGCACACAGTTTCATCTTCCCTTAAACAAATAGGACAAACTGGCTTCTCCACCACCTTTCTTCTATAGAGGTTCTCATTAGTGGGAAGGCAATTCTTAAGGGCCTTCCATAAAAAAATTTTAACCACTCCCGAGGTATTAAGTTGCCACAACTCTCTCCATCCTTCTTTAATCTTCCTCCCATCAGATGGTTCCCCTTTCAAATCCTTCTTTCTGCTAATATCAAGATGGTAGGCACTCCTTACACTATAATACCCATTCTTAGAGTAAGCCCATATTCTTCTGTCCTCCAAACCAGAATAGCTCACAGGGATATTGCAGATGACTTCAGCTTCCTCATCATTAACAGTAGCCTTCACTACCTCTCTATTCCACTTACCATCATTCCCAATCAACTCTGCCACCTTTGCTTCAGCATTCAGATACTTAACAGGAGATTGCACTCGATGAGAAGGTTTATTGGGTAGTCATTTATCATCCCATACTTTTATATTTAAACCATTGCCCACTCTCCATACAAGCCCTTCCTTCAGCAACTTCATAGATCCCCATATGCTTCTCCAGATCATAGAAGGTCCATAGCCCAGCTTAGAGTTCAATACATCAGAATTTTTAAAATACTTAGCCCTTAACACCATGGCAGCAATAGAGTCTGGTTTATTAACAAGCCTCCAACACTGCTTTGCTAAGAGAGCAGTATTGAAACTTTCCAACTCTCTAAAACCAAGTCCACCAATCATCTTTGCACATCCCATTTTCTCCCAGCTAGTCCATTGAATTTTTTTCTCATAGTTTTTATAACCCCACCAGAATCTAGCCATAATACCAGCTATTTTCTTACACAACCTTTTAGGCAACCTAAACACACTCATATGGTATGTAGGAATGGACTGAATAACTGCTTTAATTAAAACTTCTTTACCAGCAGGAGATAGAAATTGATTTTTCTAGCTTTTGACCTTCTGCCAAACCCTGTCTTTAATTCCTCTAAAAGTGTCATAACGAGCTCTTCCAACCATAGTAGGCAACCCCAAGTATTTTTCACTGTAACTTTGCACCCTTGCCCCAAGATCTTGCACAATCCTCACCTTCTCTTCCTGTATAACTCGGGAGCTAAATAACACAGTGGTTTTTTGTAGATTCATGCAATGACCAGAGGCTTCTTCATATACCCTTAGGATTTCGTTCACTTTCAACCATTCAGTCCATTTTGCCCTTGCAAAGATGATACAATCGTCAGCAAATAGGAGATGAGAGACCCTTATACCTCCTCTTGCAGCAGCCATTCCTTTAATTTCACCATTTTCCTCAGCTGCATTAATAAGGCTACTTAACCCCTCAGCACACAACAAAAACAGGTATGGGGATATTGGGTCCCCTTGCCTAATGCCTTGTGAGGGATATATAACATCACCTGGCCTTCCATTCACCAACACAACATAAGATACAGAAGTTATACACTCCATAATCAAGCCAACCCATCTCTCCCCAAAACCCATTTTCTGCATAACAGCTTTTAAAAATACCCACTCAACCCTGTCATAAGCTTTTGATATATCCATCTTCAGTGCCATACTTCCTCCTTTCCCCTTAGACCTGGTCTTCATTGAGTGCAATATTTCATAAACTGCTATCACATTATCCAAGATCAACCTACCAGGAATAAAAGCACTCTGGTTTTTAGCAATGATCTCATCAAGCACCAACTTCAGCCTGTTTGCAAGAGTCTTCGAAATTAGTTTGTACAAAACATTGCACAAACTAATTGGTCTGAAATCACCAACCTTCTTAGGGCCACATAAGTAAAATTGATAGATTTGTCAAGTACACCCCCATTTAGAAAACTCAGCACTGCATCACAGACCTTATCCGCAACTGTAGGCCAAAAGGTTTGAAAAAAGCAAGCAGCAAACCCATCAGGGCCAGGGGCTTTCAATGGACCCATTTGCTTGAGGGCTGCCTCAACTTCCTCCCTATTGAAAAGCTTTTCCAACTCATCATTCATCTCTTCAGTGACTCGAGTCCCAATGGATTGTATCCCCTTCATCACCTGGTCACAAGAAGGGGCTGCTGTTTTATAAACCTCAGTGTAATATTGTCTAAAAGCCTCCACTACCTCCTCATTCCCATCCTTTAATTCTGAGTTAGCATTCAAAATAGAAATGATTTGGTTCTTTTTCCTTCTCTGCTTACCACAAGCATGAAAGAACTTAGTATTTTTATCTCCTAAGGAATACCAATTCCTTTTTGCCCTCTGCCTCCACCTTATATCCTCCTTCTCCAACAATATTCCCACCTCTTGTTGTAATCTGTGAAGTTCTGTAACATTGTGTGGCCCTTCTCTATCTTGCAGCTCCTTGATTTTCTTGTTCAATAATTCAATATCCTGACATCTCTCCCCATCCCTTCTTCGAAAAGTACTGCTCAACTTACCACCACACTTTCTCAACATTTTCTGGACACTCACAAGAGGTTCTCTGGCACACTGAGTAGTGTCAACCCAAGCTGTTTTGATTACCTCTTCACATTCATCCTCTCTTATCCAACTTGCCTCAAACTTAAAAAAATATTGTCTTCTTGAACCAAATCTCCTATCCTGCCTCACATACAGCATAATTGGAACATGATCTGAACTACTTGTTGTGAGCCCTTCCACTTTAGCATTCCCAAACATATTAATCCATTCACTGTTAACAACAAATCTGTCCAGCCTTTCCTCTGTAAAAGTGTGGTCTGAATGTCTGTTACTCCATGTAAAAATGTTACCACTCATTCCCACATCCACCAGTTTGTTCACTTCTAAAGCTTCCCTAAAACCCGAAATCAATTTCTCCTCTCTTCTATTACCTCCCCATTTCTCATTTTGTGATAATAATTCATTAAAATCGCTAGCTACACACCATGCCCTTCCATCAAGTGGATTCAACTGCTTAAGAAGCTCCCACGATTGCCACCTCTTACTAGCATCTGGATGTCCATAGAATCCAGTAAAACACCAGCTTCCATGATCCCCAACTGTAACAGAGGCACTAATATGCCACTGTGAGTAACTCTCTATCACTACATCATTTTCCACCTCCCAAAACAAAGCTAAACCACATTTTCTTCCCAGTGGATTAATAGCCAAACACCCTTCCATCCCCAACCTCCTTTTTAACTTTTCAACAATAGTAGCTTTAATGAGTGTTTCAATGAGAAACACAATTTTGGGCCTCTTATTCTTCACCAAAAGGTAAAGATCCTGAACTGTTCGAGGGTTCCCAAGCCCTCGGCAGTTCCAACATATGGTATTCATAATGCCAGGTGGTGCTGCACAGCAGTCACCACCCCTAGTCCATCATCACAGACCATATCATCATAACTTTTCATTTTCTTTCCTTCCATACGCATATCATCTCCATCCCCCACACACTCAGTGCCTCTCTTCACCCCAGAATTTATGCTAGAAGGCTTACCTGACTCAGGCCTAGTTCTAGCCCTTCTCTTCCATCGTGAAGATCTTGTGCAATCCTGGTTTTGTTCAATTTCATTGGAGCTTAACTTCCCAGTCAGCAAATTGTTCTTCTGCAGCTCATTCACCTCTTGATCATCATTTCCCACACAAATTGTGGGTATAGTCACTATTTCTTGAGGTTTCATAAGCAGCTCCCGATTTTCACACAATTGAGAATGCACATCATCCACTCCTTTTCCCTCCTCAGATGCCTCCTCAACCCTCTCCTCCTCCTGAGCCTCCCCTTTCCTCTCTTCTTCATCAACTTCATGAAAAGGATCTGAATAGTCACCCCTCTCCTCTCCTCTTCATCCCTCTTTTTGCTCTTCCACCTTGACTGCACCTCTTCTATTTTGAGGAAGAGCTCGAACCCAAACACCATACTGACCTACACTCCCCTCACTCTCCTTACAACCATCCTTACCATGGACAATTCTTCCACAGCTAAAGCATAATCTAGGTAATTTTTCATACTGAAAAGGTACCCAAATTTTCCTTCCATCCACAGCGATAGTCCTGCCTCTGGCTACAGGTCTTCTCAGATCACACTCCACCTTTACCCTCAAGCATTTCCCCCACGCCAAACCATCCTTCTGCACATCAACTTCACTAACCTTCCCTATCGAACTCCCAATCAATTCCCCCATTTGTTTATTCATATAACTCAATGGTAGATTTAACATCCATAGGTACGCATGGTCAAAATCAAACAAGCTTGGTTGCAATCCACCATTAAAATCAAGCAGAACAAAAAGGTAACTGTCAAACAACCATGGACAACCATCAAGCACCTTCCACTTATCTCGTCGATTAACAAAGGTAATCACATAGCAATCACCTCCAATTTCTTGAAATTCAAGGGGCTTACCAACCTTCCACACTTTTTCCATCATAGATCAAGCAACTTCCTTTCCGATTCTGCGCTCAGAGATTATCTTCCCAACCAAGCTTCTTTCCCCCTTCAGTTTCGTCGAACCATGTACACCTTTCCCAATCTCAATTGGACAATCCTCCTCATCATTCAGCTTCAATCTCTTCCATACTTCCTCCATTTCCTCCATCACACTGCTAAGCCTGCACTCGCAAGCAAAGAGAACCTTCCTTCCTCAGTAGAGGAAGAAGACGTAACCGCTTCACCTCAAAGGGTTCTCCACAGTGGGAAAAGCCGTTGAGAGAAGAATCTTTTCTTCATGGTCCATATAGTGTGTGTTAATATATTTATGATGTTAGTAGTTACTAACTTAGTACTTTAGTATTTATTCATAATGGCCTATATTAAAATTCTATCATTTTATATATGGTTAATGAATATTAAATAATAATTGTCCATAAATTATTCATGTTTACTTGCAACTTAAGTATCTTAAAAAAGAATTATCTAATTACTTTTATTAGGTGTAAATAGTAGAGTACATCTTATATGGTCTGCATATAAGAACATATATTATTTCACATAATTTCTCATAGGATATATTAGTTCATTGATAGCATATATTATTTTACATCTTATATGGTCAATGGTGATAGATAGATGAAAACTACAAAATTAACTTATACAATTATTATATAAAATTATATTATATATAAATATTTAAAAAATTTATTTTACATCTTATATGGTCAATGGTGATAGATAGATGAAAATTACATAATTAACTTATACAATTATTATATAAAATTATATTATATATATAAATATTTAAAAAATTCATATGTAAGTGATCCGATCAGTTTCGATCAGGTCAAGTCTAATAAAACCACACCCTAAAACCGGACCGATTATTAATTTTTGCAAAGGGTAAGGATTGAAACCAACCAAACTCCTTATCGGTTCGGTCTGGTATGGACGAACCATTCGGTCCGGTTGGTTTGTTCGGTCCGGACCAAATCACTTACACCCTTAGCTTTGACACTCTAAATCAATAATATAAGATACAAATATATTAATATAAGTCGGTTTAAGTTTTCTCACATGACCTTCTTAAACGAGACATGGCTGCCATTTGGCTACAAATTCAGTCATTATAAATTACTTCATTGTCATTCTTAATGTACCAACAATAATTTATAGAATTCTAGAGTGTGCAAGTATCACGTACTTCCTTTAAAAAAAAAGAGAAAAATCTGAAATTCATATAAAAAAAAATCAACATTTACATAATGAACCCTATTTTTTTCAAAGAGTATGCGCAAAACTTAAACACTGTATGACTATATCTAACATTACTCTAAATATACTTCTTTCTAGGGGTTTAAAAAAAATTGAAAAATCAGTTGAACCAGACCAGACCTGATCCAGTGCGGTATCGGTTCTTAAAAACGAAAACCGGTGCGGTACCGGTTTTCATATTTTGAAAATCAGTTTAAACCGAACCGGACCGGTATATATAAATTTTTAATTTTTTATATTATATATAATTTTTCTATTATTATTATATATTATATGCTACATTTCTAATTAATATAACATGAAATTCTAATCTTATTATTCAAATCTATTAATCGTATAACATAAAATTAATATTCTAGTATAATTAGACACTAATTATGCTATTTTAATCTTATTCTTCAAGTTTATTAATCTCAATAATAAGTTAGACATTACTTATATTAGAGAATAACCTCCTGCAGGAATAAACGGTCTCCCCATGTTAACGCCCTCCAATGGAGATGTGCCACGTAAACACTCCATATTTCCAACCGTGTGGCTGCATTGCAAAGGAACAAATTTTTGTTAGACTCCCATCGACCGCATCACTCCCTCCCTCCCTCTCTCTCTCTCCCCTCTCTCTCATGAAACCCACTCCCTTCCGTCGAGCCCCATCCACTCCCTCCCTCCCTTCCATTGACCCCGAGCCCAAGCCCGAGCCCGAGCCCCACCATGTTGGGGAAATCAACACAGCTGAAGGGATAAAAGCGGTAATAAAAGAGTACACTCACGCACTCAGTGACACCAAGAGTTTAACGTGGTTCGGCAACTGCCTACATCCACAGAAAAGAGCTTCACTAATAAATAATGGAACACAAGAAAATATTACAGAGGAGGAGGATTACACTCCACTCAACTCAACTCTCTTCTTTTCTCTCAGAGCTCTCTCGGCTCTCTCTCTTTTCTTTTCTCCTTGGGGTGTGTTGAAGCTCTCGCCTGAAGCTTCAATTTATAGGAGCCTCAATGTGTGAATGCATTTATTTGCATTCATTAGGTAGTTGGGCGCTGGGGGTTGAGGGTTAAGCGCTGAGCAGTCAACAATGACTGCTCAGGGCATGGACTTCAACAATTCTCCCCCTCCATGCCCATTTACCTAGATGTTCTCCATCCCAGCTATGTCTCTGCATCTTCTCACTTGTAACCACCTTCATCAGCATGTCCGCTGGATTCTCTTTCGTATGGATCTTCACAAGCTTCAACAACTGTTGTTCCATCGCTTCGTGTATCCAATGATAGCGGATATCAATATGCTTGGTGCGGGAGTGGTACATTGAATTCTTGCTCAAATCTAGAGCACTTTGACTATCACAATGTACCTTGTAGTCCTCTTGACTAACCCCTAGCTCTTGGAGAAAACGCTTCATCCACAACATCTCTTTCCCAGCTTCCGCTGCGGAAATGTACTCTGCCTCTGTTGTAGATAAAGCAACACACTTCTGCAACTTGGACTGCCAAGAGACAGCTCCTCCTGCAAAGGTGAAGAGAAATCCTGAAGTAGATTTCCTACTATCCAGATCTCCTGCCATATCTGAATCTGTATAGCCTTCCAAAACTGGTTTAGCTCCCCCAAAACACAAGCACATATTCGATGTACCTTTCAGGTACCTGAGAATCCACTTGACTGCTTCCCAATGATCCTTTCCTAGATTTGAAAGGAATCTGCTCACCATGCCTACAGCATGAGCAATATCTGGTCTGGTACAAACCATTGCATACATTAGGCTTCCTATTGCTGAAGAGTAGGGGACTGCTTCCATTTCTTCAATCTCTTTCTTTGAAGAAGGACATGAGCTCTTGCTTAATTTGAAATGGTTAGCAAGTGGAGTATTGACTAGCTTAGCATCTCCCATGTTGAAACGTCTGATGACCTGTTCAACATATTTTTGTTGTGATAGCCACACCCTTTTGACTTTCCTATCACGAACAATCTTCATGCCCAAAATTTGCTGTGCTGGGCCTAAGTCCTTCATGTCAAAGGACTTGGATAGTTCCTTCTTTAGTTTGTTAATCATGGACCTATCCTCACCAACGATTAACATATCATCAACGTAAAGAAGGAGTATGACAAACTTGTCATTCTGGAACCTTCGAACATAGACACACTGATCTGCAACAAGTTTCTTGTAACCATGACTCATCATGAATGAGTCAAACTTCTTGTACCATTGCCTCGGCGCTTGCTTGAGGCCATAGAGACTCTTCTTCAGCCTGCAGACTAAGTGATCTTTCCCTGGAGCTTCAAAACCTTCTGGTTGCTCCATATAGATCTCCTCCTCCAAATCTCCATGGAGAAAGGTTGTCTTCACATCCATCTGTTCGAGTTCCAAATTCAAGTTGGCTACCAATCCGAGTATGACTCGGATCGACATCATTTTCACCACCGGAGAAAATATCTCGTCAAAATCGATTCCCTTCTTTTGCTGGAATCCTTTGACAACCAATCTGGCCTTGTGCTTCATCAACTTTCCTTGACCATCTTTCTTCAGCTTGAACACCCATTTGTTCTTTAGGGCTTTCTTTCCTTCAGGAAGTTTCACCAACTCATAGGTCTGATTTTTCTGCAAAGAACTCATCTCTTCTTGCATTGCCTGCACCCATAGGCTTCTATCAGCATGAGTTTGAACTTCCTGGAAGTTCTCAGGCTCCCCCTCATCAGTAAGCAGAATATAGTCTGATTCCGGATATCTCCTCGACGGAATCAGTAGGCGGCCTTTTGCCGATCTTCTTGGTTCATCAACCAAAGGAGGTTCGTCACCATCTAACCCTTGTGGTGGTACACCAGCTGCTGGTGGAGAGGATTCTTTCTCCCCCTGCTCGACACCCTGAGCTTCTTCTTCTGCTTCTGGATCTCGATCCTGCATATTCTCATTATCTGTGGCGAACTGTAATGGTGCAGGATTTGGAGTATCGGAACTAAGCTCTCTTGATGAAGCTTCAGTTCCTACGTTCTGGTTTTCATGGAACACAACGTCCCTACTTCTGACAATTTTCTTTGTCACTGGATCCCATAATTTGTATCCGAATTCTTCATCTCCATATCCAACAAAGATACATGGAGTTGACTTGACATCGAGCTTCTATCTCAGCTCCTTGGATATGTGTGCAAAGGCTTTGCACCCAAACACTCTCAGGTGAGAGTAAGAGACATTTTTTCCAGACCAAACCTTCTTAGGAATTTCAAATTCCAGTGGTGCAGAAGGTGATCTGTTGATCAGGTAACAGGCAGCCAGAACAGCTTCACCCCAGAATGGCTTTGGTAACTTGGCCATACTGAGCATGCATCTTGTTCTTTCAATGATGGTCCGGTTCATTCTTTCGGCTACACCATTGTGCTGAGGGGTATATGGGACCGTCTTCTCATGTCGAATACCGCGATCAGCGCAGTATACAACGAACCTTTTGGAGACATATTCTCCTCCATTGTCCGTTCGCAGACACTTCAACTTCTTTCCTGTCTCTCTTTCCACTAGGGTGTGGAAATTCTTGAAGTGCTCGAAGACCTGATCCTTTGACTTCAAAACATATACCCAGACTTTTCGTGAAGCATCATCAATGAATGTCACGAAATATCTATTACCTCCCAATGACTCTTCTTCCATGGGACCACATACATCAGAGTGTACCAGACTCAATAACTCTGATCTTCTCTTCGTAGAGGATTTAAATGAGACTCTGCATTGTTTGCCAAACAAATAGTACTCACAAGAGTTTAACGATGTTCCTTTGGCAACTTTGATTAGTGCCTTCTTTGCAAGCGTATCCAACCATTTCTCACCCATGTGTCCGAGTCTCTTGTGCCACAGATTCGGTGATGCCTCGTCTTCCACTGCATTGAGGCTATCAAAACCGATTTTCACATGGGTCTTGTACAACGTACTGCAAATATGTCCTCGGGTGACAACCATGGCACCTTGTGACAGCTTCCAAGTGCCTTTGCTGAAGTAGCTGTCATAGCCCTGTCGATCAAGGGCTGTCCCGGAAATCAGGTTGAGCCGAAGGTCAGGAATGTGTCGAACATCTTTCAACACCATGGTGCAACCAATGTAGGTTTTTATCTGCACTTCGCCAACACCCACGATCTTCGAAGAACTAGCGTTCCCCATCCTTACCGTACCAAAGTCTCCTGCTTTGTAAGTAGTGAAAAATTCACTGTGGGAAGTGGCGTGGTATGATGCTGCTGTGTCTACCACCCACTCAACATCATGGCTTGCAACGTGCAGACACGTCTCGTCACTGGTGGAGAGTATTGCCACATCTCCAGAAAGAGTGACAAGGGTTTCACCATCTTCTTTCTTCAGCTTACTGCTTTGACCTTGCTCCCTTAAAACTTGCGTCAGTGTTTCCTCATATGACCTTCTTTGCCACAATGGTAACATTTCATGTTACCCGTCTGCTGGTTCCTGCTACTGTTGGACCTTCCACGTGGTTGAGGCTTCCCTCTGTTTCTGCCTCCACTTCTCCCTCTATCATTACCTTGAGGCCTTTCTCTACTCTCGGTGACAAGGACATGAGTTTGATTCATGCTTGTCTCTTTTCGTCTGGCCTCCTCATTAAACAGGGCATCCTTAACCATCGTCATAGTAAGTTTGCCATCTGGAGTAGAGTTACTTAGGGAGACCACCAGCGTCTCCCAACTGTCTGGTAATGAACTGAGAAGTAGCAGGGCTTGTTCTTCATCACCAAGATTCAGGTTGACGGACCCGAGCTGGTTAACTAGGTTTTGAAACTCGCTAGTATGCTCGGCAACAGAGGTATCGCTTTTCAACTTCAAGTTAACAAGTCGTCTCATCAAGAGGGCCTTGTTTCGAGCAGTTTTAGCCTGATACATGTCCTCTAACTTTTTCCAGAGGTTATATGCATCCGTCTCCTGGGCCACGTGGTGAAAAACACTATGGTCAATCCATTGCCTGATCTGACCAATAGTCTTCTTATGCATCTTTTTCCACACTTGATCCGTAACTTCATCTGGCTTCTTCCCTTCATCTTCCAAAGGGTCAAACAGATCTTTACAGTTCAAGAGATCCTCCATTCGAGGTCTCCAAAGACTGTAGTTTGAGGCAGTCAGCTTTATCATGGCGCCTGATGCTGAATCCTCCATGGATTTAGATTGTTCTAAATACAAAATGCAAGTACAGGATCTTTGAGGTGGAATATCGTAAAACGGACAGTACCGTTGTATCCGAAATGCTTGATTTTGTTGGAAACGGGTCTTGTTTCGTCAAAATCGGACTCAGATAGCACAAGGAATGAGCAAAAGAACCAAAACAGGAACTCTGTCGCGCGTGCAGTGCGTGGCGCGAACAAAACGCGTAGGAGCGTGTAACTCACGCGCTGAAACTCCTCTGCTGCGCGTGGAACGCGTAGGCGCGTGTAACTCACGCGCCGAGACTCATCTGGTGTGCATGGAACGCGTAGCGCGCGTGTACCTCACGCGCTTTATGGAGTCAGGGGACACGTCAGGCGCGTTAACTTCACGCGCAGGGTCTTCTCTAGAGCGTGTGTGGCGCGTGTATGCGCGTGGGACTCACGTGCTCGATACTCTCTGGGCACGTGTGACGCGTGTCGAGAGTGGGTCTCACTCTCCGATCTTCAGACTGCGCGTGGGAGCGCGTGCTGCCTCCATTTGGCGTCTGGTTTTCACCGCTTTTCTTGTCTCGATGAGACGAACACAGTGGTATGCTCAAATCTGGATACTGAGCAACACACTAAAACCAAGTTTTCTGAAATAAAAACTCCTTCCAACAAACGCTCTGATATCACTTGTTGGAGAAATCAACACAGCGGAAGGGATAAAAGCGGTAATAAAAGAGTACACTCACGCACTCAGTGACACCAAGAGTTTAACGTGGTTCGGCAACTGCCTACATCCACAGAAAAGAGCTTCACTAATAAATAGTGGAACACAAGAAAATATTACAGAGGAGGAGGATTACACTCTACTCAACTCAACTCTCTTCTTTTCTCTCAGAGCTCTCTCGGCTCTCTCTCTTTTCTTTTCTCCTTGGGGTGTGTTGAAGCTCTCGCCTGAAGCTTCAATTTATAGGAGCCTCAATGTGTGAATGCATTTATTTGCATTCATTAGGTAGTTGGGCACTGGGGGTTGAGGGTTAAGCGCTGAGCAGTCAACAATGACTGCTCAGGGCATGGACTTCAACACACCACTCTCTCCTTCCCTCCCATTGAGCCCTATAGTCCCACCCCTGCCTCCCTCCCTCCCTCTTTGTTCCCAGGAAAACCACGATCATGAAAAAAAATGGCAATTCAAGACATCATCTCACACTGGGTTCATCACTTTAATTCAAGAGTATTGGTCAAATCTCGACAGCTTCAACACAAATTTCATACAGGAAGCTAATACACAAATTCAAAACAAGAATTACTCAAAATTACTCAAAACAAGACTTTAATATGATCTCCATAAGAATTACCCAAAACAAGAGGCAAAAAAATATTATCTACCCTTAATCTCCATAAATCCCTACAAATAATAGGAATAAAATACAAAATGTTATCTTCAAACTGTGTAAATTGCAGATATGAAGACGTCAATGAAGACTGAACATTGTCTGAGAGGGCAACAAAGCATGGGCTGAAAGGGCTGGAGAGGTTCGCCAGTGTGGAGAGGTGCGCCAGTGTGGGTAGTGAGTGTTTCATTCATTTCAGAAGAAGATTTTCATGCGGGTTATGTATATTTGATTTTACTATCCTGTAGTGTGGTTCATGGAATTTGTATGTGGATTACTGATGCGTCTGCATCTTATTCATTATCGTTGTATCCATGAGAATGGAATTACCGTTCTAAAGAGGGATTACTTATATTCTACTATTATAATTGATCATTAAAGAATTAGTAATTATTAATAATAAATACTAAATTCTCACAATTAAGTTTAGTATTAAAAAATTATAATATTAAACATATATAGTGTCACACGTGTAAATGGTAAACCGGAAAACCGGACCGGACCGGATCAAAACTGGAAAAATCGAAAGTTTTGATTTTGGTGATGAATTAGTTCGTATCAGTTCTTAAATATCCAAAACCAGTATATACCGGTTCGTTTCCAAAATTTATTCAAAACCGAATAGAATTGGACCAATTTCACCCATACTTCTTTCATATTCGCTTCTCTATTTGCAAATTATAAAGATTGTCTCGCCTCTCTCTACCAAAACCAAGAAAATACTAATAGCTAACTTGTCTTTCCAATTCTTATTTTTTGTTTTTATTTTTTATTTTGTTTTCTTTTACATAAAAAATGTCAAACTTATCGCTTTTTGCCCACCCAATGTCTTAATGTAGAGGATTATCCTCAATGTATTTCCAGTTATCTCTATTGAGATTTTAATATGAAGTAGCTTTTCTCTAAAAAAAAAGAAGCCTCTAATCTACAACCTCCTCCAAAAGTGCAAAACATTACACACACCATACAATTCGACTACTCATCATCAAGTATTTCAAAAATAGCTTTTGCTACCCCTACACTGACGGCGTGTAAGTCTCACAGACTAGTATAGTTTCATGCACTACCGATGAGCCACTGGAGATCTTGTTGTTCCTCTAAATATCTTGTCCGTCCTTGCTTTCCCAGAATAAGGACATGGAGGCAGTGTTAAATACGTTGTCGTATATGTAAACATCATATTATTACTAACATAAATAATCTGTAAAATCGAAAAAATGGAATAGGACCGGACTGGATTGAAATCAGAAAAATTGAAAATTTCGGTTTCAATGGTGAATCAGTCTGGTATCGATTCTTAAATTTTTAAAACCAGTATGCAATGGTTCGGTTATAAAAAATATACAAAATTGGACCAGTTAAACCCATTTCAATGGGGCCTATAAAATATTACTATTCACAACTCAATTCAAGTCATCTCAACAGTCAAACACATGGACCATTTTAGTCTTTAACCCTTTTCTATATTAGGTATATTTTATAGCTTTCATCTCTCCTGCCGCTTGGAACTAAATAACTTGTACTGCAATCATTCACATAATGGACAGGGTGAGGGGAAGAGCTGCATACATTAAATGCATGCATGTCTTCCAAATCGAGTTGGTTTCCTTGCAAAAATTTCCCGTCTCATTAGCCAGCAGACTCACTTGATGTTGCCTGCCTATCTTACTAAGGTCAATTTCAAATCCAACTCTGAGCTACCAAGAACAGGAGGTCGATCCCGTCACCATTTATCCAACTTATGCAAGACCAAAAGGTGCTTCTAAACACATCATGGAACAGAAAGATGACGGTTTTCATCACATCAGTGAAATTCTTGTGCAATGGGCAATGAGCTATAAGAACGTCCGATTAGAAGTATTCGCTACCCCAACAGGCTTCAGCTCACCTGTGTGGGGCACAATCCCTATGGGAAGAAGAGGAAAATTAACAAATACCTTTGGGGAGAAGTGGCCGAATGAAGGCCTATTCACTACTTAAAAAGATTCTTCTCTAATCTATTTAACTTCGAGTCTTCAAGTGCAGTTTGCATGACAAGTTTCAAGATAGTCTATGACCAAATGTAATATGGTACATACGCCTACACGACAAGTTTCATGAGTGGACTTGAATTAAAGACTAAAATATACACAAGGGGAAAATCAGAAATCTCATGCAACAAAGGTTTCCTTTAATTGCATAGTGTTTATCAAAGCTCAAGTTCTAGTAGCCCCTTCCAAGCGTATTCGCTTGGGACCTTTTTCTTCCCCCTGGCTGCTGGCATTTATCACCTTATTTTCATTAGCCTCTACTAAACATCTTTTGTACGGCTTAAACACCGTTCGTCGAGCCTTGAGTTTTCCATGTCCAAGCCCTATTGTCAACAGCCCATCCTCTCCATTGTTGTTGCCTCCTTGATGGCTAGAACAAGAACCGCATGTTTCACTGATGAGGTCCAACAGTGATTCATTTCCATCTTTCTCATCTGCAGTTTGCTTCTCTTGTTGGATAGTGTCTTTTAGATGCCCCTTGTTCTTCACATCATTTGGAGGTAAAAAGCTTTGTGGTAACACCTCTCTAGAGAAGAGAGCTTGAAAGGCCAGCCGTCCCTGAGAAATAAAATCATGCAAAAAGAGCAACAATTAATCTATGTGTTATATAATAAGAAAATAAGTTGAGTTTATTTAATAAAGTATTCATTACAAAAAAATACTGTGCTATTACCCCTTCAGAGACTGACTTCCAGGAATCACTCATGTTGCAGGCACTTCTACAGCGACGATTACTGCTCTCAGAAGCTAGATGGTTTGCATCAGGTTCTTCTGGCTCCTCCTTTCCTTTCTCATTCGTCTCAAGCATTCCTTTCTCATGCTTCTCCAATGCATCAGTCTCTACTTCGCTGCTAGAAGTTGTGTTGGAACCACATGAGGAACGGTCAACCAGTTTTCTGCCTTTTGCTTTGTTTGAATCGTGGAGCTCAGTGGCTGATATAGCCTTCTGTTGATCAGCAGCTTTTGACCCAGTGTTTAGCTTTACACCTCCACTCTCCTCAGAATCCGACGATGACAGAGTTGGTGATTTTGAAGCTGAATGTTGAACCTGTCCAATTTCTGAATAGTCTTGCTCCAGCTGTTGCAAGGGATGATTTTGAAGAGTACTCTCTTCTCTGTCTGTCTTGGCTGCTGGGGCTTGACCATCTGTAGGTGGAACTGCAAGGGTGGATGCATGAGTGCAGGTATAAGGAGCATGAAGAGGGGCACATATGGGAAGCAGACCATGGGCTGCCCACCATGCAGTTGCAGCCGCTACAGTAGCAGCAGCAATAGCTGCCATACTTGGAGTAGAACCCATTTGCCTCAAAAAACTTCCTCGGATCCCTGCTGGAGAATCTGCAGAATTCTCAACATTTGCATGGGGCCAAAATGTTGCAGCAAAACTCGCTGCAGCATGGGCTGCCGGATTTTGATACAAAGCAGATACAATAAGACGTGACAAGGTGGAGGAAATGTGAAATGATTGGTAGTCATCTTGGTTATGGAAAGTTGAGGTGGGAGGAGGGAAAGCTGGAATTGATTGATCAGCAGAAGATCTGGGAATGTTAGTTTGACTTTGAGCAGTTGCAGATGCAGCTGGATTTGTGAACAGGTTAGGGTGTCCATGAACCTCTCCCATTGGGTGAAATATGGAATCTTGGAATGACATGTCTGAGGAAGGAGTTTGAGTACAAGTTCCTAGGCTCCCATCTACAACCTGCACAGGGACATGCCGTGGGTAATTTTGAGTGGCTAGCTTCTCATCCATAGGCATTGCACAATTCAAATCATCTGTTTTTTCACCTTGAACCGATTTCTCATGTGGAACATTAGAATTCTCCGACTTTGAGCCTTTATTAGTGCAAGTACCCTGAATTGTTAGTTTGGCATCAGCTTTCTCTGACTTCTGATTTCCTTTATGTTCACTCGTGACATAGGATTCATTTGCTTCATCCTGAGTTATTGAACCTTTAATTGAAGGGATAAACTCCCTTAACGTGGATGAATTTCTGACTGGAGCAGGAGCTGGTTTGGAACTTTTGCTAGGTGAAGAAACAGAGGAATGATGCGCTTCCTGGAGAAGGGTAAAGACCTCTGAGCAAGAGTCATCCTGATCATCTTTTGCACTTTTTCGTTTCTCATCTCCAATAGGTTTCTGTTGCAAAAAGAAAAATGCACAAGTGATGTTTATTGAGAAAAGATAAAAGGCTAAGTATGGCAAACGAATTTAAGAGAACAATTATGAGATATATTAACAACTTCAGGCAGTGGCTCTTTCTCGAAGTCGCTGCTTGTTTAAAATGAAAAGAAGAAACTGATGTCAAAAGGTTCCCATCCTTTGCTCCCCACCTGTGATGTGGGAGCACCAATGCTTGTTTTTCGAGGATAAGGATTAGTTGGTCTCCTTTTAGGGCGTGGTGGCGGAATGTCTATTTCAAGAGCTTGCCCTATTGGAACACCTTTAATGACCGCCTCCTTCTCCAACTGAAAGCGAAGAGGTTGTTAGCAAAGCCACCTGAGTTGTATACTCAACAGGAGATAATGTTTAAATATGGAAGTCATTTAATGCACTAAAAGCAGCAGTGCAACTTCAAAGGTAATCTAATGGAAGAACTCAAAATGCTTTCAAAAGGTCCAACGCTGTGTTCTAAAATTTTACATTGTCTGCACACATTAGTACCAAAACAATGACAAAGCACACAGTTAAACTTTGGAAACAAACTACCTAATGTATAAACGAAGAACAATGTTGAGAGATCAGTAACCCAGGATGGAACAAAATAAAATATTCACCTTGTGCCTTGCATAGAAGTTTTAAAATGCAGGAGAACAGGGCCTAGACAATTTCAAAATGATAGTGGTTTGCACATATAGGCCACTACAAACGACTTTAGAAACTCACAATCACATCTGGAACTTTTGAGCTGAAGTTAAGAGATCCATCTCAGGAAATGCACTAATGGTAGAAAACTAAAATGAGAAGGGAGATCCATTGATACCATAAAAATTTTTTCACATCCACCTTATATAATATATATTAACTCGTGAAATATCTTGTCAGACCAGAGGTATCTGTCGTAAGCACAAACTTTGGTGGCAAGTACTTCATTTGAATTACTCTATTCCATACTCTATCACATCAACGGTACAGACTGCTCATGATTGGCTTTGCTAATTGATGAGATTGAGACACAGTATCAATGATCCTAAAGAAGGTAGCACAAATCTCTGCTTAATTCAATAAGACACATTTCAGATCAGTTCTTCCCACATTTTCGAGATAGAATCATTTCCATACACTTCAATTTGCTTAATTATTATTTTTTCAACCTGCTCTCAAGAACAGATAGAAATCCAAGACACTGCACCATGGATTCATTAGGATTGACCTTTTAAGTGTGAACCCACAAAACCTATGTCCTGAATGACTAATGTATATTTATTTATGCTTTGGCCTCGCAATTTTATTTGATTTAATGGTACAAAAATCCAAATACATAGTAATTTATTAGTGCTACTCAGATGGTATATTGTTTCTGTTGGGTTTAACGTGAAGCATCCGCAATATTATTGAATGGATGGTCTTCCTATGAATCCTATAATTATGTCTATGATGTGATTTCAAACAAGCAACAGTCTCCCAAAGTTCTGAGTAAAGTTGAAAATAAAAAGGACATAGAATCAGATTTACTCTTTCTGCCATATGAAGGTGGCTTCAGTTACGATAAGTGTTAGGCCCCTTTGGTTTCATATACAAATGTTCCAGCCCTGGTGGAATGAGAAAAGACACCATTATTGCACTGCTAACTTGAAGGAGGACTACACCGAGCTCTTGTTTCCCTCAGTACAAGAGGTCAATGAGTAATTTACGGTATAGTTGCATCCTAGATGTAGTTGAGTTAAGTTCAATTTAAGAGCATGCTTTTCAATTAAAAATTTGATTTTGGGGGGGAGGGAGAGAGAGAGAGAGAGAGACAATCAACTTCAAACTTGTGCCGGAGAGGTCTGAGTGAGATTCTGGCGATGCCTGTGCTCGAGATCTTCAAATAGACCTGACAAACAAGCCTGTGGAGGATGGGGGAGGCACGTCATTGCACTGGGAGGGCCAATACTCTGTAGGCTGTCACAGAACATGCCGGCGAGCTCTGGGTTGCAGTCTGACACCACGTCAGGAGGGCTGCCACTCTGTGGGCAGGCACAGAACACGTTGGTGATTAAATTTGTGGAGGATGTGGGGGTCGTAATGGTACCGGGAACTCTGCAACAAGGGGAGACAACACAGAATGGGTCGCAGGAGGGGTTTGAGCAGGAACAAGAGCCACAAATGTTCAGTATGGTGCTTGGAAAAAATATATTAATGGGAGAGTGAGAAATCCTGGCAGATTCTGCTAAAGTTCTTGTAATTTTTGAGAGTGAGAATGGGAAGGAGAAGGGGAAGGTAGAAGGGGAAGGAACTTTGATCCTATTTGGGTCAAATAAAAATCGAACAGCGGGTGAGGAGCTTACAGGGGATGATCCTATGCCAATATGTACTATTTCTCCTTCTCTATCCTCTGATTGGGTAATACAAAAAGTGGAGGAAATTCAGAGATGTGTAGGGATATCATGTGAGGGTTATGAAGATCAATTGAAGGCACTTCTAACAGCAATTGAGGCAAGACATTATCACCATGGAATAGGGTTAAAAACAAATAGAGAGTTGAGGAGGCTAACTTGGTCTGTTAACTATGATGGAAAGGAGGGGAGTGCAAGCCATGGAAGGAACAAAGGGAGGGCTAGAGTAGTTGATAAATGAAGCCTAAGATTCTTATTTGGAATGTTAGGGGGTTGAACGAGATCAATAAACGCCTTCGAATAAGATATTTGTTAAGACATTGGAAGATGGACATCATTTGTTTGATGGAAACTAAATTGAAGCTTATCACAAGAAGTACTATCCGGAGTATTTGGCGCTTGCCAGTAGGTAGGCTGGTCATATCTACCCTCGAATGGGGCATTGGGTGGAATATTGGTAATGTGGGATAAAAGGGTGAACCTCGACGATTGTTTTCCACCCCCATCTGATGTACCAATGAAATCACATCACCTGCCACCCCTATACTTTGCCAACCTCCCATATAGTGACTGTGAGCATTGTGACACCTGTGTGAGATATGCTCTGTTTCCGACACAATGGGTTTATTTAAACTCCATCCTTCCTCCCAGCTTTATGCACTCGTCCACCGTGGCTGCCAACCATCCCACACTAATTCTCCCCAACAACACAACTCAACCCTTTTCTTTTTCTCATTTATGCTAGCACAATGACACCATCATCCACCAGGAACTCAAAGACCTTCGATCCGACCAATAGATGTTTCAATATCACCATATTCTTCCATTGAATCAAAGATGTCAATACCACAGCAATAATTTTTGAATCATACCAGAAGCTATAAAATCCACATGACCATGATTCAGAATAACCGTGATCACAATTTTATGTGATTATGTGACAAAAGAATGCTTGAGAGTAGTCACAATTATCTTATGCTAGTATAGAACTACTAGATATTTCTTCTGCATGTGAACTAAACTGTGAATTATAAAAACCTAAGAAAAGTTATAAATTTAGTGAAATTCTCAAGTATGTTGCAACCTAGAAAAAGTAGGTTGACAACAATAGAGTCTATAACTACACTCCATCAACTCACAGCATCCAAGAGTTTAAACTCTGCCTAACCCAAGTACCAACAGGCCACCTCATATCATATTACCTCACAATCCTTACAAGTAGGTCTTTACTGTCCATACATCCATATAGTTAAGCCACCTTTACCATAAAAATGAATACAATATACATTTTTTGCCTACCAATTTCCACCAGCAGCCAGCTCAATAGCTCTGTAGCCTATTGAATGACTTTCTCATCAGAAAACAAGGGAACTCCCGATTTTATCCGACTATCCTAGTAGCTGCATTTCCAACACTAGTCTTCATTTCTATAACACTTAATTACCGAGCGCTTGGATAAAAAGTTGCTAGCATTTCATTCAACGAGAAAAAATAAACTTTATGCTAGATTTGTTGACCTTGTGGGGAAATACAAGAAAAGAAAAGAGGTATAGTCCAAACACACCATTGCCAAAAAGGCTTGGATCAGGAATCAAAAACAAAAATGAAATTACAAGCCTGAGGGAGTTCAAGGCATCTAGATAAAGAAATCTTCTGCAGCTTGAGTGGAAGGATGGATATCATCCTTCATCCAAAACCATAGTACCAAGAGGTTATTGAATGACAACCATTATATTCGCATGTTAAATCACAACTTGTTCCTAAGTATTAAACTAATAGGAAATTTTAATATTCTAATGCTCCAGTTTCATGAGAACCCAAAAATAGTGTCAAAAGCATAAACTTCATAGATAAGAAAGGGTATATTCAATCATTTAATTGTATCATAAGTGAAAGTAACTAGTTATCCACAACAGAACCTCTCATGCAATATCTCATCTCACATGCTCTAAACATTTTTTTAATGATTCGGTTTAGGCAAAAATAGGAGATTCTGTTTGTGCAGATTTTGCCCATTCCTTATACCTCAGTGTTCTCGAGCTATATATTCTATATACAAGAAAAAAAACCTCCACTACAATCACCTTGAATAAGAGCCATTGTTTACCTCGAACGAAACAGGCTTCCTAGAATAACTCAAAACTTGAGCAATATATCTGCACTTGCTTATGTCAGTTTATTCCACTTGATGCTCAACTCAATTGCCAAGGCAATAGAGGAACGGAAGATTTTTACATAAACCTTTTTCCTATCGAATTCAAATTTTATTTTATTTTATTCTTCCTTCCCAGATTGAAATGAAGTATAAACAAATATGGCAACAGTTCTCTTCAAGCTATGAATTTCTAAGTCACTATATTCATTTTTTGACTTCTTGCTATTTAGTTTTTTTTTTTATTGGCATTGGGAGTCCGAGAACTGCGTCCTGACTAATCTCGGGGGTGCACAAACACTCGGCAAAGAGTTTTCCGCAAGTGTACCTCGGATAATTCAAGGGAAAAATCTCCCGGTCCAATGGCCCCTAGAGATTGTATGCACCCAATGGGATTCAAACCTTAGAAGTAGAGGGAGCATACCTACAAGCCCAAGGTTGTTACCACTTGAGCCAACCCCTAGGGGTTTCTTGCTACATAGTGACCCCAATCGTTTGAACATCTATTTTAAGGGATATGTTTTGAACTAGAGGGGAACTGAAGAGAAATCTTGTAAGTGAACCTAATCCCATTCCCGTCATCCTGAAATAGGCAGTCTTGGAAGGAAATATACAGCCTCTACTGCTGTTGTAGAAGTTTTTTATCATCGTGACTCTGTCAATGAATATAGTGCTTTTAGATAAAAAGCCTCACAACAAGGCTTTTTTATTCCTTACTGTTAAGTTAGACATGCACATATTTGTGACGACCCAAGAAAGTCCCAAGGCATATTTGGGATCATATTCCAAAAGGATTAGTTAATGGTACAATTGAAGTCCCTTGGAATCATTATAAAGAGCAATAACTTCTACCTCCCAAGTATTGTAGGATCCCATCCGCCACCTATCCTCATTCAATATGGGGTATCACACGCACTCGGTGATTTCAAAACCCTCATCTTACTTTCACTCTGTTCTTATAAAAGTAAGTGTTATTTGAGACAGCAAAAGCTTTCAACAATTTTAAATGATTATCATTGCGCATAAGAAGCAAACATAAGAAAAACAACATAATTTTTCCCCTTACAAGCACTAAACTTGCTGTCAGGGTGTTTCATAGTTAAAAGAGAACACAACTTATGCACATGACAATCAAGCTGAAAGGATATAGTAAGGCAATAAAACAATTAAAAAAAGTAGACAGAACCATAACTGTGAGCAAAAGTATAAGTATTGTTTACAACTAGCAAAAAGCCATCTCATACAAGCATGATGTGAGAAGCTAGCGATTGACCTTTGAAAAGAATTTCTGTGCATGACTCCTGATCTGCACAGCAGTCTTTGTTCCTATATGTTCTGCGCACCACCAAGTAAAACACAAAAGGAGAAAACAACGAATCTCCAATTATGAGAAAAAATACATTACAACAGAATTTGATGGCATTTCCTGGTAGGAAATATCCAAGGGATTCATTCAGCTTAAGACATGTTTTCAAATATCCTAAGTTTGAACCATAGATAGCATACATTTCAATTTGCATTTCCCACCCGACTAATAAATAATTGTATGTACAACAATAAACTTAAAAAAAAAAAAAAAAAGTTAGGTGCAAGGGAAGTAAAACCTTCTATCCGCTGCCAAGCTCGGCCATAAAGCTTCAAGGCTTCTAGAAACCTATTATGCTCCTCCTCTGTCCATCGCTCTCGTTGCTTCGTAATTGTATATGGTTTTCTTGTCTACCATTAACATAAATTCGTAATTTACATATTTAGGTTCTAACATATGGATTCAATTTCAACAAGCAGCCAAAATAAAAATAAAAATTTGAAGTTAAATCATCCCCATATAAATCGTCTATTATCACCTTAATAGCAAGTTCTTCACCAGAGGAGTATGTGTCCATTGCCGGACTCGGGCAACCAGCGGCTGCTTCAAACCCTCTCTAATGAGCAACGGGTATAACGAAAATGTCCATTCATTTCCAACCACATCGAAAGCTACGATTATTAAAGCCACCGTCGTCAATAACGAAAGCTGATATGCCGATGCTACTGCAAAAGAAAAACAAAATGGACAACAATCCGTAGAGATCCACCTCTGTATTGTATAGGCACAGTTTGGAATTTCAATTCACAAGTACCTTTAGTTTGAATCATATTGTCAGATAAATAAATATTTAAACCCTTTTAAAAATATTAAGAAACCACCGGAGCATAGAGAGACTCTTCTCGGAAATAATTATTAAAAGAAAATTTCTTAATCAGAATCCTCACCAAAACGAACCCGAAGACGCCAAAACCTTAAGAAATGTAAAAAAGAAAGAGAGAAACTTTAATCAGTATACATGAATCCATCCACCTCTGATATAATTCTTTAATACGCATACACTACCGCTTCAGTAATGGTTTTCCTTTGTTTGTTTACCGGGAAACGTAAAGAAAAAAAAAAAAAAGCAAAGGAAGAAGAGTTCCAAATCTCAGATTTTTCAATCCACAGCTCTGCCAAGCATAATAACTCTTTAACTCGGTTGAGGTAGGTTTTGAAGATGAAAAAAACATAAAATAACAGACTCTGCATATGGTTTCCACTTCCTTTGCTTGTAATTTCTCGGTAACCAAACTGAGAGCAATAGTTGAAAAGAGATCCATAAATTGGAAGAGAAAAAAAAAGAAAAGAAAAGAGGAAAGTACTTTCGGAGAATGCCATGGTGGATGTGAACTCTCGAGACAATGACGGCGATTCGGATCGGGCATGGGTGGGGAGTGAGCTCATGTGAGACATGGCGGCGGAGAACCCATGGTTTCCTGCAATGGTGGGATCGGAATGCGTCAAACTTCGATCGGTCAATCAGAAATAATCGAATTCCTCGGAGAGAGACAAAGATAGAGAGAAGGAGAAGAAGAGAGCTACAGAAGGAAGAAGAAGCAGTGAGAGTTGCCGTGAGACAAACACACCAGAGACCTTTTACAGTTGGAGAGTCCCTCCGCAAGCAATCACAGCCAGTATTTTAACTTGCGTATTTTATTTTCTTTGTTATTTATTATTTTCGTTTTTTTTTTTGAGGCTGTGAAGCACAGACACGAGTGGGTCACGAGATGACGCCAAGTGGCGACGATCTAGTGGCTGCTTCTGACGACGCCCAACCCCTACATTTCTTTTCTTTTTTTTTTTTTGGTACCGAAATTTTTCTTTTAAATCTCATCCACAAACTGAACTTGGGTTCCGATGTCCGTAAAAGCGCCTCCAGTTGTCTCGTGGGCCCCATAACTGACGTGGAATCCGAGAACCGGTAGTTGCCGGTCATACCTGTGAAGACGTATGTCTTTTTGATCTACGTAGCAGATTGGGCAGCTGGTACGTGGCGTTTGGTGAGTTACTAGAAGCTGATAATGTTTTGAGCGGTGCTACTCTGCACCGCTAATTTTGATAGTTAGGTCAAAATTCTGTTTTTATTTTTATTTTTTATTATTATTTTAAAATATTTTAAAAAAATATGAAAAATATATCAATATATTAATATTCATTTTCTTAATTATTAAATAAAAAAATTTAAATATATGAAATGTCAAATTAAGAAAATAAATTGAATAGATAAAATAATATTTTTCTAATGTTTCGCTTGAACAAGACGTGGCGTTGTACGTACAGGTACAGTTCTCAAAGTACGGTCAAACAGAGGAATTCTGGATAGACAACGTCCGACACTATTTGTGTGGTTTGAATAAAATGGGACAAGAGAAATGATTTACAATCACACGTTTGTACATACACTTTATAAAAAGTCTCATAATTAAAAAAATGTGATTTTTTTTTTATAAATCTATATTTTTATAAAAAATTTGTATAAGACTTGAACATTAAAGATTTATATCTACCATTATTTATTGGATAAATAGATTATCATTATTAAATGAACAAATATATTCTTGAGTCCATGTGTATGTTACACTTAATAAAGTATTTATATAAAAACCGAAAAAAATAAAATATTTTTATAATATTTTTTCATTTGGAATATAAGTTTTAAAATTTAAAATTTACAAATCAAAAGTTATTATTTTAAGTTATGTAGATGATATATTCTATACATCGATTCGAGAATAGAATAACTTTTAGGCTCCATTTGGATAGTAAACATATTTCATGTCATCTCATCTTAATACTATAACTTTCTCAAATCTTCACATAAAATATAATAAATAATTTAATTTTTTTAAATCTCAAAATAATAATAATATTAAAAAATAATATTTTAACAATATTTTATTCAACTTCAGCTTTCATCTCAACTCATAATTTAGGGGTGTAATATGAATAAAATGAAACTTTGTTTGTAGCACTTTAATCTTCAAATTTAAAAAATCTTTTTATTTCTATGTTTATGCTTGTTTAGAAATTAGGTTATATTTATTAATTACAAATGGATACGGACTTTGTCATGAATTTGATAGGTGAAAGTGTATAAGTAATTATAAATATTATTACAAGGAGTAGTGATTTTCATGAAACGACTTGTTTATTTAGCAATTCATAGGAGGGTTAAAAATTTAACTCTTTTAATTAAATCAATCTGATTAGGATTATACCCTATAATCACTTCCCCATAGCACAAAACAACATAAATTTGGATATGAACCCAAATTGTCATCCTTGCTAAGCATCACCTACTAATAGTTTTTCCACTCGATTTCAAAGGCTCCACTTCTAAGACCCAAGACCCGGAGAATAATCGATCAAACTACTATTAGGTACGCCATATAACAAATGGAGAGGACATTCTTCTTGCCAATACAGTATGGGTCGGGATTTTCACCTATTCATTATTTAAGTCTCAATACTGAAAATGTAACATCTCGTATTTTAGTATATTTTTACTGAAAGAATTATTTTTATGGATTTAAAAATTTATTCTCTTATTTTAAAATTATTAGATTTTTAATTGGGTTATTTTTAAGATTTTTAATTTGGTGAAAATTAATTTTTATGTGCTTTCTTAATATTTATTTATTGTTGTACATTTAAATTACTTTGCATACTTAATTAATTACTGTGAGATTTAATTATTTCAATTTGACTTTACCATTACGTTTAAATTATTTTGGTTAACTTGTGGTTTTGAAATCGTTTCCGTTGGATCATTTTTGTGACTCAAGTTATGAGAATTGGACCTCATTTCTTTTCCCTCTATTTTTCTTTTCCTCTTTTCTTTTCCTTTTCTTTTTCTTTCTTCTTCTTCCTTCCCCTCCCGCGCGACCCAGCCCCCCTCTCTCCCGTGCGTTTCCGTTCTTCTCCCAGCCCGCCGCCGTGCGCCGGTGGTGGTCGACACCGCCCGGCTCCCCAGCTTCCCCACCGGCCGGCGACCCCCTCCCTCCGTTTCCAGATCCTCCATCGCCGCCGTTAGCCACCATGAGCCCATTGAAGCCGCGGCATTCTTTCCGCCGCTGCGCCGCCGTCGCACCACCATTAGCCGCCATCTTCACACCACTTCATCCTCGACCTCTTGGCAACCCATTGGACCCAACCCCACCTCCGATCCGTCACCGGTGAAGCACAACCAACCCCATTTCCGTTTTGGGTGTTTTTGGCCTTAAACCACCTCTTGTGCCGCCACCCACGGCCAACCTTCACCACCACTAGCTTCACCGACATCCCTAGGCCCTACCCTATCATTTTTGGGTCTTTGTTTGTCTCCGTTGAAAAGTGAGTGTTTGAAACCCACGGCCACAGTGTATTTGACACTGTTCTGTTGCTGTGTTGCCGCCTCTTGCAGTTTCGTGATCCTTCAAAAATTGTTATATAGCACTATAAGTATTTTCCAAAGAATTCTTGTGAATTTAATGTATTTTTGCATTAACACATTACACTGTATTTGAGCTGTTGATTGGTTTTGCCGGATTGAGTCCGAGGAGTACGGGGGTTGGATGGATTGGTGATTGAAGTTGTTTGGTTGGATTTGATTGGGTTGGTTATTGATGGTTGTTGATTAGTGTCGGTACATGTACATTTCATGATTTCATGCATGATCATGTTTGTAAAGGAAAACTGGGTTTTCGTGTATTGCATTCATGTTCATGTGTTTATGAAAATTGGGTTTTCATGTGAGAATAGAATTCGGGTGCGTGTGTATCACGACCTCAAGCCGAGATGGGGCATTATCTCGGTGGAGCTCCTCTGGTTACTCGGGAGCGGAATATACTGAGTAACGTCCCCTGGACTGTCGCCAGGCGACAATGGGATCGGACGAGAGAATCGTGCCGACTCCGTGGTCCTTCTGCTGGCGGGGACTAGAGGATGTCTGGCCATGAACGCGCTGGGCGCGGAACTGGGCATCGCTCGTTGTGTAGTGGGTGCTTGGCTACGAACGCGCTGGGTGCGGAACTGAGCATTGCTACGAAGCCAGGACGTGCGGATGGTCCCTAAGGGAGGCCATAGTGCATAGGGTAATAACAGATTAATTGGCTATTTTCTGGGAAAATAGTGTGTTGGATTTTGTGTAAACCATTTTCTGTGAAAATGTTTTACGGATATTTTGGGCCAAATGGGGATTTTGGCGTGTGTTGGAAAATTATCGTTTTCGGGAAAAATGATGTTTTGAGGAAAATGCATATTTCATCATATGCATGCATGTTGGTTGCATTAAATGCATTTTATTCCTGAGGATTACTTGGGTTATACTTACCTGCGGTACCATTTTGTGGTAACGCAGATTTTGATGCAGATGAAAATGAGGGTGAGCTGAGGAGTCGGCTCTGCCCGAAGAGTGATTTGAGATCACTCATTTATATTTTGGGATATGTGTTAAACTTTATTTTGGGATGACTGTATAACTTTTTAAATCCTTTTACTGATGTTTACTTGTATTTAAATTCTGGTACTTAGTAGACTTAATTATCCGCTGCGTTGTTGTTGTACACTGTCGCATGTACACACACTTGGCACTTTCGTTGGGATGTGTGACCGTGTTGTCATCATCCCAGCGTCTCGATTCCCGTGTTTTCCTTACATGGGGTCGGGGGCGCCACAGAAGAGGCCCATTAAATCCGAGGAGGGCCCAACCCACATTCCATTGCTGACTAAATAACCACCCAGCGGCGATAAATGATAAGAGATGTTATTGTAACAATCCATTAAAGCAAGAGCCCTTATTCTCAAGTTTGAATTTGAATAATAGATATATCTATTATCACTTAAACAACAAAATGGTCCAAAAGCTCCGTATAAAGGGAGAACCCAGGTACTTAAAAGGGATTGGATTCTTAGAGATTATTATTGTTCTTATATTATTACTGACGTAAGTATTGGAGGCTTCCCATTGAATCCCGAAGCCATCTAATTTTTGGTTGCAGGTGATTGCGAGGTGGTAGAAGTGAAACACGTCCATAACAACAAACATCCATAGTTCACATGTAACGCCCCATATTCGGGTGGGGGGAGAATTACTACATGTCACTTATAAACATGTTTCCCAACACATCTAAAAATCTCCAAACACTTCATAAGCAAAATCAATCTCATAACTTCTAAATAAATCCATTACAAACTCCAAATAGTCTATACTGCAATAATAATAAATCAAAGGGTCCACAATCTTCCGGTTGTAATAACATACCAAATCGATAAAACCATAGGTCCTACTAAACCAAAATATAATTACATCTTAATGTAATAAACTGATACATCTTAAGTCTCAATAAATCTAAACATAAAAAAGAACTTCAAACTCTTCTTCTAACCATGGTACCCTTAGGTACTCGACCGCCTATCCATATCTAGCCAAACTCCAATTTCTATTCCTGACCTCCAGTTGGGTAATCAATATCATCTGAAAACTTCCCATTTTTCAATCTCGGAGCCCCGAGTGTACACATAAGAAATAACACATAAAGGACCACTTTGTTTCCAAAGTGGTTGCACTCATATCATATCATGTTGGTACCAACCATATCACGTGAACCAGTATTATCATATTAGAACCATATTCAAAATCAGAGTAAAAACATATAAGTATGCCAAAGGTTTTTCATATTCATATCATATCAACCAAGTGTTGAACATATTTATATCATTTCCATTTGATCATAAACAAACCCAAATTATTTTATATCATATGTACAAAAATTCACAGATATCATATTCGCTCTTCTGCACATTTCATAAACATGTCAAATGTTGCTCATGTCCACACTATTCATGTCAAAAGTATTTTTCTCTTCCATATAGATTTTCATGAGTGAATACAAAACACATATACTGAGGTCGTTTTCACATTTTCTTTTAAAAGTATATCACGCACATTTTACAAACCAACTTCATTTCATTTTCTTTTATTTTTTTTATGCAAATCTAGCATAAGAACCCCGCTTACCTGACTCTTGCAGCGTATTATCTAAACCTTGAAAATGACCTCTATCAGTCTCCAACTTCAACTTAGCAAACAACTGATATGACAAGACCAAATAACCACTCCTTCCACTTTTCCTCGATCCACTGAAATGCCATCTTTCGAAACTACATGTCCTAGAAACGTGATTGAATCAAGCCAAAATTCACACTTCTTCAACTTAGCAAACAACTGCTTATCTCTGAGTGTCCTGAGTACCAACTTCAAATGTTCTTCATGCTCGGTCTTCCTTTTGGAATATATCAGTATATTATCAATAAAGACAACCGCAAACTTATCCAAAAACTCATGGAATACCTTGTTCATCAAGTCCATGAATACTACTGGGGCGTTAGTCAGACCAAAAGGCATGACCAAAAACTCATAATGGCCATATCGGGTCCTGAACGCCGTCTTAGCCACGTCTTCTGCTCTGATCTTCAATTGATGGTAACCCGATTGAAGATCCTTCTTTGAAAATACCTGAGCACCCTGAAGCTGATCAAACAAATCTTCTATATGGAGTAGCGGATACTTATTCTTTATGGTCACCCGATTAAGTTCCCTGTGATCGATACACATTCTCATCGATCCATCCTTCTTCTTCACAAAGAGAACAGGAGTTCTCCAAGGTGATACACTGGGCCTGATGAAACCCTTATCCAACAAATCTTGCAACTGTTCCTTGAGTTCCACCAATTCAGACGGCGCCATTCGGTATGGTGCTTTCGAAAGGGGTCCCGTGCCTGGGACTAGTTCAATAGCAAACTCTACCTCTCGCTCGGGTGGAAGTCTAGATAAATCTTCTTGGAAAACCTTTGGATATTCACTCACAACAGGTATCTGTTCCAACTTCAACTCTTCTTTCGGTGCTTCAACCACACAGCCTAAGAATCCCTGACGACCATCACGTAACAATTTTCCAATTTGAATGGCAGAAATGATGGGTGGAACCAACCTCACTTTCGACCTTGTGAACCGAAATTCACTTTCTTTTGGGGGTCTGAAAACCACTTCTTTTTTAAAACAATCAATACTGGTGTGATAGGAAGCTAGCCAATCCATACCCAAAATCACATCAAACACAACCATGTGGAACACTATTAAATCTGTTGGCATCAGTCTTCCATCTATAGATAGAGGGCATCCCGATAGAAGCTCACTACAGACTACCGAATTTTTTGTTGGGGTCGCAACCACTAACTTGTGCTTCAACCTTTCAGTTTCTAAACTGCAAAATCTAGAGTAAGCCGTGGAAATAAAAGAATGTGTAGCTCCCGAGTCAAATAACACAAAAGCGTTATTAGAAAACAAAGAAAGAGTACCTGTGACCACAAACAGTCTTAAACATGAACCAAAATATTCAAAGCCTTAACCAAAACCAACCAATAGAAGTAATAATAACATAAAATCTTTAAAGAAAAACAAATGAGCCATACCGGTGATCAAGCCCTCCCTACCCTCAGCCTTCACAGGTGTCAAAGCAAAAACCAGTGCAGGCGTAGTAGTACGCTGGAAGTTGCCTTGCACTGTCCCTTCTGCTCTGGGTGGTGGTGGCCTGTTGCTGTTTAATTGCGATGGGTAGTCCCTGAGATAGTGACCCGGTTTGCCACAACGGAAACATAGTCCCGCTTCCATCCTGCATACTCCGGCATGTATTCGATTGCAAATTCTACACTGATATGCTTGTTGGGTGCCCTGAACTAGCCTCTTACCCGAACTACTACATTCATTCCTCTTTTTCCATGATCCCTGGTCCACGCCAGAATGATACCCAGTAGGAGTAGCCCTTTTTCTTTGTTCATGCAATGCAGCAATTCTTTGGAGGGTTCTTTCAAAAACTGTGGCCTTATTCACCATTTCTGAGAAGTTCCTAATCTGAAAACCCACCACACGCTCATAAAGTTTCTCATTTAGTCCTTGCTCAAATTTGTGCGCCTTCTTTTCCTCATCAGGAATCAAATAAGTAGCAAAACGGGATAACTCAGTAAACCTAGCTGCATACTGATGTACCGTCATTGTTCCTTGCACTAAGGTGGCAAATTCCATAGCCTTGTCCTCACGAAACGAGCTAGGGAAGAAGCGCTCAAGAAAGATTTGTTTGAAATGCAGCCAATTGACTATCTCTGTCCCCTTTGCTTCTCTGATAGTTCTTTCAGAAATCCACCCCCTCTTCGCTTCCCCAGTAAGCTTGAATGTGGCGTACGCCACCTTTTGCTCATCTGTACAGGTTAGGACTTGCAAAATCTCTTCAATGTCCTGAATCCAATCCTCCACCAGAGTTGGATCGCCTCTCCCATCAAATAAAGGGGGGTGCATTTGATTGAATTGCTCTACGGTACAACCCCCTTCATTATAGTTACGTTGGCGACCCGAGGGATTCTGCACAAGGTCATCAATTAATTGATGTGCAGCTGCTCGTAGTACTTTGGAAGCACTCGGGTTTGCTTCCCTTTCGTTCTCATTTGCATTCAGGTCCGACATGCTTCGTTCACGACGACGGGGTGTCATCCTGACAAAAATAACTTGGATATTTAATTGTCTTTAAAAAAAAATAGAGTTTATATGAACATAAACATTAGTGGGATTCGTAAAACAAAACATATATATTATACTTCAAAAATATAAGAATACCTATAAAAGAGAGAAGAGAAGTACGCACAACGGTAGTAATAGTCAATCTCCCAAAATCTAATACCTTACCCCGTCTGACTATTTAATAACTTAGTTCATAGACCTGTGAAATGCCACACCTCAAAACCATTCCTAAAGCCTACGAATTCTAAGAGTTTCCCACATCTACAATATTCAACCCTATAGTTCGCTTCACTATCATAATAAATCTGGAAATGATTTCTTAAACACTATCTATACTCTGAAATATTACATACTATAGTCTGCAGAACCTCAAATCTGGCTCTGATACCAAATGTAACGCCCCATACCCGGGTGGGGTGGAGAATTACTACTTGTCACTTATAAACATGTTTCCCAACACATCTAAAAATCTCCAAAGACTTCTTCATAAGCAAAATCAATCTCATATCTTCTAAATAAATCCCTTACAAACTCCAATGTTCTATACTGCAATAATAATAAATCAAGGGGTCCACAATCTTCCAGTTGTAATAACATACCAAACTGATAAAACTATAGGTCCTACTAAACCAAAATATAATTACATCTTAATGTAATAAACTGATACATCTTAAGTCTCAATAAATCTAAACATAAAAAAGAACTTCAAACTCTTCTTCTAACCATGGTACCCTTAGGTACTCGACCGCCTATCCATATCTAGCCAAACTCCAATTTCTATTCCTGACCCCCAGTTGGGTCATCAATATCATCTGAAAAAAAATAATGAAGATAAGGGGTGAGTTATCAACAACTCAGTAAACAGAAAACCTATACTAGTGTGCAAACATGAGCCATTTTTAAAAAATTTGATATGCAGAAGCAAAACATTTTATTTTCATATGCATAACTCAACACATATTATCAGAAAAATAAGAGTGACACTTCAATCTTTTTATATTCATAAACCATTTTCATATTCAGGAACACTTTGGCATAACATAATTGAATATCCTCATCTTATCATATCATAACGTATCATATCATATACCATGTTTAACCCCCCGTGGTAGGGTTGTGCTATCCCTAGTGGCCAAACCAGGCAGTATCATATTGTGAAAACTTTCCATTTTTCAATCTCGGAGCCCCGAGTGTGCACACAAGAAATAACACATAAAGGACCACTTTGTTTCCAAAATGGTTGCACTCATATCATATCATGTTGGTACCAACCATATCACGTGAACCAGTATCATCATATTAAAACTATATTCAGAATCAGAGTAAAAACAGATAAGTATGCCAAAGGTTTTTCATATTCATATGATCATATCATATCAACCAAGTGTTGAACATATTCATATCATTTCCATTTGATCATAAACAAACCCAAATTATTTTATATCATACGTACAAAAATTCACAGATATCATATTCGCTCTTTTGCCCATTTCATAAACATGTCAAATGTTGCTCATGTCCACACTATTCATGTCAAAAGTATTTTTCTCTTCCATATAGATTTTCATGAGGGAATACAAAACACATATACTGAGGTCGTTTTGACATTTTCTTTTAAAAACATATCATGCACATTTTACAAACCAACCTCATTTCATTTTCTTTTATTTTTTTTATGCAAATCTAGCATAGAAACCCCGCTTACCTGACTCTTACAGCGTATTATCTAAGCCTTGAAAATGACCTCTATCAGTCTCGTCACCTATTCATAAAATAAGATATATAAACTAAGTGTTAAAAGACAATTGACACAACTTCTATCTAAATAAATAAAACCCATAATCCCAAACCATATTATAGCAAAAACAACTCACTATTACAACCATATAGTAATCTGGACAGCCCGCATTTCAACCCAAAGTACCATATACTAATCTCAAAATTGTCCAATACACCCACTAAAATCAACGTCAAACACAAGCAATCAAAATATCAACCCCACTTCAATGGCCCCTAACTCCAAGCAATCATTACAAACCAACCAAAACCACAACAATGCAACTCCAAATAATTTACACTCCACTCCATCAGTCATACAAAACCTGAATGGTATATAAAAAGAAAAAGTCACTACACAACCCCGAGAACCCATTAAAAACACTGCATGTCCCACTCAAATAAATCCAAATTCAGAACATTCCAACACATGATGTTCGCTTATACAAAGAAAATGCCCAAAGAACAACCACAGACTACACTAAATGAAAACATGACCCAGAAATTTCATTGGAGTGAAATGAATTAATAGAGGTGAATGCGTATGTACAAGCGAGAGGAACAGAGAAACAAAGAAAGAATGGGTTACCGGCAAAAAATGTCACCAGTGGTGGCTTCAATGGTTACAAGGCTTCAGGGATTAACGAACAAGCAGCACCACAATTACACAGCAAACCAAAAGGAAAACTGCACTGGAGAGAAAGAGAGAGTGTCGACAATGAGGGCCCTGAGTTTCAGAATTAAGGTATAAAATGAGAGAGAGAGAGATATATATATATACCTGAAGATGAAACGCAGCGCAAAAGGGAGAGAAGAGCCGAGTCTAAAAGGAGAACACCAACTGCAAAACAAGAGAGACGCGGGAGAGAGAAACACAGTGATTTGCTACAATGGAGGGATGCGACAGAGTGAGAAACTGATTTTGAGGGAAAAATCGAAAGTGAGGTGATTTAGGGCATGAGATTCGGAACTGCAAAACAGAACCAACGACAAGAAATAAATTGAAAACGGAAGGAAGTGAGTAACGTGGGAGAGAGGGATGCTGGGGAAAACAGAAAGAAAAAGAAACTGAAATGAGAAAGAGAGGGAGAAGGAATTGGGAGGCAGCTGAGGAAGAAGACAAACCTACCCAAAACGGCGCCGTTCTGAAAACCTCCGAGAAAAGGCTGGGCCTTTTTGCGCACTGGTCCGAGCCTCACAAAGCTTGGGCCTTACATCACATGCACACAAGAGAATCACAATATATAAAAGGGGACACGAGCATATTATGTGAGGAGGCATAATGAGAATTGCTACAGCTACAAAAATATTACACAAAATAAACTCACATACTGATGTGGTTTCATGAAATTTGTTAGATCTACTTTATAATTAAAGTAACTTCACAATCTAACGTACCAAATTAAACCACATCAGTTTGTGAATTTACTTTTGTTTAATCTATTTCTGGCTAAAGTATTTTTTGAAGCAGAATAGAGACGAGAATAAAAGAAATAGAGAGAGGGAGAGAGGAGAATAAAAGAAAAACAAAAAAGAATAGCACTAAGGGATCTTGTAAGGTGGAGGAAAGGCAAATGAACCCCTCCAACTATTCATGTTATTGTTGTTTGTGCATTCTAGCTTTGGCAAACCGTTGTTTATTACTATTTTGCTCGATCAAATTATTTTCAAGCACCCATCAGTTAGAACTATTTATGCGAACAACATAATTCTCATACTAAAGGTCCGATGCTTTTGCAACAATATATATATATATATATATATATATATGCAAGTACTTTGCAACGAGTGGCGGAAACGTCTTTTGATAAATTATTGAAGATTTATACACATTTATAGCATATATGTACCCACACATGCCTGAATCTAGGCTCTAGAATATTATATCCATGTTTCAGATATCTATATCTCATTTCAATTAAAATTTAGGGGTGATTGTTATGAACTTGAGTGTAATGGTGTCGTGTGGTTGGAACAGATGCGGTGTCGTTTGAAGATGGAAGAATAAAATGATGTGTTTTATTATTTTAGTTAATTTGTGCATTTCACCTTAAGCGATGCATTTTGTGTCTATCATTTAGTCTTTATCATTTCATGTTACTTTATCTTATGTTCTTTTAAGTTAGAGGGTTAAGCTGTATGGATCTATGATGGTATATGGCAGAGAGAGGAAGGGAGGAAGGGATTATCTGAAAAAATTATCAATAGCTTTGATCTGTAAGGAGGTTGGGTTCCCTCGAAGAATCCCTTATCAATATACGTGTGACTCTCTTTATCATTTTCACAAACACCTTTCAGCCATCTCTTATTTACAGTACAACACCCATTGTTATAGCTCCATTCGTGTCCCAAGTTACATCCCAACAATTTACAACAAGGTTCTAACAATGACAATTTGTGTTTGTGGGGTTGTGTTCGTATCATATTAAGTTATGGACATTTGACTATATGGGTCAACTCAAATCCGACTCGTTAAGCTAAACGCATCAAAATTTCAAACTCGAACCCACCTTATTTAAATAATAGGTTATGTCCTGTCGTCCATTTTGACCGATTAAATAATTAATTAGAAATAGGTCAACATAACACGACTCATTTCAACGAATTTTAAATAAATGAGTTGAACTAACACGCATAACTCATTTGTTCTGATTAAAATAATATCACATAAAATTTAATAAGACAACCTATTAACAAAAAAATAGCAACACTTTTCAAATTTAAACCTACAATAAAACTAATATTACAAATTCTACAGTAGCAAATATGAGCATATGTCTAGAATTACAATTTCAACAATAAAAGTATAAGCATATTGAGAAATACCAATAAATTGTAATTTTGAAATAAAATGTAAACGGGTATTGGGGGTTGATTTCGGGTTAAGCGGGTTGGCGGTTGACCTATTATCGATCAGTTTATTAATCATGTCTTAACAGGTCAATCCGTTTTGACCCAAACTCGCTAATTTAGTATCACTAGGATTTTTTTAGTAACAGGTTGTACCCGTTTTCTCAGTAAAGGTGGGATTAATCAATACTAATGGGTACAACCCCGGTTTTTTGTTTATTTTATTTTTTACATTAAAGCCAACATTGTTTATATGATATTGATGTAGCATTAGAATGATTTTATAAAATAAAATCAAATCAAAATGCATGCGACATATATGATGCAATCCACTACATATTACATTGTTTGAATTAATTTGCTAAGAATATTATAAAACACATGATTGCTTTAATCAAACTCCAATACACAATAATAATTACAAAACTTGGTCTTCTATTTTTTCATACTTCTTGTTCCTTCTTGCTGCCGTCCGTTCTATTTTTTCCAAAACTTGGTCTTCTGTTAATTAACTTAGCATGCTTCATAGCTTTTTCCTAAGCTGCGGCAAAACCTGTAGTATAAGAAAGCAAATATTAACTATAAAGTATTAATATGAGCTTATTAATTAATTAGAATGATCAGAAACGTGACCATGCTGCATGTAACTATAAAGTATGTTGCATGCAACTAATTAATTCCCTTAACCACATAAAATGGCAAATTATCTAATAATTAATGGATTTTCTGTTAAAAAATGTAAGAAGAAAAGTCCTAGCTATTAAATCAAGGATTGCATTGAATTTAGATTAAAGACTACAAGAATACTACTGTACGCGGTAAGAGATGGGAGAACCTTGTAGTACATAAACGTCATTACAATAGATCATCTGCATAAGACATAAAAAGAAAAAAAAAAAAAGCATGCAAAAAAGACCCAACATGTTAGATCTGGGCTCATGTTAGCTTATGATGCCCACTTAAAAATAGAGAAATGCTACCTCAAGAGATTTCAAAGTAAATTTACTGCATGATGCAGTACATAGCGGACTTTATATCTACTTTTATCATATCAAGTCGATGAAATTTTTTTGTGGTTAAAAGTATTTTTGAGATTGAGGAAGCAATGCCCATATCTACTTTTATTCAGATGGATTGAGTTTAATTACAATTACGATTTTTTCAAAACCTGTTTTTAGTTTTGTAGCATGACAAACTACGTACACACGAGCAATTCTTTCTTTCTTTTTAAAACCTGCTATATTTCCTTTACATCTTCATCATTTTCAAAGCCGAAACCTGATCAATTTCCACCATAACAGGGAAGGTTAAGAGATGCTAAACTTTCTCATGTAAAAAGATTTGAAAAAAAAGGTGCAAAAATATATTTGGGTTATTTAAACCTCAGATAATTAAGATACTTTTTGTCTCACATAATTCCTTTTGTTTGCTGTGCTTTTAAAAGATGTTTTCCATTTTGTAGAGATAGTGGAATCGAGTCTTATCTCTTTCTTTAATATCGTTTTCATAGGTATTCAAACTTTAGATCAAATGGTTCAATATGTAACCATCTAAAGCAAAAGATTGTGTGCAAATCTGCGGTTTCTAATACTATCATCAGAGAATAGATTAAGACCTACCCAACCTAGATCTGCTGAAGAGAAAGCTACAATCAACTTGGGCTTTTTTCCTTCAACATTTTCCCAACAACCAAACAAATTCATTAAAAAAGGCAAAATAGAGAATCAACGAATCCATAAACAAGTCGATACCCAATACATAACTCATAAACAACCCAAACCTTTATCAACCAATTGATTACCCCATCCATTCCTCACGCAAAAAAACATAGTTACAGGGAGGGAGAGAGAGAGAGAGAGAGAGAGAGAGTACCCTAACAACGCCCTAGAGGTAAAGGTTGATGGCAAAGGTATAGTGTTTCAGAGGATGATGGAGATGACGGCGATGGGGTCATAGGGTCATGATGATGGAGGCTAGGGTTTCTGCTGCACAACAATAGAAAGAGAGAGAGAGAGAGAGAGAGAGACCACTACAACAAATTTGAGATTTTGGGACGAAATTATTTAGGGACGAAATTTTTTTCGTCCCTAAAAGTCATTTTTTGGGACGAAATTTAAATTTCGTCCCAAAAAATCGATGAATTTAGAAAACCGTTCGAACGTCAAAATAACCGATCGAACAGTTTTTTCTGCGACGAATTAAATCGTCCCAAAAAATTTTTACCGTTCGAACATGAAAAAATACGTTTGAACAGTAAAATTTGGCGGATAATTACTTTATTATGGCGGGAAAAGTTCAAAAACGTTCGAACGATAATTTGTTGTGTTCGAACGGAACATATTTGGTGGCAAATCCTGGCAGGAAGCTTTCTAAACCGTTCGAACGGAATATATTTAGTTAGAACATATTCAAGCACCACATTTATACATTCGAAGGTATAATATTAATCTCGGTACGAAACTCAAAATATAAAAAATATCTATCATATATACAAATTCATTAATTAATTTTATGTAATTAATTTTAAAATATTTTAATGATTTCTTTTACGTTAAATAAGATATTTAGTAAATAAATATTATCAATCACATACATATTAATCAACCAAATAAAGCAAATTATCAAAATGCCATATATATTGTTCATAATTACAACAAAAGAAAATATAAATAAAAGATAAAAACTATGATGCGAGGTCTCTACACACATCCTCGACTGCAGCTAATTGTGTCTCTACTTGTGTCAGTCGAGTACTAACTGTGACCTGAGTTGCATTATTGGCATTAATCGCTGTACGTAACTCATCAACCTCTGTACGTAACCCAGAGACGGTAGCCATAATCTCTGTACGCAACTCAGACATGGCAGTATGCACTGCATCAATCACTGCTGATGTGTGTACACCGATCTCAGCACGCAATATGTCAGCCAGCTCCTCGCGAATATATGTGCGTGATGTCTCAGGCTGTGTAGATGTCTCACCGGCCGATACTCCAGTATCTCCTGGCTGCCCATCTCTCTGAATCTCAGCCCTATCTGGAACAGCTCCACGAAAACGAAATCTAGAGTGTCCCGTGCTCCGTGATAGGGTGGTGCTGTTGATCGGTGCCATCGGAAATCGAGAACGCTCGGCAGGTTCGGGCACAACCCCGGCATGTAGCAAAAATCGAGTGATGAGGATCCCAAACGGCAGTATATCTGTCGTAATAAACCGTGCCTCTGATCGGATCCTCTCAAATATATAACCAACGAGGTCGATCGGGATGCCACGAGCGACCCGTATCATAAATCTCGCTCGATCCATGCCGACCTCGGTCTTGTGCTGCCGTGGGTCAATATTGTTGGCAATGATCAAATTCATAATCTTGAAGAAAGAAGATAAATCTGCCTGCCTAATACTCTTGGAGCCATCATACACTGGAGCATCTGGACCAACAATCAAGTCCCTGACCTCGTGATCAGCAAGTGTATCTATCTCATCTGTGTAATCTAGTCCCTCGTCCTGAGACTGAGCTGCATCACCTGAGGGACCAGACTCTCTAGGCGGGAGGTTTGGATAGGCATCAAGAAGCCTAGGAATACCCAGATATGCAGCGAGTCCATCCGCTGAAAATATAACAGGAGCTCCTCGGACAGAGATCCTATATGCCCCTCCATCGTCTGGGCTAGCAGCACCGAGCTCTTTATAGAACTCAGTAACGATCTCAATGAAGGAAATGAGCTCCATTCCTTCTTCTCGCTGATCTAAGATCGGTGCCCAACCACGATCATTAAATACTGATGGGAGGGAATGACCCTCCCATATAAGAGCGACAAAATCAGACAGTTTTACCTGTCGCTCAAGTAAAACGGTCCGCTCTCGAACTGTTTGGATGGAAGATTCTCCTGATCTACCACGTTTACGGCCCCGAGAAGACATTATTATGATCCTGCAATTAAAAAATAAAATATACATTCAAGATTAGTGATAAAATCTAATTACGACTAAAAGATTTACAAAATTATATACTAATAGCAATTTAATAAATTAATTGATAGAACATATAATCAATTAAACGATGAAAACAATTTAATAAGCTAATAAAATGTTAATGGATTTAACTTAATAATTACCGTTCGAACGTCTAAATATATGTTCGAACGGAAAATTAATAACGTTCGAACGTGTCTATAAAGTTCGAACGTACAGGTTTACCGTTCGAACGTACTGGTTAATACCGTTCGAACGTAAAACAGATCTAACTCGGCCATGGCTGAGTCAACTCAGCAGCCATGAAAATACTCAAAAATGTTTCGATTCCGTGGTTTCTTCGACTCAAAAACAAAGTACTCTTCATTTCTAAACATCCTACGATAGATTTATGTGTTCTACGGTAATTATTAATGAGAAAATATAATTTTAAGGAAAAAAACCAA